>NC_134511.1:38776640-39115523 GCF_027942865.1 Odontesthes bonariensis | reverse complement strand
TTTATGTCGTCTGCTGTTCTTTTGGCCTTATGTAAGCACTTACAGGAACACATTTCCAGAACAGTGACCATAGAATTATTTGAAACTTGCCGCATACTTGAAGGCAGAAAGTACATAGCCACCTGGCATCAGTGTCAAGGCTCCCCGTCCATAAATGATCTGCACAACAATCCGTCACATCTTTCTGCTGAAGCAAAAGATTGTAAATGGGGGGGGGCTGAGGTAGTGGCAGAGAATGGGACCTGGCAGTATGAGTATCAGTAAGTAACCTGCTCTTCTGTGTAGCCATGCCCTGTGGCCTCTAATTGCCGCAGGTGGAGAACAAAACTTGGCTCTTTCCCTTTTATACCTATCTAAGTTATTTAATCCCTTTTGCCTACTTGTGTGCATATATGGCATATATATATATATATATATATATATATATATATATATATATATATATATATATACATATTTTTTTTTTTAGACAACTGCTCCACCTCCAGCAATCCTTGAGTTTCCACACTATCTGATACTGGGTATTGTTGTAAAGAATCTGTAGGTTGGAACTTTGGCTTCACCCCCCAGGGCTCAGTTTCTCCTTTGTGTCTGAAATGAAGTGGTAGCAGTCCGCTGAGATGTAAGAAACAGTATATTCAGGCCTTTATCAACCCAGTGATAAGATGTTGGGATTCTGCTCACACCTGTGAGCCCTTTGTTCAGGTCTGCGATGGCATTTCACCTGCAACAGACAAGGTTAGACAGGTCTCCTATGTAATGGTTTCACTGGCATTATTCTAATGATACTCCATGAGAAGTTAGATGTCTGTTTGTGGAAATAAAATTTCTTTCTTTATTCAAGGTTTATTTTTTTTGCAGAAATAAAGATTATTTGAGAAGGTTTTGTTGTAGCTCATGTGGAGACTTTTTTCATCTCAGGACTGTACATATATACCATAAATCTCCATTGAATGTAAGTTTTTATGTTTGCTTTTTTTTGTGCACATGTGTGACTTGGTCTCTTGATAAGTTAGCACTGACTTGAAAATTTTCCACCAATTTACTGCACAAAACTAAGCACATATGATCTCGGCGGTAAGAAAATAAACTGTGTGACACATGTGCAGCTTGAGCTTGGCATGGCATCCGTGTTCAGCCTGGCTGCACACAACTTGTTTGAATGTCATATTTATCCCAGTGTTTTGTCAGAAAATTAACTTCCTGTGAGTTTGCGGCAGAGCCGAGCATATGGCCGCAGCTCTCTGGAGATGACAGCCTAGCGGAGCGGGAGCTCGCCGGTGCTGCTGCCCTGCTCTGGCGGCAGATGCTCCGGGCTTCTCCGCGATTAAGTGGAGATCATCACTGTTTTCTTTGAGCACCGCTGTGCCTTGTACTCTGAAGTGTTCCGTTAATCACTGCCTGCCTCCCTGCCTTTTCCACACAAGCTGCCAAAGCTCTCATTAAGTTTGAATCTCCCTCTTACCGCACACTTGATCACTAGTTCTATACATTAGTGACTGAATCTTAGCGGTCACCCACTCCGCACCTGTTTGCCTTTTTGACTAGTAGCCTACATGTGATTCCATGTGTGGCCTTCCTGTTCATTGTTAAGACATTGAGGATATTCTGTAAAATAGGTGCCTCTTTGTGCTCCTGAAAGTTTTCTCTAGTTTGTCTACGCTCATGTAATCTGTATTGACGTTTTAACAGCAGAGGCTTGAGGGGTATGAAGCCCTGTCTCTACTTGAATGATTTTTGCTGTCTCTTTTCTATTTCTGCTTGTTATTTATTGTAAGCCACATTGACAATTGTCCAACATAACTCTGTTATCCACTGCGTGTCAGCTATTGACTTAAATGTATCAGAATGCAGGTGAAACCTAAATTAAAAATATAGTAATAAAGTTTTTTAAAAAAGCAAAAATTCGAGAAAAAGAGCCTCTGTAAGCCCCCACCATCACCCAAACCCAATCTTACACCCAGTTGTGTCGTAAATATCTCCGACACATACAGCCATTCACTGTGATTGTTAAACATTGTGACATGCTTTAACCCTGATTGATCTTGATCTCCTACACAAATAAAAATGTGATTACAGGCTTTTCTCTGTTTGTGTCTTTACTTTAGTGGAAAATAACATTATATGTTTCTTTTCATGTTAATCGCCATGGTTGGAAGTATACCTCAGTGCACCAATAGGCCCCAGTAATACCTCCTTTCTTCTTGTAAAAAAAAACCAAAAAAAAAAACCCCATCCAAAATAGCCTATTTGCAGCACACCCACACGCACATTGCTTAGCTCTGTAACACCGTTATTCTGCACCTATCAAAGCTTGGCTTTCTTGTCCCGGTGCAACGATCATTCCTTTACAATGACGGGATGGCTTTTCTTTGCTTTTGAAAGCATTTGCATGGTGAAGCAATAACATGCACCTTGTAAATAAGGGAACTGATCCTGTTCAATGCAGGTTGGATTTCCTGGGTAAAGCTGTGCAAATGGATCTGTGTGCTGCCACACATCAAAATACAGACCCCGTTTCCTTATCCCCAAGTTTACTTTGCAATTTGTGGCTGCTTAATCTAGTCTCTCAGGCGGTTAGGCACACATGCAAAAATGTATGCAATCCTCTCTGCTGCACTGGTTACTTAGCAGACAACTGATTAGTGCCAGTTTGCTTCTTTTTCAGTATAGATACCCAGATAGAAACTGGCAGTATTCATTGAGTCCAAGCACCAAAATAGCAATTGCTGTTCTCAATCAGCTATGAAGAAATTGGTTTGCATTGTTAGAGGAGACTGATTAGTGATTTTTTTGAAGAGGCTCTTGAAATTACTTTCAAATCAGTGAGTTGGCAGACAGCTAGTGGCACATTCAGTCTACACTGAGAGGTCAGCAATAAACGATGATGTTGTTATTATTATTTTAATCTTTGCTTGTACTGTATGAGTGCCATGCATTTGTACCTTCTGGGTCTGCATATTGTTATTCATCACAATAAACATTTATCTCATCTACTCAGAATTAAATCTATTCACAACTGTACAAATTGCTACGGCGCTCTTGGCAAGGCACAACTAATTTTTAGACGAGGAAATTCCTTGTCAGGAGCAGCCAAGGGAGAAGGTGTCAGTTTGATAACACAAGTACACTAACGGCTGTGCGGGAGCATAAGCGTTTGCTCCGCTTCGGTGGTGGTGCGTTTGATTTCAACACTGACCACCGGTGATGCCAACCCTGTAGTCCTCATCTGAGCTGCCTCTTGAGACACAAACATAGACAGCCTTCCCCACCTCCCCACCCACCTTACTCTGACTGATGCTGCTGAGGGAGTGAGAAAGTAAGAGGCTGCCAGACAATAAATTTGGTGTGGAGTATTTACTTCTCGCTTGTCTGTTGATACAGTATGTAGGAACTCAATGTGGGTGTACAGCGACCTCAACTACTATACAATCTTCCCCAGGGGCACCTTAATGGACACTTGTTCTGTTCCTTATCATAGCCCCTGGGTTCTGCTGCAAAATGAGAGATGGGAAAGAGAGGGAGGTAGTCTCTGCTGTGCAGGAAGGCCAACATATGCCTGTGGAGACCCTGCTTCTTTAAAAAACTACCCACCCACTGTTTATGACTCTTCATTCTCTCTCCCTTATTAGATCCACAGTGTTGAATCTAGTTGGACAGTGACTTCAGCTGCACTCTGAAACTTATCATTTACACCATTTAGTGTTATATAAAGTTTGCACTTGAAATGTGCATTATTTTCTCTGTGTAAACAAGAGAATATGGTGTTTGTGACCTTGTTTCAGTTTGAATCATATGCCCCACTGTTTCCTAATATGCCCCAAGTGTATGTAAAGCTGAAAGCCCATTTATTACACATCAATAATTCTGTACATTTCCTTCTGGAAAACTAATTCTCATAATAGGATTTTGGCAATGTGATTTGAATAATGATCTCAAAACATCCCATTTTAGGCTACTTAACTAAATAGAATATTACTGATTGCAACACTTATCCATGGTAGGGGTTTTCGTAACCTTCTTTTCTGTTTCTCGCCAACAGCCAATTTTCTCTCAATTAAAGCATGATATTAGCACTCAGTAGGGCATAAACAGAAATAACCGTACACTACTGAATATCACGCCTTGATTATGAGCTTAAGAGTGGGTGTACAGATGGATCCAGTTTCTACACTCATACCAGAGTGCTCGTGGTTGTATGTGTGCATATGTGTCTGTCAGAGAAAAAGGAGTGGGACTCGCTGCCTTTATGTAGGAGTGTGTGTGTGTCTCTGTCTCACACTTTGGCAGCAGGAAAAGCTGGAAGTTTTCAGTTCTATCCTGTTAAAACATCTGGAAAAGGAGGGCAGAGGGAAAAGAAGAAAAGTTGCAGGTATAGTAGAAAGAAGAAGTGTATCATTACATTGAGCGCTAGTCATTGGTGATGCCAGTTGGCCAAAGTTAGCAGGAAGCTGTCCTAGTAAATGGCAGCAGCTGCTCGCAGTTCGAGAGAGCATGTCCCAGTCAGAGGAGAAAAGCGATGGCATCTACATTAATACTACCTTAATGGCCCATCTGGCGCTCCGTAGGGTCCCTGGCTGCGCCACCGACTCATAGGCGTTTGACAGGCAGTCTCCAGCGCACCAGACGCGCATGGCATGCCAAATGGCTGGGAGACGCCTCCGTGGCACACAAATCTGTCAAACTCTCTGACGCTGTAGTCACACAGGCACGGGAAGTTAAGGCAAGTTTTCACACGTGATTGGTTCTTGACATGGATAGGGAAAGGGAGGGGGCAGGAGTAGAATGACTGGCTTGTCTGCAGTATTTCTCTCCTCCATACCCTCCCCAAAATACAAACACGCACATGTGCACACTCACAGGGTACACACATAATCACACACACCCACATAATACATGTACTCTCTGTACTAGATGCTAAGTTGCCATGACAAGATTAAACCTCAATGAGAAAGCCAGGTGAAGATTAACCGGTGGTGGATTTACTCTGCTCTGATGGCAAATGAAGATAACAAATATTATTTTTGCTTCAAGTCACATTCACTCTCTGTAAACAAATGCTGGAACTAATTGCTTCATTGGAAGAAATTGTGGAGGGTCTTATCAAAACACCACAGGGGTTTCTGGCTGTAATTGGCATAATTGGTTGACAGAGCAGGCTACAGTCCATGATGGTGCACGGTGATTCACTTTATGGAAAATTGCTGATCATGGCTTTCAGACTATAGATTACCCCTTTAGATTCTTTAAGATACTGTGCAAGACCTGATTAATTTATATGCAAACTCATTTACAGTCCAATAACTCGTATTTAAAATCCATCCATCCATTATCTATACCGCTGAATCCGTCGATCGGGTCGTGGGCGGGCTGGAGCCTATCCCAGCAGTCAATGGGCGAGAGGCGGGGTACACCCTGGACAGGCCGCCAGTCCATCGCAGGGCCACATAGAGACAAACGAGACAAACAACCATGCACGCTCACACTCACTCCTAAGGACAATTTAGAGATGCCAATTAACCTAACATGCATGATTTTTTGGACAGTGGGAGGAAGCCGGAGTACCTGGAGAGAACCCACGCATACACGGGGAGAACATGCAAACTCCACACAGAAAGGCCCCAGCTGGGTGTTGAACCTGGAACCTTCTTGCTGTGAGGCGACGGTGCTAACCACCACACCACCGTGCAGCCCAAGTATTTAAAATCAGAAATCAAAATTTCCTTTACCAGTGAATGATCTCAGCCAAATTCCTTCTCTGCCCTATGTGCTTGGCCTTTCCATCAGCCCCTGTTGAGCTCCACAATACTGGTACAGTGCAGTTTTTTTCTGAGTGCAGGTCACATTCTGCAGTAGGCACCAGCACAGATCACAGTCCCAGAAGTCTGTATCACACTGCTGCTGGGAAACCATGACTCCTTTATGTATGAGTTAACTATACAGAAAAGTACAGCTCGAATACTTTAAAACATTTGCTGCCATTTTTTTCCTCAGACTTTTTCTTAAGGACGTTTAGGAAGATAGCAGCAGTTAAAAAATGGAACGGAAGGTTCTTTAGAAAATACATTTCAAATGGCTTATCCAGTAGGTAGCCTCAGGGGACACCTCAGGGATAAACCTTTGCAAGAAAGGAAGATAGAAGGGAAAAAAAGGTAAATTGGAAGGAAGACAGAGCCGTGACTAAAACAGTAGAAATATAGAGAAAAGGTATCCTCTTATCCTGCCAATGCCTCATCGGAGTAATCTCAGTGCTCAATAACAGCATTCATTCTCTAAACATTTTGCTGTGTTCAAAGAAAATGCATAGATCAGCTGCTGACTGCCTTACCTGTCTATTATGTAGACAGTTGGTGTCTGCTATTTCAAAAGGGCTGTATTACCATGCTAGACACATACCATTTTCTTGCCCCTTGTTTTTTTGTGTAGTTAGTGCATGTGGTGTCCTTGTTTTTAAAGTAGATGAGTAAAATTATGTAATATCCCATTATTATAAAAAAAAATGTATTGCTTTATCGTTGTATTTTAGTAATGCAAAAATCTAGGGAATGAAATTTATATCAAAGAGAGGTCAGCTGGACAAAAAGTTGTGTGGAAGAAGGCAAAGGGAGAAAGGAGAGCAAGAGAAATGGAGATAGCAATGTGTGGGCTGAAAGGAAAAAGGAAAGGAGACCAAAAAAGTGGAATCAGCAAAATAGGTTTGGGGGCTTGAGAGAAAAGAGCAGGGGGAACTCTTCAACTTTCACTCACATTCCCAGATGTGTTGTAGGCAAGACATAGCCTTTGAAGAGCTTGTGGCAAACTAGGCAAAATATGACTATATACTCACCCCCACTCTCACTATTTCTCATATACTTCCTCTTTTTCTTTTGCTCCCTCTTTCACATACTCTCCACATCTCTCTCTCTTTATCTTTCTCCCTGGGCATCTCTGTTCCTTAGTGGCAAACCCAGCTGCGGGGTCTCTTTGGTACTGTGAATGAACCTTCCGTGACTCCTTCGCCAGGCAGCTGAACAACACACAAACACACACATACATTTACATGCATTTACACCATGTCTACTCTGCTAACTTAGATACACCACAATATTTTCTGATACTGCTCTGCTACCTTTCCTATACATTTATGTGACAGTGTTGAAATTAATAGTTGACATGTGCACAATGTTAACTTATTTTGTTGGCTTAGGCTCAAATTTAAAAACAGAATTTAAGTTTCCATAAGATGTCATACAAGACCATGGCTTGTATTGCAATCAACTTTAAAACCACTAGAGGGAGCTTATAATATACTGTGGTCCCGAGAAATCTGTTACATAGTTCAGTCGTTCCTGCATGGAGGCACAAAGACACATAATATTTTAATAGTTAACCCTTCTGTCCCTAGATACCATCAACTGTCCAGCAGTTTCACGACTTCTACATTGTCGAGATCATGTCCTCTAACCTATAAAGAGACAAGGAGCTAAATTCAATTTTGGAGTTTTTTTGTTTTTTTTCAAACAAATACAATAATTGCTTCTTCCATGTCCCTGTGAGCAAATATCTGCTGGTGAGAGTCTGTGTGTGTATGAGCTAAGGTGATAATTCTAGTGTTGCTCAGAAGCTTGAGCAGGGTGTATAATGACAATAACAGAGAGCATGCCTAGACATGCTTTCAATCAGTTTCCCAAATGTAATAAGTCGGGGCAGAAGTTTGGTCATCCCAACGTGATCAAAAATGAGAGAAAATCTGCAAATGATTTATTATATCCTGCAGAGATTGCTCAGTTAGACATGTCAAAATGATGCTGAGCTGAAAATTAAAATGCATCCTTTAACACCCTTATTTTCTTAATATAAATGGAAAGTAGGGACATGAAAGCAATTTAGTCAGGACTGTTGAGGAAACCAGATTTATGCTTTAGTTCCATCTGTATCTGTTTTGTTCAGATCTCTTCAATGTAGATTTTATGATTTATGATTGATTTTTAAACTGATTTTAGAAAACATTGATGATAAAAAGTAACACTTTTTTATAATATAAAAGTAACACTTTTTATAATCAATATTTATAAACACATCTTTCAATTTGAGTATGCATATCATGAAAGAACATTCTGACAGTTGTCCTAACTTTATAATCTGTTATCAATCTGTGCAGACCAACACTAAGGACACACGTGCACATCTATTCCTGCACTTCTGTGCCTTTTTTATTTTCATCTACCCAGAGAACACCAATGCATATTGTCAGTTAATCATATTTTTGTCCCCGTCCCTCCCTAATAGGAAAAGGGTGACATGACAGCATTTGAACTAGAGTTCAGAGATGTACTGCCATTATGTTACACAATCCTTGCTCTCACATTACTAAAACAGGCTTGGCCGATAGGATTTGCCATACTCTGCACATCTCCACTCCTCCTGGCCTTTTCCAGTGACAGGGGTGCCAATGATACAGATCCGCTGTGACATTTTACATTGTGCTTCCTAATTGCTGCAGCTGATAGTGGGGTGGCTCACCATACAGCTGAATATTTCCTTTTTTTCTTTTTTTTCCCCCTGTTTTGTGAGGTGATTAGTACGTGATATTGTGCTGTACTGACTAATTGTACCTCTCACATGTTGTAAGATTTTATACCATGAGGTGATTATCTGTGCAATACAACTTCATTAATCTAAAAAGGAACTGTTTTATTTGAAATATGACGTAAAAAAAAGTCTTATTTCCAGCATTTACTTGAGTGAACAACGGGGTTTATTGGCAAAAGAAATGTTCATTTGTCCTTAAGCTTGGTCTGATTTTCGACAATGTGGTAGTCAAACTGAAAGCCAGGATAAACCCATGTGAAAGATGCAGCTCTAATTATACAGTTGTTTTAAGACCGTCAGGTTTCAGCAAAAAGGGAGCCATTCATTTGGGAAAGTGAAGGAGGAGGGTAGAGTGTAGGAAGAGGGGGATAGAGGGGGGAAATTTGATGGACGGACATTGTAACACCAGCATCTGGTGATAGCTGCAGCTGCCGTATCGTTTTCCCACCGCCAGCTTGCCAGCTAAATAAATATTGCCACGATCTGTCTTGTACTAGCAAGTGTAAATTACTTTAACACGTCAATAACTAGTTTACAATGATGTTTTTGTGCCATTTCACAACATATATTGATTTCACATTGCTGTTAAATGGCACAAGCACTGTTTCCTTTAGCTGTACTTTGTTTTTTTTTCACATAGAGTCGGAATGAATTGAATAAGAACGTTGAAAAAAAAAGGAAGTTATCAATGCTTACACTGTATTTACCCAATCACTGTATACAAAATTCAGTTTATCTTATAAAATATGGTGCCTAAAAACTTATTTTTTGATTTTGATATTTTAAAAAATATTCCCCAATACAATGCTGTGCTTCTTGAACCAAAGCCTTTAAAGCACAGTGTTATATTTTCAAGCCATTACTATCAAAATCTTGCATTTTATGGAAAAACTTTCTCTGAAAATCTTGTCAAATCGTGAAGTCTTATCTTTTTCTTTTTTTACTTTGTTGAGTAAATGAGATTAATATTAGCATTTAAGACTGAAATCTCTAACGATACATTTTCATGGCAATTTTCCATTTTAAGCAGTTTCAGTAGCTCCTTGAATAAACATAGCAAGTAAATAATCGATGAAAGCAATTATTTTAGAAACACTTCCACAATATGCAGTACATTTCCTTCCTGTGTGGGGATTTGTGGTTGTTCTTTGTGAGGACATGCACATGTGCGCAGTATGAAGAGGGAGCATGCACGTGTGTGCACCCATGGAACGTGTCTAAGAGCATGCTTACACTTCTTATCTATTTTCATTCATATGAGTTCCTCCTCTTCAAGACAGATGTTGGGGAAATCCACAAAATCAGAGCTGAAGCTTCACTATAATTACTGCGATTTTAATCAAGGTCTCGCATAGTGACCCACTTATTTTCTCACAGTGCTGATTGCACTGCAGTGCAGTGACAACTAGCATTACAAAACTGCAGCCCGTGATTAACCTTCACATCATATACATGTCCTCTAACCAGCATACAGTGAACACTAATCCCAAAATTACACCCGTTAGGACTTGAAAACCTCTCCCTATGACAAATCATCCTCCCATCTTCATATGACATGAAGTTGATGCCATTTCCTGCATACTTTATGAGCACAGTGTGGTATGTCTGACTAAAAATTAACCTGGTAAAATCAGTCACCTACTAATTCTTATTCTACCAATTCAAATGATGTTATGATACAAATTTAACGCATAGAATTAAAAATACTGTAGGCTTTTGTAAGTAAAATGTTTCATCCTTCTTGGACTGATTATTCATTTTCATGCTTCAACACCATTTAATTGTGTAGCCAGGACACTCCAACTTGGAGGTCATCAGGCCTCTCTCTCATTTACACAAAGACACACATACACACATTCAGAAATCTCTCCATTTCCTTCCCTCCCTCACAGATGCTCTCAAAGGGGCCTCCTGAAACATGCCCAGACTTGAATTTGCCAAAATATTCTCTCTTATATCAAACCCACACTGTGCCCCATTTCAGTCCCATTCCACTTATTCCATCAACATCTCAATTAATACGCCTTTGGAGGCAGAGCACCCCACAGAGACTCACTGTGGTGGTGAATTCTTCCTGAGAAAGTTCTCCACAGATGCTTTGATTTTAAATCACATCTCTAATCTTTCACTTAACTCAATTTCAGTCCCAATCAACACCAGCAGAGGAAACACAGAGGTGTATGAGCAGCTTCAGACATCATGTTCCTATCTGTGTTTGTGTCATTATATTTGAACATCAGTCCGTTTATTTGCGATCAATGATGATTTAGGAACTTGAAGCTTGAGCACTTTTTAAAAATGTTTTGTACGATATTCAAATATTTCACAGATAGTGATGACTGTGCAGATTGTGACTTTAAGGTGTAAAAGGTAAAATGGGACACAATTCAACATTCTTTGAATAAATTATCTTGTGCTGACAGCACACATAAAGTAATCTTTTGGTCTTTTTTGATAATAGTTCTTGTAAATGTAATTATCATTCTGTTCTTTAGTTGTCTAGTAGTATGTTGTTCCAAATCTGAAAGATTTAACTGCATGCATGCCATTCATGTTTCAGCCATGCAATATACCGTACAATGCCCTGTCCCCCAACCTGTCTCTATCTGCCTCTTTCTCCGCTCAGTAGTTAATGGATTTTCTGTGGTTTCCAGGGTCCGCTCCAGAAATGTTCTCCTGTGGAGATCTCGTAAGAACTGCCCTCAGCTGGTCCCTCCGTCTGCCATTAGGCCCCTCTATACTTTTTTATCCCTAGACCTTTGAGACCTCAAACTGCCAAATGAGTTGAATTATGGCCAGTTATGTGGAGTGTACCCAGCATCACAGGGGAGAAGCTTGAGTCAGTGGAACTGACTACACTCCTGACCATTAAAAGGCAGCCTGACATTGCCTCTTCATCTTCTGCCTGCTCTCAAAGGCCAGCAGTGGAAACCCATGCACCCCAAAGCTGAGAAACAGTGTGGCAGTCCACCCTGCAGGCAAGATAACCAACCAGCCTTTCTGTCAGAGTGACAAGACAGCAGCCTAAACACCAGTTTCCCCCAATACTCTGATCAAATGTGGATAAATATTGTTTAGGGCTGATACATTCTATCATTCTATCAACTTATTTTTTTTTGTCTTGTGCTCTTCAGCTTTGTGGCTGGGTTCTCAAAGGTGTAAACGTTCAAGGTTAAATGCAAATTGCTAAAAAAAAGTGTTAGCCACAGCTTCTGTTTACAGGACGTTATCCGAGTTAGGCAACATACACACACACACACACACACGGGCACACACACACAGAAGCACTAAATTTGATCTGTCACAATAACAGGGGCATCATGACATGATGGGTACAGCCCTTTTTTCCCTCTTCTTTCCTCTAACATTCAGCCGCTCTCTGGTTGTGTCGATGCAGTTTGTAATGTTTGCTGTAGCCGCTGGCTGAAATTGAATGAGTGATACAACCAGAGGTGCTGGGATTACCGTGGGCAGAATTGATGCTATCTGTCCAATGATGTGTTATTTTGTGCAAGTGAGGCAACAAACCGGAGAAAGAAATGGTTGCTCCACTCTCTATGATTTTGCAGTTTAAGTGGTGAAAGACAAATAGAATAACAGTGATATGCAAGCAGTGGGTTGTAAATGGTTGAATAATTTCCCTCAATTTCAACGTTCATTTATCTTTCCTACAGTCTTTTGCAGAGCTTTGCATAGCAGCTTGAACGATATTTATCCTTCAAGCCTTCACACAATTGGAGCATCAGCTAGCTCAGCATCCATGTCTGGAGGTTAGGCGGGTTACGTCCAGTCTCTATTCCTTTAATAGGGTCGGCTCAGAAGAGGGTCAGAGGTAAACTAATGACATCTGCAACAGATGCTTCTTCCTCGAAGTCATTGCTAAGGTATAGCAAAGGCTCGGCATGTGGGAATAAATGTGTGCCGCTTTGAGACTCAGCTGGCTGCACCAGGGTCAGCTGCTAACCACTGAAAAGACTAAATTCAGCTATTTTTGCTGGTTTGAGGCGCAAGCTGAGGGTCCTGGGCTATTGTTGTGGGGTCAGGGTAAAGCTTTCCAGATTGCCTGAGCAGGGAATAACCATTCATCACAAATTCAGCACTGCATAGCTGTACAGTTCTGCTTAGGTAGGTTAAAGGCTTTTTAAACAAAGAATTTAAATGTTTTCTTTTTTTGTTCTGTTCATGTGTTTTAACTTTGATATGGGTTTTTAAGGTTATATAAAAGTATATTTATGTATATGTTATATATATAAATATATATCATATATTTATGTACATTTGTGAAAACAGTTAACTCATAACACCACATCAGCAGTCACATCAGTTTCATGTCCCATAACTTGGAAAATCAAAAATGGTTATTCCAAAAGAAGAAATTCCTCCACCAAAATTGAAATAAACTTTTTTCCTTCCCCTCATGGTATAATAGGCTAACATCTACACTTGTTATTAAATGGAAGTATTTGTATGTGCTCTCTTCTATGACTCTTAAGTTATAGTATGCATTTATATTAAGTCATTTGATGACACTGTGCTGTTCACTTTAAGAGAAATTCAAATAAGAAGGGCTATTTTTCTCTCCCATGTAAACAGCTGGCAGCATCCCATGCTTTCACAATTAATGGGCATCTAATTGGCAATAATCATTTTCACTTACGCAAATATAAAATAGGCAGTTGCCCCTGGAACAGACAGCTGTTGGTAGAACCTTCTGGCAACATAGCGGCTGATCACTGCTTATTGGGGGTGGTTTATATCTGTACTCTTACACACCCTAAAGTTGGCTTCCACATTTCTACCAAACTCCATCAGCAGTTACATGATTTACTGTCTGTGGTATACATGTGCATCTGATGAATAGACACCCACATGACTTATGTTGTGTCTGAATCAAGCAATTTTGTGCCTTAATTGCTGGTTCTCTATCAACATGGATAATGACTCAATTCCACGGTAAAGAATTTAGAAAAAAGAAAGATAAAAACTGAGAAAACATACAACAATAAACAAAACAAAACAAAAAATTATGAAATTAAAACATAAAAAAAAATTAAAGAAATTGTACTTTGTCAAAGTTGTAAGATTCCTTCAGCTGTGCTGTTATTTGTTGAGACTTTTATTAACAGCATTTAATGCCAGACCTTTAAAGCTGCCGTCGGCAACTTTTTTTTAGTCATATTAGCTTGAACTGTCATGGGATTCTGGAAGTAGAATATTAAATAGGCTGTTTAGGAAAAATCCCGAATTCTGTAGCTCCCTCTGAAGCCTGTAATCATGCTTGCAAAAATCGAGCGCTCCCGGCTGTTTTTAACCAATCACGTTAGGTTTATTATTGATCTATTATCTGAGCAGAACAGAAACCAACCACGTCTTCCATGCTGAGCGTGAGTGTGCCCCCTGCTTGTGTGCGCGCACACTGGTGTGAACTCACGTGCACAACCTCGTCCACAGAGGGGGAGGGACCTGAAAGTTGTATCAGTTCGAATTTTCCGACTTTAGACTCAGAATTTTGAAAACCTGCCGACGGCAGCTTTAATATAAATCTATAAAGTTATTTTCATTCAGCCAAAAGTGACCTTATTAAGGTTTTGTTTCAGTGACAAATGCTACAAAAATAGTAAGAGTACTTGCAAGAATGAAGGGGCCTTTTGGCTGACAGACAAACAGACAGTGAACAATGAATTCCTCACAAAACTGTCTTTTGCCATGTGACTTATCTTGCTGGGATTTAGGTGCTGTTTACACATACCCGGGTATTTTGATAAACGCATATTTTCTAACCTTCGTTTGCAAAAATAACTAGGTGCACACAGCCCCATCTAAAAAAAAAAAAAACACGTCTACATTGATCAGCATAAATACGCAGTCCGTCCGGGTCTAACCCAGAATCGCCGTCGCTGGCGGTGGTATGGCCGGGCTCTGTCTGCCAAAAGAAGCTTCGCAATTGCTGCCCTCCGAGCCCTAATGCGTCTTTGTTGGTCAATACACTGTATGACTTTAATTTTCAAAAGCACACAAGCGAGTATAGCTCTTAAAAACAGAAATGCTGCTAGTACCTCCATGCTTGCCAGATAAACAATGGACGTTGGTCTTTTACCGCGGATATTGCCCAAAACTCCGTTTTTTGTCTCTTTCAACCAGTTTATACACAAACGCTAAACGGAGTTTTTAAAAAATCTCCACTTTTGCCGGAGTTTTTTTTATGCCTCGTTTTCGGAGGAAAAAACTTCGTTTGTGTATAAACGAAAGGCACAAACGAAGGGAAAGGTCTTCGTTTATCAAAATACCCGGGTATGTGTAAACAGCACCTTAGTCAGAGAGCCGAATAGGACACAGAAAGGTGGGGGGAGGTAACACTCTGGTTCATGTGATAATGCTACAGTGAAAGTCTCTTTGACATTGGCTTTGGGGTTTTGAATACAATGCACAAATTAATTTACATGATGAAGTCTCTTCTGCTATAAGCTTTCCTCTTGATGAAAGAGGAAATGAGTGAGTGAATAAATGTGTGGGATATCAAAAAGTAATGTCACACATCCTGATTATGAGAAGGGAATGGATTAAGGGCATTGTTTAAGCTGGTAGAGGAGGGACCTTCCATACTGCCGGTTGCCACCTTATCTCGCTCTCCAACAGTGGTCTAATCTGTTGGTCGAGCATGCATGCAAATAATTTCTGTCCGTCAAACAGACAATGGAGCTGCCACCATGTTGTGCATCACGGATTACTGTACCGCTCATTCTGTCCCGCCCCTACACAGATTCCTGACAAAGGACTTAATTGAATATCCGTCCGTGGCTAATTTGTGAGTGTTCCATGTGGGTACATGCATAAATACAATCTTAAAGTAGAAATGAAATGCATAAAGACTTGCTTTCTAATGCATTCTTCCAACACTAACCCCGTGTAAGGGTACATAAACAGCCACACATACATTCACAAAGCGGTATACACATACCCTGACCTCTATAGGAATTCATTCTACTTGTTTATTTGGTCTCCTGTTGAAAGTCAGAAAAGAAGGCTTCCAATCCTTATAGCTAAAATATAAACAAATTCAGTGAACCGGTTTCAATTAACTCTCTCTAACCTGACATGTAATTACATGAAAGCACAAAGTGAGGAGCAGAAGATAATGGAGTTTTTTTTTTTCTGTTGAACCTTAACCCTACTTTTTCCCATTTGTTTATAAAGTTAATTTAAGCCAATAGATTTGTTACGCTTGCGCTTAAATACACATAATCACCCATTTTAGCTTCATATTACACTTGTGCTTAAACTAATTAATCCTCAATGTTTATCATGCTTAACAGTGATGGCTTTGCATTGAACATCAAAACTCTTAATTCTCAAATGTCCCGAGATACATTTTGGTCTTGTGTTGGACAAATATCACTGAATTGTATCGGAGATATCGGTGTTAAAAATGTACACACTTGAACAGAAAAATGTTGAAATAGAAAATGAAAGAAATTCAGTTTTAGAAATAAAATCACTGTCCGGAGAGGAATGTCTGTTCAGGTTTTCTGAAGTGACTGCTGTGCTTTGTCATGTATGATGATGTGTTAAACAAAAAACTGCCCACATGTTTGCCTTCAACTAAGTAGGCCTTAACTGCTTGGGCAGACAGCAGGCTGTTGCACCTTTATGTATTTGTTTATTTTCAAGATAAGGGGCCGCTTTTATGGATAAGCAGCTGACGCTACTGCTCTGTCAAACTGGGACAGGTTGAGGGAAGATAAAATAGAGTCTGTTAATCTGGTGCTGGTAAGCAGAGAGAGCAATGTTATTGACCTATGCTGGCAGCAATGTGTTTCAATTATACTCTGCCATCCATTTGTCAGGCAAGCGGAGCGAAAGTGGGGGTGGGGGCGTAGGGGTGGCACGGAGTTCAGGCCTGGGTTAGTCATTCTCCATCACTTACGATGTGTCTTTGGAAAGCACTTTAATTGAATTACCCAATTTATTCTTCAAGCAACAATGCCCTGGCCTAGACCCATGACGTGAGACAATTAGATACAAGTTTAAAATCAGGCAGTTTGCATTCCTCATCTTTTCATAGTATATACATGGACAGAGATGTCCAACTTATGGCGACTTTATTCCCCTTCTTCATCTTTAGTAAATTTCATAACTTGAGTGGTTATTTAGTTATTTTTGTATCGTGTTTTTTAGTTTTTTTTTTACAATTCTCAATGCAGTACAATTTTGTGAAACTCAATTTGTTATTGTCTTTGTTTTGTAAACAAATGTGCTGTATGAATTCTTTAGGAACACAGTAAGTCATTTGTAATCCAAAACTAAAAATGTTTTGGCAAAGTGAGCAGTTTGGACTTTATACAGTACCGCTCACAGAGAGAACTAATTCACAGAAGAAAATTCACTCTGCTTTAAAAGTGTGGCTTTTTTTAAAAAACACTAAGAAATGCTGCTTTGTCAAGACACGTTATCAAAACAAAATTTGACTGATATTGTCATTTTTTCCTCTTTGTCCCCTCTTCGAAGTGTAATTCCTTGAATATGTTCCTAATATGTGCAAATTGTATGAGGTTGTGGGATTCATTCTAATCAAGTTCAATCTATTCTGGAAGAGCAGCTGGAAGAAATCTTGGTGTTGAAGGCATTATGTCTGTGAGCTGTCTGACAAAACGGTCAGGCTTTCAATCTCCTCAGCTCCATTTCCAGGTGTAGTGAGGGGTGCTTGTGTCAGATGCACTGGCCTACTTGCACTCTGGCCCTAACACCTGGCTGCTCACCAAACTGATTGTCACTTCATCCTTTTTCAGCAAGACAAGTCTCTCTGTCTGCTTCCACTGTCTGTGTTTAATCAGCAGTGTTCCTCTCTCTGTATCTCCAGTGCTGGTCTTGTTCAGGGCGAAGAATTGTGGATAAAAATGCCCCCCCCCCCCCCCCCCCCCCCCCCCATAAGCACGTAATGTACACCAATTATGCTAATTTGCAGTGTTGCAGATGGCCCAGTGTTGATTGCAGCTTCAGGATCAGGAGGGGCCGTCTGAAATTTGAACGTGGCACTCACATGACACTCATTATCGTAGAACCTCAACCAAATATCCCTTTGTCACTTGTCATCCATCTGTTCTTACTACGTTTCACAGATAAGACTATACAAGATTGTAAGCAGCGGAAGAGTGGCACAACAAGCAACAGAGAATCACTATCCCAAGTTTTAATTGGATTTTCCCTTGCAGAGTTGTATTTGGACATATTCTGAAAACGATGAGCACTGTAATTCATCTTACATAGCAATGACTATGATATAGAGGAGGTGGGTATAAGCTTAGAGCCTTGATGACAAATGTTTGTAATACAGCATTTTCATACAATGAATACATTTTACGCTCTGAATGATGACGTGCGTTTTTGATTTTTAAACAAATGGCATTTCCCCTTGACACTGTGCCTCATTGGGATATAGGGAACTATCCACTCCCAGTGTGCTGGCTCCAGGGGCAGAAGAATTTGCTCCAAATGCCATTCCGCCATGGGAACAGTGACATTCAGAGCATGCCAAGGTGTACTGCGTGTTAGTAAAGCATGTGCAGTCTGATGTAAATTTATCATCAACATCAGCCATGATGCTCTTTGTTCCGGCTATTGAGGCGAGTCAGTTTAGCCCCATCTTCTTTTAGAGCATGCTAAAGTGAGCTCATGCTGATGTTCAGATGAATGGAGTTCTTTCATGAAGCCATGGCCATTGAACTCTGGAGGCTGAATATAGCCCTAAGTCCTGCAACCTTTATGGCAGGGGGTTCCTGCCAGGCATGATTCCCGTTTAGTGAATAAGTGGGGTAATTACGGTGCAGTTGGGGCCATGCAGGAAATGTCACCAGCAGATAAACAGTTGGAGCAACTCTTCCGTAAAAGCCTGATTTATCCACCCTGGACCTCCTGTAGCCTGCAGACGAATTAGGAGCGTTTGGGTGTAAAAAACAAACTAGCTTCTCTTGATTTCACCAGAGTTCAAGGATGCATATAATTGGAGAAACAGTAGTTAACAGATAAGGCCCCAGGTTAAACCTTACTTTGTTATATACCAGATCTTTCACGCTGGTCTCTAAAGTCAGCTGCTGGTTTGCTCTCTGCATGCTGTGAAAATAACTGTGTATAAATAATCTACTATGACATTGTACAGATTTAAATCTTTCACACTACATAAAAATAGTTTGAACACATATTAGATCTAACTTCTCAATTCTTTGACCACGACTGTAAACGACAGGTGTAAAATGATCTCTTACACACATGATTTTATGTGTTACTATTAAGATGGGGATCTTAAAGTTATCCATCTCAAGGTCCCTCCTCTTTTTCCCTGATTAGAAACCACATCCACTGCACTCCATTAAAGAGTGCCCACTCACGCGTGACTACAGGGCAGCCTTTATACCATCATGAGCCTTGGGAAATGGGAGAGTCAGCGAGCGTCTTTCCATTACCTGCTGAAATGGATGCCCCTGTATCTCCTCCTTGATTAGCTTTGTCTCGAATAACAATGATAGCTTTAAGTGTGTTTAATTGAGGCTGGGCTCACCCTCCCTCTCTGTGTGAAAGTGCTTACTCACTTTGTCTGTCCTTTTAATAATTACATTATCATTTTACACTCCTGCCGGTTCCTTGGGAAGTGGGCCGTCGCTTGTGTTGAAGTGAAAGCTCATTATTGGAGCTGAATTATGTGCAGTTTATTGATCCCTGTGGTGGATTATGGTGCTCTAAGTTAGTCTAGACAGAATAGTTAGCCAGATGACAGAGAGGAAACATAGAGGCCCCAGGGGGAAGATCTCTGGGCTGAGTGAGCAATTAATGCCTGCCAGGTAATGGAATTTAAGTTTACACTAAATCCACCGAAGCCTTGGCATTTGAAGTGCCGTATAAAAAAACATTAGTCTAATGAGACAGTGAAGAACAAAGTGACACATTCTTTGAAACACATATTGTTATCCATACATTTCCTTTTTGTTTCTCTTTTGTTATGTTGTTGCTTATCTTTTTTTTCATATCACAAGTGGCCAACTATCATGCCTCCATTCTGATAATAATGATTGTACAGCAATGACATTAGGAACTGTGTTTTCCTTACTTGAAGTTCCTTACTAGTTTGAATGGAGTGCTTTAGTTGACAGAATTTTCTGGACAGGCCTCTGCTAATCTCCATCTTAGTCTGGATGAGGCTGTTTGTGTGGTAGATCGTAGTGGAAAGGCTGAAGTGCTGAGTAAGAGGCCATACAGGACATTCATCTCTATAAAGCTGAAGGTCCGTTTTAAAGCTATCCATCATTATCTTGATGAACAGGCCACACTACTTACTGACAATATGTCTTCTCCGCCACCAGGGCTAGCAGCGCAGTGCCCTTTAGTGCACTTGGGAGGGAATTTCTTTTTCCTGCCCCCATATGAGCTTTGAAGTTACTGTTAAACAGTTTCCAATGTCTCTTTTTGTGTTTAAAAGTTCCTGAGTAACAGTATAGCCAATTTGGAGTTGTTACTTTGGGTGCTTGATGAATATACAGCATATATTCAGAGCAATTTTGCTCAGCATCCTTGAGGGAAATCCTTGGCTTTTGAACAGCTAAGTCCTCTCCTGTCTTCACCAGCTAGTCATTTTAGCCATAGTGTATACTTCTTCTGCAGTCTGTGACTGTCAATCTCTAACGATAACTGATTGATACAACATATCACATCATCTTTGTGCATAATAATGTTAACTAAGAAATCAGGCAACACGTCTTATCAGCAAATTTAGAGAGACAAATAACCACCTCTAACAGAGCCTGTATGGAGATTTTTACTTACCAGATGGCACACTGCTTTTCTCTTTGTTATTTTAAGCATCCTAATGCACTTTGAGTTGCTTTGTGTATGAAATATGCAATACAATTAAATTTGCTTTGCTTTGCCTCAAAACCTTTGCCAGATTTGGCAAAAAAGGGCGCTGTGAGAATGTTGACGGTGGATCCAAACAAGAGTTTTGGGTTCGACAGCTAAACAATAAGCTCAACTTCAGTATAAAACTAAATTAAATGTAAAACAAACTGGTAATTGCGCTGTCAAGAATGCAAGAATGCAAAAAAAAAGAGAGTAAATGAGTGCTGTGTCATAAAGTGACTGTCAGCCTGAAACTTGGCAGTTTTTTTTAATGGGCCTCACCTGCAGCCCTGGTCCCCCTAACAAGCTGCCGAGCAGAGGACTCAGTGGGATGCAAAGTTTATGGTTGGTGTGGAGAAAAGTGACATTGTCAGGAAGGGTCCAATCACATGAAACAGATTTACTGTAAAATAAATCAATATCCTTGTCCTCATAGCTGAAGAATTGCATTCACTTACATGGTGTTTTGGACATGCACATGCTGACACGGAAACATTACTGTAGGCAAAGGGCCAGATGCTAAATTCCATTTTGAATTACAGCCTCTAATGAAAAATATGGGATAGCCTGGCAGTGCACTGTCCCTGTTAACGTAGCCTTGTACGTCCTAGGAGGATGAATGGGAGTCAACATCTTTACCTGTTAATGAAGCCAATATCTGGCTCAAAGCCTTTCTGTCTCTTTTGCTTGGTTTTACGTGTCCTTGGCTCATGAGCCTTGATAATGTTAGTAAATACATACAGGAGCACGGATAAACTGGGTTGTAATCCACACTACCTCCTCCACAGAAGAGGAAGGGAGTGATGGGGGAGAGAGGAGGGGAATGAGAACCGGCTGATTAGACTGGTTTTACTGCTTCTCTGCGGACCTAGAAAAACACAGCAGCCCTGACCTTGCATAGCAGAACCCTTATATATCTAATGATCTCTGAGTACCCTAATGATACAGTATGTTCTCTCTCCTGCTCTTTCCCTCCACTTTCCTACCCTTTTTTCACAGAGCTCTGTCTTCTTTTCTCTCTCGTTTAGCACAAGCTGTTGCACACACATACTTGTACACACACATACACAAAGTACACGGCCTTTAAAAACCCAGTCAGCAGTTTGGGCTGAGAGTCTAGCAAATGAGCTGTCCTATTGAAATAGAAAGGAGAGTGCTCTATGCTGTAGAAAATGCTGCTTTGGCAAGCCTTACAGAAGAGGGACGAAGGTAATATTACTTGTTCGGACAAAGAAACATGGGAATGTCCTTCCATTACAAATGTTCAAACTCATATTTAGATGGAACAGATTACATCCAACTTTTTTCTTTTTTTTTTTACCAATCCCAAATCTTATCCAATTATCATAAAGCCTGAATAAATTGTTTTAGAAAGAACAAAAACCCTCCTTCTCCTTAAAAAAATATAGTTCATTGATTCAACCCTCCTTTATGTCACCCTTGATCCTTCAATGGTTTTAATGCTGGGAGTATGGTTGGACTCCAGAAATGTAGTGGTGACGGCATGAATGTACAGCCTAGTTTACCTGTATAACAAATGACTAACCAGCCATGTTGGCCACTTATATTCTTACAGTGTGGTTCTAAATAATGCTTGGCAAAATTCTATTTCACCAAGATAAGTTTAGACATGGTGGATCTTTCTCAAGCTTTTTAATTTTCTGGCCATTTTGTCAGAGTATGAAAAAAACAGCTTCCACTGGCTTAAAACATTCATTCTTGGCTTCTAATTCCCTCTCTTTGACTACTTAAAGTACAAACCACCATTTGGTCCTGGTATTCCCTTTCTTGTGCTGTCTGTTCACGGTAATTAAGATTCCATTTTGCTTTGAATGGGAACGTTAAAATGAAGGGTTATCGCCGGCCTTCTTTAGGCCTGCCCAATGAAACACCTATGGTGACCTCTGATTTACCCAATAGAAGTTCTTTCCTTCCCCCCTCAATATCCCTGTCCCCTTCATGGCCATCTTGTTGTGTGGTCTCCTCTCTTCAGTTCTCTCATTACCTCCTGTGTGAAGGCCTGGGAGATGGGTGGCAGGGGAGGAATGGGGCGGTTGCAGAGGAGGGCTTCTGTCCCTGGATGAGTGAGTGTGGATAAGAAGTTGTTTGAATTCATAATTGTGCTCTTGTGAAGGGGGAGATTTGTAAAGCAAGGCTGGGCTCATTGTGTGGCAGTGTGAGTCCGGTGGAGGGTGCGAGCAGCTCAAAGCTAATGTAATCTACGCTATTAGAGAGGGTTAATTAGCTGCTGAACTGGAGCCTGAAGAGCAGGCAGCGAAGGAGAGACACAAGGAGTGAGGCTGAGAAAGAGAGACAGAGGGCGGGCAGTAGGGATAGAGAGGTCTTCAGGGAGTCATTAGAGACTGCTTGTTGTAATACAGCCACACAGTCAATAAGGCTTCTCCTCTGAGGAGCAGAAGAAAGGCTAAGAAAGACGTGAGGGAAAAGGAGTTTCACACCAAGTGTGTGCAACTTAACAGCACTGCCACTGGGCACATGTTGGGAAAACATGGATGGATTTTGCTGCTTTACAGCAAACTTTTGTCATGTAAAGAATTTTTGTAAATTGGTCAGCATCCCAGTGTATTTCAGATTTTGTGACACAGTATTAGTAAATAAAAGATAATTAGATAATTAGAGACAATATTATTCATCACAATCAAACCCAATTCCCAGTTAGGTTAGTAATATTTGGCAAAAACAAATAAGGATAAAATTAAACATTAAAATATACTTTCTCTCTGTACATTATTTCCTCCAACCCTGTTTTCTGTCGTCTTGCTTTCATTCAGTGTTGATTCAGTGATCAAGCACAATATCCAATTGGACTGGGTATGATTATGATGGGGAACTTTGTATATTTGTTTTGAGAGCAAAGAAAAAAAACAAATACTCTCAAAATTCAGAGGTTTTGACTGACTGATTGTTACATAATTAATTTACATTTGGAAATAATTTAATAAATCAAATCATGCATTAGTCATCAAAACCATGTTTAGATCAATAATCTAAACCATCTCTATAGAGAATGAAAAGATGACATCATACTGCAGGGAATTTTGGGTTTGTTTACCTGACCGCACTGTGTGATTCCCTCTATGACTGACTTGTTCGGAATGCCCCCACATACTAACTTTCAAACTTTCATATTTTCAAACACCTACTGCAATCCTTAAACATCCTCTGTCAGTACATTTTTACTCAACATGACAAAATAAATGTCCACTGCAAGTTAAAAAAATCCACACTTTTCAAAAGTTCTAAGAATATAGCAACTGTTTATTTGTAGTATAGAGATTAAAATCTACTGAATATTTCCTTAAAATGATCACAATGCTACATGTATTTGAAAAGTGCTATAATTGGTTTACTTTATTAGAAATCTTTATTAGAAATCTGTGATATGTTCAGAGAATATAAACCCAGCAGAGCTCTTAGATCCAAGGACTCAGGTCAGCTGGTCCAGTCCAGAGTCCAGACTAAACATGGAGAAGCAGCATTTAGCTGTTATGCTGCAAACAAGTGGAACAAACTGCCAGTGGAGATTAAACTTTCACCAAATGGAGACATTTTTAAATCCAGGTTAAAAACATTTCTTTTCTTATGTGTCCATGTCCATGCATGAAAATCTGCACGGTATCTTTTAACATATCTAGATAACATATCTAGACTGTTGCTTGTTTTTAATAATTTTAATTTAATTTGAATTATTTTATTCATTTCTCTTAATATTATTTGATGTATGCTTGTTCCACTTCCAGCTGCAATGCTTTTATTTTAGGTAAGGCACTTTGAATTGTTTTGTACATGAAATGTGCTATACAAATAAACTTGACTTGACTGTTAAATGGAACAAAAAGGGGATTCATTTAGCAGGAAATCACATTTAATTTCAGTCGCAGCAAAACCTTTTATGTGCTTCATTGGATCTGTCACTTTTATATTCTGATTCTATAAGAGTGAGCGCAGATAATGTGTTAGGGAAATAATCCATGTGGATCTGTGTTGTTTATTTTGCTCCTTATTTCCCTGAGTGAGTTTGATTTCCTCTCTCTTTCCCTGTCTCCGTTTCCTCCCCTTTTCAAAAACATCACTTTTTTGTGTAACTTTTTAGGCAAACTGATGCAAAGCTAAACAGTCAACTAACTGCAAATAACAGGCGATCTCATTCAAACATGCAACTCAATGTGAAGTACGTTCACAATCTCTATAGGTCTTTAGGAACTGTCGTGAGATTATTAAAGTCCAGGAATCAAATGATGGCCAAAAGCTGTGCTTTTAATACATCTAAAATAAACAAAAGTTTGTCTCAGAAGTATCCTATTTTGTTTGCTAATTGTTTACATAAATTATATAGAAAATTATGAATTATCTATCCATCGATAATGCTCCCAGCTCTGCTGCAGACAAGCCCGAATAACTTTCTGCTCAGTGTTTTTCTAAGGCTTTAGATAGCTCCACTGAAGTTCTTTTAGGCCCCTTCTGGCTGTAAATTGTATTTTTCAATGTGTCCTCCAGTAGTCCACCCCATGCAACCACGAGCCTCTTGTCATTGTAAGCTAAAACTTAAGACAGGTACTTAGTTTCTGTGCTGTCGGCATTTTAATGCAGATTAATTACTTTCTCTGGCTCAAGCAATCCATTTTTGTTTGTTTGCGGATGTCTTTTGGTTTTTCTTGACCTTGGGGTTAAGAAACAGAAAAAAAACACAGTGAGAGAGGAAGGGGGGAAAAAGCCTGCCACACTAGACTTATACTCTCAATTTAATAGCCGAGTGAGGTGTTTCTCCAGCATCATCAGATCAATGGAGAGTAAATAGCCCACACTTCTTGTTTCACAGTGCAGTATTGATCTTTTCCTCAGCCTCAGCTTCCCTTTCGCCAGCTTCTCGTGTCTTTCAACCCCTGGGACTGTGCTGATTGCCATAGATTGGACAAGCTAACAAGCGCATGATGAGGAACCAGGCTTTCTTTTCTTCTCATAGGCTGTTTCATTTTTTTTCTTTGTGGCACTGGCATGAACACACACAGACAGATAGACATCCACACAGGGACTTTAAAACATCAGATCTACACAGCTCAGCATCATAAAGGAGTGTGCTGTTTCTTTCTTGTTGCCTCTGTTGTTCGTGTTTTTCTGTCTTCATCTACACTGCGAGGATCTACTCTTGCTGTGCCTGTGTTTTGGTTGTTTGTCAGGCTGATGGAGTACACCAACTTAATGCGGAAAAACTGAGAGATACTGTGTTTTCTTCACCTCAGTAGGAACATCTTTTTAAAGAAAATTGATTAGTCTTTTTTTCAGTTTGTGCCATGCAGATTTTTACCAAAATCTCTGAAAATATCTCAAGTGGCCTTCGGAGAGTGACACACTCTGTTTGTGCTTGAGGACAGCGGTGTGGTGGCATGTGGGTAAGTTCAATGTCAGTGTAACAGACAGTTTGTCGAAGTTCAGACCTGAGGGGTATAGGAGGAAAGATGAGGAGGTAAACCCCTCCCCCACCCATCCTGAATCCTCTGATAATACTGCATAGGCATATAAGGGTCAGTGAAAAGTTTAAAAGATTATGTTTGGGGTACATACAGTAATTGATTAGAATTAATCTTTCCACTTTTTCTGTGTGTGTATGTGTCAGTGTGTGTGTGTTTGTTCGCAGAGGGGCAGCAGTGTAGTTGGTTGCAAGTGTGTATGCACTTGCCTGTATTTGCATGCCTTTTCATTTCTGCACAGCAAATGAAGTTGTAATAAATCTTGTTGGATGTTGGTAAAGGGGTGCATGTGCTGCTGTGTGGCTTTGGATCCATATAAAGTGTGTTTATTGAATCCAACAGTTGTGTCTGTGATGAAAGGAAATACACCAACTGGATAAGTGATCAGATGTTTGTCATTACTTGCTTGTTGGGGCATATGGATCTGAATTCCTGTAGATTGGACAATGTTATGCCTGGGTACTGCAAACACAAGTTAAAATAATATAGTAAATGAATAATAAGGTCATTTAAGTTAGATTCAGAAACTCACCCTGAGCTATAGTTTTTTTTCTAATGAATATGTTTGCATGCCTTGGGTCGATGAATTATTCTTTAAAATTTATTTGCACAACAAACTGACACTAAAAACTAACATCTGACATTATACCAAAAATAATGATGATAATAGATAAAAGTGTTTGATGTTGAGCAGCAGCGCCGTGTTTCTTGAAAGATGAGTTGGTGGTGTTAAAATTGAGTCTTCTCTTTTGCTGAGGAAAACTTTAATAATGATAATAATAATAGTAATAATTTTAACAATAATAATGATGATAATATTGATAATTATAATGATGATAATATTGATAATTAATATAACAATGATAATATGGTTTGAAGGGGGGCAGAAGAACAAAATCTCCTTGTGAGGCCTTTTAAATCTACCACCAAAACGCTCACATACAGGTTTGCTCAGAATTAGCAAGCAGGCTAATAATATGATATAGAGTTAGTCGTTGTACTATGAGACATTGATGCATTCTGTTCAGTCAGGATTTGAATGTGTATTTTAAGGTATACTAAGCAGTTTCTATTTATAGTTGCATCATTTTTAACTTGACTCTTCCTCCCTTTTATGATGCTGCATTTGATGTATCTTGGATGTGTAAAGTCAGAGCGCGGAATCACATCATAGTTTCTGAGTTTACTTTGACAGCTGCCTTTGTGGTAAGCTTTACACCAACTTGTAAATCTTTATTTCTGCTGCATTGTTTTAGATTTATTCCTAGTTGGAGGCCAGAAGTCCTTAGTTCCACATTACCAAAAGCAGCATATTTTCAAACTTGGCATAAAAAACCCCCAAAACAATTACAGAAATAAAACATTACTTACAGGGTGTCATGTTTTTTTCTTTTTAAAGCACACGTTAACACATCCACACAAAGTGCATTTGTTTTTACACAAAATTTCCATGTTGTGCAAATGGAGTGTGAATGTACGGAAGCGTATTGCTACGAAAAAAAAAGAGGCTCAGTATCACGTAATTACGTGAAAAGTTTCACGTTATCTCAAGATACAAATGTTCACGTTATAACATGAAAATGGCGTCTCTTGAAACAACGTGATAATTTCACTTTATAACATGATCAATGTGTTGTTAAAACGTGAAAAAGATATTGTTATAATAATAAACTTTTCACATAATTACGTGACACTGAGCCTCTTTTTTTTTCGTAGAGTGGCAGCAATACGCTTCCGTATGGAATGAGTCTGTGTGTGTTTGAACTCATTTTTATTTTTTCTCCACACCCATTTGCTGTACTTGGCTGGTATTTACCCACTCTCTGCTTTAAGGTTGCAGGCCAAAATGTCTTTGCAGAGAAACATACCCCACCACGACACACGTGTACTGGGTCATACGGCATGATTAAGAGAGATTACCTTGGTACAGGTCTTTCTATTTTAGAAATGTTGTGCTTTGTGTGCCTTTAAACTAAACCCACTGGGCGACATTTGGTTTGATTGTTTTTACTGTAAATTAGTTCTCATAGTTTTAATCTCTAATCTAATTTTCCACATTAGGAGGTGCTCTGGAGATTGTGCAGACATTTGGATTCGGTCTTTTCCGCAATTGTTGCTCACGCAAACACACTGTGGTGGCAGGCTTTCTGCTAGAAATGTGCTCTGGAAATACGAAGGAGGGGATGTAGCTGTCTAGAGTTCGCTGGAAGTAGCACATGATGCAGAAATTGCGTTGTGGAAATTGCTTTGTTTTCTTTACAACATACTGAGAATTGCAGTGGAGGCTCTTTAAAGTGTTTATATGAGTACCGCATGTATGTGTACGTATCCACAATAGTAGGGATTGAGCAGAAAGCAGCATACAGGTCAGCAGAAAGGACAAATTCTCATCAGTATACACCAACTATTTTACTGGGGTGATGGGTTTAAAATTTCCAAAAGAAGTCCGTAGCGAATGTTGCAGACATTTATGTTTCCACATGCCACTGCTCTACAACATCTCAGGATATATTTCAGGACTCTGAACTTGTGTGAAAGTGGCTATTCAGGATCAGACCTTTGGAAAATTTGTTTTCAAGTTAACCATACTGAAGCTTAATTTCTGTTGCCTGTTCTTAGCCCGGATCCCTTCACTCCTTGAGCTAATCTAAGCATATGTCCAAGTCACAATTGCACATCCATTCTGCTCTCTTTTCTTGGCTCCCCGTGTTTGCATGTAATATTTTAGGCGACTCTGGGAGAGATGACAGTTCTAACTAGGCCTATTAGGTAACCCTCAGGGTGCCCTCAGCACTGATTTGAGCACCATTAATTTTCTATTATGGAGTTCTAAAGATGTGCCCCTGCACAGTCATTCACCTGGCTTATTGAGTCTCACACACACCAATCGTGGACTTTTCCAGGGCAGTGTTACCAAAGGTTTAGTAAGACCCCTCTGGAGAGCTAATTTATTATTTGCTGATATCGATCTGGCTGCGTAGGCCAGCCAAGCCGTGGCCGATGTTGACTCTGCTCTGGCTTGTGGCGACTTTAACCCTTTCCAGATTGAAGTAGACACACTAGACAGATGGACAGTGGTTGTTAGAACGGTGTTTTAGTAGTTGTTTCAATTCCTTTGCTTGTTCAGTGGTTTTCCAAATTAAGAGAGTGGACAGTGGACAGACGAACAGTAATTGGTAAATATAGAAGGATAGATTTTATCTTTCTGTTTATGAAATTTGTTTCTTGCCAAGAGAGAAAACGGCAGACACCCATTCACACTTGCACTTACACACACACACACACACACACATCCACACACACACAGTGTCTGGTCTGTCCAAGGGAAATACAGTTAAGATAAAGGAAAACAAATTTAGAAGGTCAGACATAACATTTATCAAGCAGTGTATGTCTGGTGGGTAAATAACAGAGGGACAGTAAAGGGCATGACTCTGAAACCACCAGATCATCACACATAGTTTCAAGATCCACTGCAGAGAACAGATATTTCTCAGAGGGTTGCCTTCACGGTGTTGACTAATATTCTCTCCGCTGTATTGCTGTTTTATTTTGAACATAAAATTGAGTTATTATACCATACACCCATGTGACTAAAATAATAGTTGTCATCATAAAAATAGAAAAGAGAGAAACATACACAGACATTTTTGATCAATTGTAGCAATGAACACAGTAGAGCTCATAGCATAAATCCGACACTGAGGAGGTAACTTCCTGGAGTCCGGGCTGTATAAAGTCAGATACAATATATTGTGGACTGCTGCGCATTTTAGTTATGTACAAGATGCATTACACAAATAGTAGTAATTTGAATAGTGACCACAGAAAGATTAAGACAGAAGGAAAACAAGACTAATCGGAATCAGAAAAAAGAAAATGGCATTCTTAAATTGAAAACATTACACATCTTCTAAATATCTTTTAACTCGAAGTTGTATGCATCTTCACATCTGTATGAGCTGATTATTAATTGCACAACCAGTACATACTTATATCTGTGTTGCTGTATGGAAAAAACAAACAAAAGCCACCTACAGCTTATTCTTATGAAGCAAATTTTAATAATAGCCCAACAATAGTGAGTGGAGACATACATTTGTCTCCTATTTTTCTTATACATATAATTATATATTATGTATCTCTGTATCTCTATCTCTCTCTCTCTCTCTCTCTCTCTCTCTCTCTCTCTCTATATATATATATATATATATATATCTCTCTCTCTCTCTATATATATATCTCATATATATATATATATATATATGTACCGGTACATGCTTTTTTAAAATGTATTTTTTTTTCTTTTATATTATATTGCATTTTTATCCAAACTAAGCTTATGTGTTGATATAGCAAATGAACACACTCAGTCACACAAGCACATGAAATACAGACATGCACACTCACCTCCACACAATTATGCTCAGGGACTCACATACACACGATTATGCCCAGGGACCAATAAGTTGCTTCCCAGAAGCCTCCTCGAGGCTTTGCCACAACCTCATAGTCAGCTTGGTCTCACCCTAATTGGCATTTAATGTTCTCACTCAACCTCAGAGGTCAAACTGCAGTTTTTGTTAGTGGTTGTGTATGTGAGTGTGTTTGTATGTGTCTGTTTATGTGCAGAACCAACTTGTCAAAGGAAAGATAACCAAGAATAGGGCAACAAAAAATGCTATAGATTGCAGGACTATGTGGGTATTCTGTGAGGAGTGCCAGGCAGACTGAGTAGTGGAAGAATAATGATGGATGTCCGGAGAAGAATTATGGATGAAAATAGACCACCATTTTTCTCCTATGATAGCATTTTGCCTGATCTTTATGGCAAAGAATATAAAACAAAGGTCAGGAAATGTTTGCAGAGATGAAAGCGCTTCTAATCCTTCCAATTTTGTCTACTTTTTCTGTAAAGATGATTTCATGGTTGAAAAGCCTGTCTCTTGTTGAATTTGGCATAACCTCAGAGGATGGCTCATATTCATCTTCCATATTCATGTGGGTCACTGAAACTGAAGCAGAGGTCAGAGAGAAGACATCACTGACGAGGAAACATGATGGAGTGGATTTTCCACTGTTTTGCTGCATAGTGCTCTGCTAATGCTGTTACGAAAGAATGGGCAGTGTGCCCATGGAGCCCTTACAGGGAGGAAAATGGGGAGGAAACCACCTTCTACACAAAAGTTCCAAGGCACTTCCAAAACACAATTGTCTGATTGTCACTAGAGACAGCAGCTTGTGGAGATGCTCATTGCAGATGTCCTCAGTGGAAAGAGCAGGGAAAAAGATTGCAGATAAAAGAGAAGGTGATGAGATACATGCAATGGGAACAAATACCCACCATCCCTTATTATGCCTGGTTTATTGTTGGGCATTTCATAAACAACATCAGCCTGCTTTAAAAAGGAAAACACGGCCTGGGATAATTCTTGATCTGCTCTCATCTGTGGAAGAAGTCCAACATTTAGACAAGACAAGACTGCAGAAGACTATCTTAACTGAATATAAAGATAAAGTTTATTCTGACATACCGGTTTGTTTACTAAAAAACGGTACATGTTCCCGCATCAAAATGAACATTTTCATTGGATTTACATCCATTAAAGAGCTTCAGTACATGTGCCATAACAAATTGATGTGTATGTAAAAGGAGTAAATGCGGTTCTAAAGCATCACAGTTGTCAATAATCATCAGGCAGCTTCTACTGACATGCCTGCTGTCTCATCAGTAATAAGGCCAATCTGTTTTAGCAGAAAATGGCCATACAAGGCACAGCATTGATGGAAATGTCTCATTTTAACTTCATGGTGCCTTGAGAAGGCAAAACAAATGAGCAAATGTTCACGAATTTGAGAAAAGAAGCGTGGAAATTCTATGACAACTAGTTGGATCTGTTGAGCTGAGTGCCAGCACTTTGCATTAAGTTACAATAAGCACTAATTGGATGCTACCTGGCTCTACATCACTAGCAGCTCTGAACAGGATCCGAATCTGGCTCTAACAGCAAGCTCTCTGGTGTTGTTGGCTGATTACTCTCAGCAAGAGGAAAAGCGAAACGATGATGAAAAAAAGAAAAAAAAATCCCTTCTCTCACAAAAGCCCTTGGCCCTGTTGGCACTGTGCTAGCTTTTTGATTTTTCCTGATGTCCCTGAAATTGATTTTCAGCCATGATTGCATCGTTTCTCTGAGGATAATCAAAGATTTTGAATAATTGCAACAGTATGGCTGTACAGCAGAAAATAACAAGAATAGTGGCAACTTCCCTTTGCTGTCATCTATAGAATCATTTTAGCTGAGCACTACTGAATGAACTCACAACATACCTTTCAAATGGTTCCCAGTTGTTAGCACGACACCATATGTTTCATTAGAGATGCTTGATAAAATCCTAAATTCCACAATGACTAAATGTAATGTTGTTGTTATAGCTTTATGATTATCTGTGACCATATGTTTTGATTGAAAACTAATATGCAAGTAGCAGTTTTCAGTGCATTTTTCTTTTGGTTTTAGGTGGGGAAAAAAATCTGTGTCTTAGAAATAAATGCCTTCTTATCTAGTTGATCCATAAACATTTCAATCAGCCATGGAAAGAAAAACTTGTTGTCCCGAATTCCTGTAACACAAGCTTGACAACACAGCAGTTCTCAGTAGTATTTTCCCTGCTTAATCTTGCCGTCATTGATTTAAAAACATCCTGAGGAAGTTGTTTTGCACTGTTACTGGAGATGCCTCACAGGAGAGAGACATCACAATCCGGGAGCCACGTTTTTCTGCCAGTGTGAAAGATGGTCTCTCGTTTAAGGCAGGATCGTAACCAATGCTTGCAAGGGGAAAAACAGATTGATTACAGGGCGAGGAAAGATTAATAAGCGGCACAGAGCAGTTATGACACCTATTGTTTCACACATGCCTTGCAGAGAGGTGCCTTCCAAAATGTATCATTGTGTAAAATATTGACCTAAACATATCATTACTCTTTTGTGTGTGCAATTGCTCTGTTCGCAGAAGGGCCTTCTAAACAGTAATAAACTGTTCTCACCATTACTTTTTGCAGTTTTTTTTCTTCAGAAACTAGTCTTTTTTTGAACAGTAAGTAATTGTTGTGTATGGTGTGTCAAAACTGACTCAAAATCTTATCATGTGTCCAGAGAACAGATTCAAGGGCACCAGAAATAGACTGAGGTTATGTAGTCTGTTATCAACACTTACTAAAAATGTCCATCTCCCTTCGAGCAATGTATAGCTAGCATGGAGGAATCTGTCCTGAACAAAAGAGTGAAACAAATAAGAGACCTCTAGCTGTGTAGTAGGAGGTTGGATGCCATGATGAGATGTTGTTTTCAGTGACCTCACCAACTTGTTTACTTTTTTAAAAGATCCGATTGTTTCTAACTTTGGAGAGTTCAGTGTTGGTCTGAAATTCCCTTTGGCACCATGCTGTAAATGGCAGTACTAGTATTTGGTGTTATTGATTTGATTTGCTGTGTCTCACAATCAAGCCAGTTTGCCCATTAGGATCTTTTTTGTTTGTTTGTTGGATTGTTCAGGTTGCCTCGACAGAGAAACTTATGTCCCAACACTATTTCCCAACATCTGTGTCCTAATTTACCACAGTAACTAAAACATGTTATCATCTTAAAACAGTCTGTGTTAAATTTGTTAGCTAGTTATTGTTGGTCTAGCTTAACGTATGAAAATGCAACATTCCTGTGATCTCAATACTGGCCTCTTTTTTGTGTGTTTTGTTTTGACTGAGATATTTGTTACTGCTTTTACAACATTTAGGATCAACATGTTGATGAAGATTCTCAGTCATCCACGTCATGGTAGCTTGAAACACACCGAATTGTTGTCAACTCAAGTAATTTTATCTACCCCTCACCTGTTTCTGTTCTGATCTGCTTGTTAAATGAGGTGTGAAGGGGCAGAACTAATACAGAAGACAACAGAACGCAGGAAAGACCCTCACACTGAGCTGAAGTGAAAGAAGTTTGAGAATATATTAATGATGATAATATGAATGATCACAAATCTGTCTTCTCTTGTCTGACATAGGCTGTTTATGAAATCCTCTACAAACACACGTTAGTGTATTTTTTTCAGTTGGAGACCATACTTTTATAAAGAAAATTATACTTATAATTAGAAATAAATAGAACTTTGAGTGTACTAAACTTGTAGTGAAGAATCGATCAAGCAGAAAATCGTCCAATTCTGGTCACAAGCTGATCGATCTATACAGCTCTATTAAAAAAGAATGAGGAGGTATACAATGATGTACCATTGTCAGGACATTGGAGACATTTTTTAATTGATTAAGGGGTTGCATTTTGGCTTTTTATTAAACAAATCGAAAATCACAACTGAAGAAAAAACTGCTACTATCAGCACTCTTTTAAAGTGATGCATTAATTACAAACAATTGGATTAATCTACCATATTCACTATCAACAGCTTTTGAATGCAGTCATGGATGGGAAAATAATGCTTTGCATAACAAAAATCTTTCACACAAAATGTTTTAAGTGCTGAAGGCATTTCTGTATGAGGACTAAAGTATATTCCAATTAGTCAAACAGCAAAGCTTGATGTTATCTAAAATTAGCTTTCATGTGAGATTTTCTACCCTTGTTTTTTTCTGTTACTAGCTAGAGGCATGACTTTGTTCCCCTTTCAATTTAATTTGCTGCCAACCTGTTTTATTTATTTCTGTGGTTGCAGAAATTGCCTTTTGACCTTGATGATTACAAAAAGTAAAGGGGGTGAAAAAGCAGTGATACCCAGAATTCAGGTGGCTGGTGTACAAGGTTATTCATCTTCCTACCTCAGTGCAATTTGAGTTTTGCAGTGGTCAGATTTTAGTTCCTGCTTTGGTGTTTTCATTATCTTGAGAGGGCAGAGGAGAGCTTTCTGCCAGCGCCCTTATAAACCTTTATTTCCAATTCACGACACAAACACACAGATATGCATCCAAACCCACTACACACCATCTGTGTTAGAAACATATCCGTCCTTCCACATTTATACCAAAGGCAGCTATAACACATGCAAAAAAGTGAAAATTCTTTGGCTTCAGAAAAATGTTACGATGAAAAACGACATTAAAGAGCTTGATGACATAAGTCTGTGTTGCAGTGATCCAGGATGCACCATTCATTTCTCAGGGAATCTGTGGAGGAATGATCTTTTGTTTGCGATCAACACTATAAACTGGACCCAGGATCAAAGGACAGAGAAATAAAGGGACTTTATATGTAACTGTTATGAACCGGTCTTGTGTATTTACCTGTCAAAATAAGTCTTTAATGACAGACAAGCATTTAAGGAGACAACCTTTTAAAGAAAACTTTAATTTTAAGATGCACACACACGCACCTACACGTATAGACAAGATATATCATTTTCATCTCACTGTAAAATATGGAAGTAATGATGTCTACAGTGGATTAATGGATGAATCAGCCTGCAATGGGGCTTTATAGCACCATGCTCCCCTTGGGGTCACACATTTGATTCAGAGGGCTGCAAGGGTCGTGATCCGAAATCATTTTCAACTATTGGTGGAGAAAGAGTGAGCGATCTTGACATAAGGTATCTCAATGATCTGTGGTAATACAGAGGAAACCTGGCTTAGTGAAGGGAATAGTTTTATGTCAGAGTGTCGATGGCAAAAGCTTCCTTTGTGCTTTCAATCTTTGTGTTCTTTGTATGTTAATGTTAGTGCTGCACCTCTTACTTTCTCCGATGGCAACCATTTCTGGTTCCGGCTGAACAGAATTGCTGAACAACTTATCAACCATATTTGCCATTTCTTATCTAAATGCAGACACTTAGATACATATAAAACAATTTCACTGTCAGATCACAATCCCCACACTATGTACAGTTACACTCATCATCTAAAAAAATCTTCAAAATTGCATCAGTTGCCCCCAGTATATGTGTTGCATCACAATCACAAAGACTTGGGAGTACTACATTTTCAGAAATAAAAGACATTGGATACTGTATCTAAGTTGTTAGTATCGGATAAACAACTATATTTGATTTAAAAAGGTTAAGTCAGTATCTAAATAATCTATTGTACTTCTTTTATTAATTAATGTTTGTAGCAGACATTGCCATATCATATCCATGTTTGGTAACTGTGAACTCGCCAGTCTGATATTTGAAATAGCTCCTTTGTAAAGAAATATTTAAATTTTGTGCATGCTGTAAGCTGTTGTGTGTTCATTGTGTGAAAAGTATGGTAGATGAAAAAAGAAGTAAGTGGGCTGCAGGGTGAGAAATAAAAGAGAAGTTCATTTGGGCTCCCCAGTGTTTCAGTGTTTCTCAGCTGCCCTTTCAAGCATAGAGAGGCCTGGTGGGGGCTGAAGTGTGTGAGTCTGGAGTGCAGGGCGCATGGGGCACTGTGTAGGCTGAAGCTCAGCATCTGCCAGCCCAGACTGTCCGTGGTTTGTTCCTTTTCCAACACATTCTTACGTAATTATCTGTGATAAACTCCTCTGCAGTCAAGCCACAAATCCACATGTCAGAGGCCTGGCTTACCAAACAGCCACATGCACACAAGGCCTTGAAGATGCAATAAGACACTCACAAATACACATTGGATTCACATAAACAAAACTATGGGCTGCAGTGACAAGAGGGTTTTGTATTTTGGAGCCAAATGATGGAGGTTAATTCTAGTTGCCAGATTGACTCTCAGCAGAGTTCAGCAGACTTCAGTGCTTCCTGTCGTCCCCAGCTCTTCCACCTCTAAGTTCTAAGTTCCACTAAGCACTAAGTTCCTCAAAGTCACCATGACAAAAACCTGCTGATACAGTTTTCTGTGGCACCATCACTGCTTCAATTACTCCTGCCTCTACTTCCTGGCAATAAACAACTCTGCCCATACTCCATGCTCATCGGACACAAGTGAGGGTTTTTTTGTTCACCGTATGACCTCCCCCTTTTTTATTTCCTTTTGTTTACCTTGAAAATTTTGTTTGTATATAATTAGCCATCTGTGCATGCTCATTGTTAAGATGATCATATTTTGCACCATATTTTGCTACAAATTGGGACACATAAATGAAGAACGATGGTCTGGTTTTGAGTTCAAAGAAATAATAACCATGTTTATCTGTTGCCATGTTTTAAATTTTTTTTATTTTTTATTCTTATACAAGGGTTCTTGGATCTTCGTTTTGCTATGTATTATCTTGTCTGATGCCAGCGGAACAGGGGCAGGGGATGACAATTGCGTGGTGCACTGTGGAAGACTGAAGGCTGTGCCAGCAGGATAAGAGAGAGTGAAAAACAGAGGAGGGTGGAGGGTGGGGGTTTCATTAGCATAACTAGCAGGATGCCCAGAACCTTTCTGGAGTGGCATGTTTACGGCACCATGCTTGGCAAGAGCACACTCATTTTATAGGGTTTATTAGGAAGACAAGGGGAGGGACAAGCAGGATTTAGAATATTGTTGGTGTGTATGTATGTGATTGGGCTTGTAAGTGTGCGTGTGGAAATAAGTGTCTGTTTTTATCTGTGTGTTTGGCTGTTTTGTTTGCATGTGTGGGGTCTTAAAAGAGGTGTGTAGTGCATGGTTTCAGTGGCTGTGTGGCGGAATCTAGCCCAACTACTTTTACATGTTTGTATTTTGGCTTAAGTGCCCTTTAAAAGCAATGAAATAGAAAGTGCATTCATAAGCCAATCCCCAAGAATGATCCCATTTCAAAGGAGCAGAGAATGGGGCTCTTTGTTGTACTCCGGGTCCTTTCATCTCTCTGAGGTCATTTTCACAGAGCAAACAGGGAGACTCATTATCAACCTGCACCTGAGAGGTCAGAACCTGAACCCCCCCCCCCCCATCTCTCTCTCAGCCCACAGCAAGTCCCCCTTGCTGAGCAGTGCCGCTGCTCACTGCTACCCCTGGTTCGTACTCGGGTTTATTAGCGCAGAACATCTTTTCCAGTGACTGAGCTTGCCCTTATTGTCTACAGCGGTCAGGGTCAAGTCAAGGGCGCTCAGCCTAGATTGGAATCATTTGTCACATGGTCCCGAACTGGAGCTGATTTCAGCAGAGGCCATGGTGAGGTACACAGCGATTCCAACACCACCTCTGACATAAAGAGCAGGGTAGGGCAGCCACCGGACTATGCAGATGGCCTCAGCATATTGCAGTGCTTGCCAACACCCCCCCCCCCCCCCCTTACCTTTTTCCCTTTTTTGCCTGCAAATTAAATGGGATTGAAAATGTGAGACTGCATTTAAAACTTAGAAATGGAACATACCCTCAGGGCTGTAAAGATATGCCTCAAAGTGTTGAGGTGATGCTGCGATCTCTTTCTCTTTTTAATGGTCCAAAATAGCTTCATGAGTAACTGTTATAATGGCCACACCTTTTTTGAGAAATCAAAAGTGAAAAAAAAATGCTGGCAGAGGACTTATTCCTTCAATGATGTAAACCATGCAAAGTGTTGCTATTCAGTCTGGGAACATGAACATAGGGAAGTCTTTCTTTTCTTCTCTTCCTTTTTTTTCCTTTTCCCCTTCCACCTCTCTTCATGGTCAGCAAGAGCTTGCATGAACAATGGATCGAGCTGAGGTAGCATGTGGAAAATTACTTTAATACACCATATAGAATGGCTTATTGCTTTGGTCAATAGGAGTGCAGTGAAGATGGTGTATCCTGCCGCTTGGGAAGGTTAGACCTGTCAAAGGGCTAGAGTGACTGATACCCAGACCCTGCTTATGAGGTCTGTAATGGGTGTGCACATGTGTGCATGTGTGGTGGTGGTGGGGTGACTGACAAGCAAAGTTATAAAGGTTACTTATGACACACACCTTGCCATTATGCCTTAGATTAGTTCATATTTTTTTTCTTACTTTTACATCTAACACGATTTCAATGTTGAGGTGGCACTAAAAGTGCTTTGCCTTTGAAAAAATAAATAACCAGTATTTAGAAGAACCCAGAAAAATAAAAAAAAAACAAATGTATATGTTCTCAACCATCTACAAAAGAAAAAAAAGCGTAAATACAGGAAAAACAAGTGGAAATGAAAGATTGAGCATCAGGCAATTTTAGCTTGTTTTCCCTCAGAGAGGGCAAGTGTGGAGGTGAAGGTCATAGAGACTAAGCACACAGCTCATAAACAGCACAGCTGGAGGAATCATTGAAATATAGCCCTTTGTTTTCTTGGTGCTGTAATTGGCCCTGGGGCCGTCCTCCCCTCCTCACTTTCTCTGTTGCTCTCTGTCTCTCTTTCTGTCTGCACGTGTTTTGCACCAGCATAGTGCAGTTGTGAGACCCATTCTGCAAAGGCTAATGACTTTAAGGTGAAAGGGCACACCTGCGGTCACAGAGCCAATACACATTACAATAAATACAGAAAAAACATAAACAAACAAACTGGGAAATAAGAGTCACACCCCCCACCACCAGTGTTTCTGGTTTGCCGAAACTCTGATTTAGACAGGGATAATATTGTTATATATAATTGCTCTTTCTATTATAGCTAAAGTAATTATGATTTTTTTTCACAATGAAACAGATTGAAGGTCAGCAGTAGGTTGTATTTTAACATCACACAAGAGACAAAGAAAATACTAATTTTGATAGTGTCAGAGGTCATCTGTGATTTATTTAAAATTTTCTGCCTCTAAAAAATAACTACTTTACAAAACATGCTTACTTAAACAATGGTTTGCTCATCTTATTTCACCTCATCCTTTTTGTAATTATAACTCATTCATCATGCTGTGTCCAGTTCAAACTGGTTTGATTGTTTTTTTTATTGTACAGCACTTTGTTTCAGTCTTAAAAAAGTGTCAACACCACAAGGCACTGTGGTATTCTATATGGATGTGTTTAGGTATTCTTATAACAATTTGGCTAACCTTTCAGAGGACAATTAATGAGCAAAAATATCTCGGTTTCATATATTAACACATTTTCTTAAAACTGTGTACAGAAAGAACTACAAATTCAGTAAGTTTGCCATGTAATTGAGTTATGGAGATACAAAAATATCTAGACTTAAATCTAAATGCTTAAAATTCAGGTTGTATTTTGAGCTAAATTGAAGCCTGTCAATACTGACGCACTGTGAAGGCCAAGGTTTAATGCCCATTTTTCATCCTGCAATCAAATGCATGCCCTCACAGCACGCTCTTTTTATTAAGCTGACGATGGTGGAACACCTCTTGAGAGATTAGAATTGGAAAACGGCAGTCGCTCCTCCTGACTGGAGGCATGTGATCTCTGAGCAGAGAGGAGAAAAACAGTATCAGATCCAGCCCAAGATAGCAGGGCTTTGCCATATAATTACCATGTTAACCCAGATGATTCTCTCTGATCTCTGCAAACACCAGGGCGCAGGCCCCGCCAGGCCGGCTTAGGCACTGATCTGTCATACTGCACTATGGGATGCTGGATGTATGTTAGCTTGCTAGCAATATGACTTTTGGTCTGATCTGCACATGCTTTGTTTTAAACCCCTCATGTGTTCTTGTGCACACAGTCTGTACAGGCACTTACATTTTCAAATCACAGAAGTGTAAATTCTGAACAGAAAATGCAAATAATTGTATGAAAGGCTTCTCTGTATGATGAGAATTTGCCTCACTGTTACTATTTTCTTATTGACTAAAACATGTTTACTTTTAGACATAATTTTCTGATCCTATGCAGATCTTATGCAGATCTTTAAACATACGGATTCTACATCCGTATGTTTAAAATGCCTTTTTTTTTTTTTTTTTTAAAAAAGCCTGTGTAAAACCTTGTTTTTTGGTTTCTCCAAATTTGGAAATGTTGTTATTGTGCTAAAATCTAAATCATCTTTCTTTTTTTTAATCTAAACCACACAAAAAAAATAAGGATATATAGGAGATCTGAGACTATTTCCTTCATTGAGTATTATCCCCCTGAATGTGAGTGGAAATTCTGTCTTTGGTTGCTCGCTTCCTAAGCCTTATTGATCTGTGGGCGTTCCCCCCCACCCCATTCTCCAAAGTCACTAAGCTTGCATCAATTCATCTTAATCTGTTTGCTCCTTAAACCCGGAACAAGGCATGTCTTGTTCCTGGTTGTAGGAGTCTCTCGGCTGGCTTCCCTCACATCCTTCCCAGCCGGGCTTCTCCTGGGTGGCAACAAGAGGCTTTTCATATCGAATCAAGTGTTATTGAGTTCCCCCACACACCTCTTATATTCCCCCCCCTCTACTTCATTCTCTCCATCTTTTTTCTTCTCTCTTCCATCCACTTCTAACAAAGCATTCCTTTAATGACTGTGGGATTACGGGCCAACCTTTTGCAGCCAGTTTGCGGACCAGTCTGTAATCTGACCTCATTACATCCCCTGTGACAAGCTCTTGGGTCACCACTGACTGACTACACCTTATCCTTTGAGAGACGAAGCTGCACACAAGCCCCCTCACCCTGAGATGACTCTCAGTCATCCAAGTCAGGCTTCCAGCCAGGCCACCTTTCCTCACCACCATACCTGTCCACTAAAGCGTAGGATCCCTTGATCCTGTTTCCTTCCCCTCACTTCTTCTCCATTACACCACAGCCAAGATGAATGGTCATTTGTGCGAGCAGATGAAAACACAATTGTGCGGATACAGGCATCTTGGTGTCACTGATAAATGTGAAACGGACATGTTGTTCCACCGGCTCCTAATTTTCTGACATAGGGAGAGTAGAGCAGCAAGCGTTTTTTGGATTTTTACAACCACATGCACATTTATAAATACACTTGGTAGCTGTTTCTCCTTAGTTTGAACCCCAGTACTATAAACCCAACACAAGTTGGAGGTATCTGACAGAAAAATTATTTAAATAGTGTTAGTCAAGTACTTGATAAATACTTTCTTCTAGAGACATTCGTTGTTTATGAAAAAAGATTGATTGACTTCATCAAAAGAAAAAAAGCAAGCACAAAAACATGATTGTGTACAGTTAAGGAGCATCACATTGGCATTAAACAATACAATATAGTCTGCATTTGAATCACAAATACATTATTATGTTAATCAAAAACATTTCATTCAATCAAGAACATACTGTTAATCTTAAATAGGTGGAGCAGGGCCATTAAGAGAAAACAAAAGCTAATCTTTTCTTCTATCCTTCACCGTTGCATTCATCCCTCCTTTTCCTTTAGCCTTGTGTGTTTGCAGTGTGCTTACAGTTCTTTATTTTCTTTCCTCTGTTCATCCCTATCTTCAACATAGCCCCCACCCCCCACCTCCTGCATTGGTCCCTTTATCCCGCCAGTTTTTGAGAGGCAGGTGTTGACAGCAAGTTGGCATGTTATCAGCTCTTCTATGCAGGATTGCAATGCGGTTGCACTGTGCTTTAGAGGACAAGGGAGGCCAAGGTACGTCCATTACATCACCTCCATCAAGACTGATTGGGCTCAAGACGGGGGTCTGTGCATGCTCATGAGAGGTTGGCCTGGCCTGGCCCATATGCCTTTAATATAGGAACAGATGTGAGGCACAGACCCTGAGCTCTCACACCCCATATTCCCTCCTTCTGCCCGCCACACTGCCTCAAGCCAGCCATGTTGCCCTGGGCCTTGCTTAGTGGGCAGCTACTTAAACAGTTTTATTGGGAATTAACGGGCATATTAAGATGGTTAGGTGGAGATTATTTTTATTTTGAATGGCCTCCCTCCATAATTACCTCTGCTTTGCTCTGTTTGGAAGGAAAGGAGGGCAGTAGACATTTAGGCGAGGTGATGACATGAATTGTTGGCAGGTGATACCAAACACCTTATTAATAAGCCTTGTGGGACACAGTTTCATTCAGGTTCAACAGACCAAAATAAGTCTAGACGTGCCAGTTGATATCTTATCAATCATCAATTCTTTTTGATACATTTTACAGTCAGTAACAGTTATTGTGGCCAAAATAAACAGCAGTGGCTTGAGGGATGCTGCCTATTCAAATATATCATGAACATAGAGATGTATCAATGGTCCCTACCATTCTTTTTATCGACTCATCTATTCAAGAATGTGTGGTGGGGAGCAGGTGAGCAAAAATTTTCTGTACCTATGTGATGATTTGCTGGACCTGTACCTTTGGGATCTTGTGGGAGGTACAGTGTTATACCTCAGTAGAGGAAAAAGCCTTCTTCAGAATATATATGGGGATTTGTTGAGCTAAAGTCAAGATCCTGGTGACAGTGGTTTGTCACAAGGTTGTTTTGTCTCCACTTTCAGTTGGTAAACTGATGATCCTTCAAGTTCCTTTGTGTGGTCAAAAAAAGATTGTGTCTTCTTGACCTTTCCTCATATTCTATGTAGCATTTCTGGTCTATTAGGGTAAGACAGATAAAGAAAGCATAGCTGGATAGTCTTTAATGCACAGGGACAAAATGAAAGAACAAAATTAAAAGAGCTTGTAGAGCAGAGTTATATGATGATAGAGGAGCAATAGACAGGAAGCAGCAGGGGTTGACTCACATCTCCACAATAGTGGCCCTATCCTGTAAGCTATGCCAAAGCAGCACAGACATAGCCAATCAGGTACTGAGGTCTCTGGCAGCTCTTTCCTGCAGGGGGATTACCGACCCCTCCTATTGGGCGGGACAAGGCCTCCTGGTCTGAATTCATCAGCGACATGGCCTACGAAATGTAGGAAGCAGGTTAATAGACACTCATCAGACATCTGCCGCTGGGTTACCGTCCAATAATCTTCTCCCTCGATCTGCTGCCAGCAATTGATGACCACATTTTTCCCCTAAACCCTTCAACTGCTCTCCCTCCCTCTCACTCTCCCCCCTCCACTCCTCTCTGTGCCTTCCATTCCCCTCTTCTGTTACACACAAAAATGCATTTCCAGAAAGGTCTGCTGTTGGCTAATTTCAACCTTTACCACCCCACTCTCTGATAACTCACCTCTTGCACTCCTGTGATGGGGTAGAGTTTTTCAGTTTGAAGGACCACTTCTGTTGGAGGCTGGTGACAGATGTTCGAGCCTGGTGGTTATATAGTGTCAGTGTGTGTCTAAAAGTCTGGTGAAACACATAAGTCAAGTATAATACTACTTTCTAAAAAGCGTGGTCTACATCCTCCTTGTTTCAAACCATTTCCTGCTCACAAGACCAGTAAGGCAGAATCACTATCACACAGTCTGTTTCAGGATGGAAATGATGTTCTGTGTGTAAGTGCAGAGGTGGGATGGGTTGTTGAAGTTGATCAGCCATAGACGGTTACTAAGACCAATTGGCATATATGTATGTATGTATATGTTAAGTGTTACCAACCACTCGCTGTTGTCACTCATTGATTTTGCAACATAAGCATGCTATTTATAAGCAAACACTGCTGTGTCAGTGAGCTACCTCTGAACAGTGGAGGCTTAACACAAATATCTTTTTTTGTGCTGTGTGAAAAAGGCTTCTGTCTTCGTTTTCTGTAATTTTCAATATATCTTGATAAATTCTTGATGCTCTTATGGCTTTGCATTGTCTATACTACTTTTGTCAGATAATTCATCAATGACAAACTTTCCCCACATCTTAAATGCTCCCTTTTGCCCTTATTACCTATTGCAACTTTTTTCCCCCGCTATCGACTAATTTCAGCATTCCAGGTTAATATTGCACCCTGGGACTTATAATGGTTCTTCTAATGATTGAAACCACAGAACTCCAGCAAGAATCATGTGGATCCTCGATTATTGACTGTTTTCTCAAGCAGGTTCAGAGGGCAAGTAGAGAGTGAGGGTCCCTCTCTGCCAGGTTATTTATGACTTTTCTTCCCCAAAGTTATTTTTCTTTCTGTGATTGGAGAGTGGTGTGTTAAATCCGACGTGTCGGGAAATTACTCAACTGGCTGTCAAAGTGCACACGGTCAATTTGCCATGATGAGAGGAACTGGATCACACAACCCCTGGAATCTCTGTGGAATCCCTGGGGGGGAAGTTCTCATGCACACACATGTACACACATGCATTTTGTTGGAGGACGCCAATGTGGTAGTCATTTTGAGCGCCAAAATCAAATGGCGGTTCAATTGTTACCACATTTCTTAAGATAACATTATGAGAAGGAGAGAAATTGGAGGGCCAGGGCAATCAAACATGTTCTTTTAAGTAGGGTTTCTATGGAAGGAGAAATAATGGGGTCAGAGGATGAAAGGTGAGGCATGTGTAAGAACAGCTTGTGGGTTCAACTGTAGGACAGTGCCACTTGCTTCTGACTTCTCCACAAATGCATAGTGTACTGCTGTCAAAGTCATTCTCTTACAGATGCCCCATGACCACTCCCCGCAGCAATTACTGCAATTGGACCTAATAACTTTGGGAATTACTAGAAAAATGGGAGGATCGGGGTCAGTAAGGAAAACTGTAGCATACCAAGCACATGTTGGCGTTGTTTGGTTCACATCCTTTGAAAACTTTCTCTACGAATGAATGATATTATGTATATTAAAGGATCTCTATCTCATGTAGTTTTTGGCTTAGATCATTATTTTGCTCCCAACGTTTTCTCAAGGGTCCTGATGAGTGAGGTAGAGTGATAACCAGCAAAAGAGTTATTCATAAGTACTCGTTTTTTTCAGCATGTTTGATGTCCATGTCGGACAGGGGTGTTTTCAATGCAGGCTGGTACCCATGTCAAGGTCTCACAGGGAATTTAGGACTTGTAGAATGGGCAAAGGGGCGTTTCCGCTGTTCACACTTGAGCTATGCCCAGCCATGCTGAACCTCTAGGCCCTCATTTGTTCTCTTGACCATCATTGTGGCTCTTCTAGCGAGAGGGTAATGAAGTTGGGACCACTGTTTTTAATTCTGAGTTGATCCAGTTGAGATAGTGGACCAGCCTACCTCTGCACATTAAAATTGACCAGAGCAGTGAGGACAGTTTAGAAATGGAGTGGCTAAATCTTGGGTTCTCTTCTTTGGGAAATTCAAACAATTGTTGAATTCAGTCAGACTTTTACTCAACAGACTTTGCTTGGGTATACACTTTCTGGGAACTACTGAATGTCTACAATGTTTTATAGTGTTATGTTTTATGTAAATATGGCAATTCTATATACTTTTTCAAAGTGCTGTATAAAAGAATGCACACACTCGGTAACAAATATGTTTGCTGTAATCTTGTTCACAGCCTGCCTGAGCCTTTAATGTAGGAATTTTTGTCACGATGGATCTCCCTCTGATCCTCAGAAATTAAATTCCTTCAGTCAGCAGTCAGCACTTCACCACAGTAGCTTGCTGCTGTAGAATTCCACAAGCCAAGAGATTTTGAGTTGCAGCGCCACCATATTTAAAGCTCTGGTTACAGTTCATGTTCAGATAGCTTTTGCTTTTGCCACACAATTTGCCACATTTGTAACACCTGATGCCAAGAACTGTCTGACTTCTGACATCTACCATCTTTAAACACTTTGCGCTATGCTGCCTTCTCTCAAATTACTTTTTCCTGTCTGTCTTCTCTCTTTTGCCCTCTCTCTTTTGCCCTCTCTCTTTCGTTTGCCTCTCCCCTTTGTGTCCCTAGTAAGCGATGGCTTACAGCTGAAGCTGATTCAGGCATGGAAGGGATAAGATGATTTCAGCTGGAAAAACCGCATTCTCTTTGGTTATTCCTTTGAACCTTGCTTTTATCCAGTTGCCTGTTTTACAGTTATGCCATTAAAATGAAAAACCAGGGTGGAGAAACTTTTGCACTGTTTCCCTCTGGTCCAACTGCACTTAATTTCTAAATATATCTGTAAAATGAATAGTAATATGAGTAACAGATTGGATTTTCTTTGGTATGGTCAGACTCAGGGAAATAGTATTATTGAAAAATAATCATGAAAATTATTTTGTATCTTGATGTGAACAACTCAAAGATCCATATTTGCTTGTAGTGAGCATTTAACAGTAGTCGCTTATTTGTAAATTGAAAAATGATTGAATTTGACATATTTTTAAACAATAAAAGCTCTGTTATGATAACATATGTTGTACATGTTGACTGTACTTAATCATGTTTGTTATTGAGTTTTTGGACAAGTCCGATGTCAATACAGGGTGTATCCCTTTGGAGTCCCAAGAGGTTCCAGGGTGATCAAGAATGGGTAATGGGCGTTCCTTGTCGTTCACACTTGATCTCAGCCCAGCCAAGCTGAACCCCTCAGCCTTGCTCTCTTCTCAGGGTCATCATCTCCATCCCCATCCCTAGGAGTGGTTAATGGAGTGGGGAACATTGGGGTCACAGTGGCTTATATGGGGATAATGATGATCAAACAGACACCCAGCCCACCTCCACCTACTACACATGCAAATAAATATAAAACGTTAAAGGACAATAAGCAGGGAGAGTTTAAGCACCAGCAGTTTAACTACAGTCTGAGGTGCTTGTGAGATTTTATAATTTTTCACTGTTTACTGAGTCATTTCAATTCATTGGGAATATTTATACATTTATAGATGGATCAGCATCAGTTTTTTTTTTCTCTATGTCAGTTTAAGTTGAATAACTGACTTCAAGTTGTCCTACACTTAGTACTGTATTATTTTTTTAAGAAAAAAATAATAAAAAAGAAATTAGTTTAAAAAACAGTAATGAGTATAATCTCACCGGTGCTTCCCTCAAACCTTGACCCTTCCTTTCTCCAACCTGCTGCACACTGTTTGTATCTTCTTTTACTGGCCAGTAACTTTGAGAGGAAGGCCATTATTCCAGATAGAGGTGTTAGCCGTGCTGGGCCGACCTGTATTGATCGTCTGTGAGAGGACACTGAGCGGGTAAGAAGGACTATTTGCTTTAAAGTTCAATGGCTCTCCACTGCTGTTAGTGTTGCGGCCATGGGAGCAATCGATATCTGGACAGGGACCTGTGTCACAAGACACACTCCCCATTTAGAAACATCATAATACCTTGCTGATGTTGTTACCCCACGGCCAGACCTTGTGTTTATATATATTTTTTTCTGTGAAACCACTCCCTTGTGACTTGGTTGTCATGTGCCCCCTTGCACCTTACAAGCTGCTTTTTTTTCTTTTTTTTTCTTTATTTTATTCTGAAGGCTCAGTTTTAGCATGGCAAGCTGGAATCACTGCGAATGGTAATTAGAGATGATACACATGGCTGGAAGGGTGAGATAGAGAGAAAACAGCGAGCAAAATAAAAGGCAAACAGTCATTTGCTGCAAAGGAAGGTGTCACAAGGTAACTGATTATGTAAAGAACATAGTGATGTTCATTGGTGTGTGTTTGTGTGTATGTATCTCGGCTGCTTTTTTTTGCCTAAGAAATATATACTAAAATGTGCTCATTGCATTTCTTGGCTGTGGTTCAAGCGCTGAAGGGAAAGAAAGAAAAAGGGCGCAATTGTTTCTAGTTCAAGGTGTGTAATGCACAGAGGCGTACATACATAATGGGGTATTGTCAAGGGGTTAGAGTGAGGATATTAATGCCCTGGTTTGTCCATGCTTTTTGGTGCAGTGTTGCTCCCTGAAGGGAACAGTGAGAGTCGGCTGCTCTAACTACCTACCCCCTCCACACCCACTTCCCCCAAGGCCCTGACTAGAGGTCACTCTGTTTAGCACAAGGCGAAGCCCATTTTTGCCATGATGCACCAGATTTTCTCATCTCATCTCCTCTCGTCTTGTTTCCTCTCCTTTCCTCATAAACATAAATGCCCCACCTTACCTCATTGTGTACCAAATCTTCACCCTGTTTTTAAACCCTCACTGTATCTCTGCTCATCCCTGTGTGTAATCCCTCTCTACCCATATGCATTTGCATAGTTGCTCTATGGCTGTGCATACATTAGCAACACACTCCCTTTTTTACCACCACCCACCCCCCTCTACTAGCACTTCAAGTTCTGCCAATACCCCTCCCCATACGTAGCCTCCCAATGAACCTGTTTACGTTTGAACATTTTCACTGGCATTTGAACTCGTCCCATCGATTTCTTTATGGCGAGAGGTTGTGAGGCAGTTTCTTAAAGGGGCTGAAATCGACCATCTAAATATTTGACTAAGAGGTCACTGAGATCACGCAAAGCCAGAGTGAGAAATTCAGATGGAGATGTAATGTGAGAGAAAAGGAGAAGTGGCTGTGCATCTCAGACAGGAAGATGCTGGAGGGAGGATGCAGCCGCGTGAAGAACACTGCAGCAGGATGCTGAGAGGAGAGGAGAGCAGTGAGCTTAACAGATTGCATTTTGCTTTAACTCCACAAGAGCGTGCTGCTGGACAATTGTTCCTGGATCTTTAAAAGAAATGGGGGGAGGGAAATTCCAAAACACGCAGTATACTTCTCTTACACTTTCAAATAAAGTTATGTACTTAGACCGAAGTTGCAATCCTGAAAGCGACAATGGATTGTTCTTGCTCTTCTGTAACAATTGTCCATATGTGACAGTAATTACATGCTGAGCTGTCGGGGACATCAGGCAAAGCTGACTTCTTTCTTCCCTTGTATTGTCAATCCATCGTCGTGCCAGAACAAAAACGTGTTTCAGAGATAAATCTGAATGGAGAGGGGTCTTGACCAACACATGAAGAAATGTGGAACAATGAATCTAATTCAGTATCTATTATAATATCTAAGTCGTAATTTGTGCCTGATTAGGAAAGTGAGTGGCAGTGTCCTGAGTTTTACCTGCCACCTTTTTTTCTGCGCTTCTCCAAAGACTATTTCTTTTCTCACTCCTCTCTTTCTCACTGTCACTCCATCATTTCTGTTTTCATCGGCATGTCTTTACGGGCCTCTTGACATGATGAGAGTTACATCCTAAATTACAACATTAAGATATTCAGATCACAACATTTGCGCCACAGTCACCACCCATTATGCCCACCATGACAATAGCCCCAGGGCACCCAGTGGGGTTCATGTACAATCTCTTCTCAATCCTTTGTGCCTAAATGAATAATGTATCCAAAAAGTCACTGTAAATCATGTGTGTGTCTTCAAGTGACAGTTTAGCACGATTTATGTATTTTACTGTACATTTCTCATCTCTGCCATTTACTTTTTTTTTGTACCTGCAGAATAAAAGAAAAAGAAGGGATTTGCATCACAAACATTAGAAAAATGCTTCCCTTCATAATAGCTAGGCTCTGCTTAATCCACTTGTTAGGAGGAGTTGTTTAAATGATAGGAATTACTGATCTTTGTACATTACATTCAGCCACAATAATGAGCTGTGTGTCTACCCTTCTTGTGCTGCAGTTGAATGCTACTATGGTATCTGTAGTCATTTCTGTTGTCATGGTGTTCAGAGTCTAAGCCAGATGTCATAGTTAACTTTGAGAATCATCCTAGAGGCTATTTTGCTGTCAGTGATTTAGATGAAACACAGACATGTTAAACTGCTTGACTTGCTCACAAAACTTCCAACATCTTTTTTTTTTTTTTAAAGATATATGTTTTTATATAAACGGTAAATTTAGCTTCAGGGTCTTTTACTTTGTTGAAAACAAGAGGCTCCTAAAGCATTTTTTCTTTCAAATCAGCAAGTAGTTATTAGGGAACAATTGAAAGTGTGTGTAACGTAAAATGCACCTCCCTGAATGTTTTACAGTTCAGCATAAAGATTGTGAGCTGGTATAGTTGGTATAGTTAAAAATTGTTCTCTTTATGTGGAATTGTATTTGATTCAATTTGTAAAAAAATTAATGTATACATATCTATGTCGATATATATATATATTTTATCTACATTGGTATCATGATGAACTGTAGTATTCAAAACAGACTAATATGTTTCAAAAAGGTGTTTATATGGAATTGAAATTATGAACATTTCAAAACAAACAAAAAAAATATCAGGGTAGTTTTTGGGAAATCAAATTAATTATGGTGATTATTCTTTGAATATGTAGATTTTGTAGATACTTTACAGAGTGGGGCTACAGTGACTGAATTAGACTGTAACACTTTACATTTAGGCAATAATTCATCAACTAACTTTTATTGGTCTAATTTATGGGGAAGCAATTTTCACTACCAGTACTGTGGTAAACATCGTTAATCAAAATACATTATGATAATGAAGCTCTTTTAAAATGTTTATTAAAGGAAATAAAAAAGGGGTTACCCTTGCTTTGTGCATCTTTCCACTGTCGTGATAATTAATAGCTAAACTGAAGGTTTCCTTTGCCAGTGCAGATGAGGGGACAATGCCAGGGAAAGAAGAATAGTATAAATTTAACAATAGCTAGGCTTAACCTTAAGTGATAAACAGTCTGTAATATTACAGAGGTAGTACCATACTAATGCACCCAACTGTTGTGCACAATACAGGAGACGGCCGCCTATTAAATCTATTTGTGTAAATAGCCAGACTAGTTGGCAGGTGCTCATTGGACAGTTGGTGTTTTTTGCCCTTATGTTGTCTAAAAGTGTTGCAATTGAGGGATTCTGTGTGCATGTAAGTGTGTAATGTTTGATTGCCCGAGGTTAGTATTATGATTCTCAACTGTTTTGGTGAGGAGGGATGAGTCATCTTTGTATCCTTGGCATCCTGGACGGCGGCTGCAGTGTTTACGTATTACATTGAAATTGTTAAAAAAAATGGTGTGAATGTCAGTATATTAAATGCCACAGAAATGTGTCTTCCATGTGTCCTTGCTTTTGTTCCTGTTGCCTAAGGTATATGTCCAAATCATTATCCCAGTAATATAGTTGGCCTCATGAAACACAAAGTGAAGCGCTAACCCCCACCCAGTTCAACTGGTGTCCTTCGCTTTCTCTCTCTCCAGCAGTGATGGGGAATTGCTCACCGTTGCCACTTCCTTGAGTGCCATTTGTTAATGAAGGCCAAAGCGTTAGATGATAAATATAGTTGAAGAGAAATGGCACATGTAAGTGATCTCATTTAGGAGCATTACACTTGAATTTATTGGGGTACTTAGAGGGGACAGAAGGGCCATGACTCTCATGGACAGTAGAAGGGTGAGAGGTGCAGATGACTGACTTATAATTAGTAGCATGGTGGGATTATGTGGCAACCGGAGAACGATGCAAGTTTTATGCAACATTATATGTGCTTGCATACACGATAGGTATGGGTGTGCATGTATGTTTAGGTCTATGGTGTGTGATATGAAAGCTAAGGAGATAAACAGTCTCGAAGCAACCAGCTTGTAATGCAGTGATGCAGTGTGGGATTGCAATGTTAACCCTGTTTTTGACTGAGAGGCATGATGTTGCTGTAAACAGACAGTGGAATATCAAATAAAGGAGAAACAAAAGCAAACAACAAGACGCTAAAGCATATTTCCATCTTAAAAATGTGCTGAATTAGTTGAAAACAGTTCAATAATCATTACCATCATAAAAAAAAAAAATGTTTGGGCGTAAAACCAGTAAAGCATAAGAAAAAAAAAACATGTTTATTAAACACGCATTGATTTGTGTGAGGACATGTCTGGTTTTGTGTGTATAATCCCTGCATCAGAGAAGAAGAGCTTTGTAGGAGTGAGTTGACTGCTTGCATGGTTCAGGCTTAATTTATTTATGTTTGGTTTTGTTACAGTAACTACACTCATATTGTGCACTCAGCTATTCAAGAGAGTCCTACAGTATCTATAAAAATTGGCAGAGTGAGACACACAGAAAACGAAACCTGCAATACCTCCAGCTGGTTGACACAATTTGGATTGCAGAAGATGAACGATATTTTCAATCCATTTCTTGGCCCTGATGCATTTAGTAAATACAGTGCCTAGTTGGTGAGAGGGATGTTGACAGAAAATCAAAAGCAATGTAGAAGCAACGTCCCATAATGGAGACTTAGCTCTACTTTACACTCCACACAAAGATCTACAATTTGAAAACAATCAATGCCTTCATAAGAGCTCGTTATTTTCTCCTATAATAAGAGCAGCGGCTTTTCATCGTTCTTGCATAGCACTGATTGTGTTTACACTTGAAATATAAGCATTCAAGCCATGAGTGCAAATTGAAAAAGAGGATATAGCAGGATTTTATTTTGAGAATCTCGTTCTTGTCTTTTTCCCTTCCTTCACCTCTCTGTTGAATTTGTTTTGCTTTCATTAGATGAAAAATATCCTTATTGCAAATCAACGGCTCATCATGAAGGTGGCACTGTCTGGCACGGAACAGCAAGGGACCGGATCTTTTCATCCCTGTCCACCATTAGGGAGAAAACAGTTTGAGATTTATCTCATTCTGTATAATGCTGCATCTGTGACGTGACTTTAGATATGTCTCTGAACTATCAGTAATTAATGTTTTGACTAAATGCAGACCAGTGAGCTGGAAGAGATGTTTTCTTGCTGAGACTGAGTATGATTTATGTACACTGTATCTTTTTGCCATTCCCTGCCTATGGGGCAGCTTCTATTAGGCCCTGTTACATTTCTTTTAAATGACCGTTTAACCGTCTTTCCACACCCTGACGCCTCGCCTGTTATTACCGCCATTGTCTCTCTTTCTCTTGTATACATGTGTGAGGCTGGGGCCTTTAATATGCGAAGAGCTTTTCCTAGGCTTTCCTACGGGCACTTCGGTCTGTGTTTACTGCTCAGTCAGAAGCCACTTTTCCACAAGTCTGACATGCCTTTTTGTTACCATGGTAAGCCCTTCCTCAAAATATATATTTCTGCTTTTGGCCTGGATGTTTTTTTATCTCAGTGGTTTAGAGCCTGTTACCCCCAGGGCCAGATTTAAATGTGTGTGGGTCTTCAAGGATTTTTCTGCAGAAAAGCCGTTTGGATTGCAGCCTTGCCACCATACATGTGCGACCGAATTGTGTCATTTCAGGTTTTTGAGCCATCGTTGGAACCAAAGGAAAGTCCAAAAGAGAAGCAAAAAACACAAGACAAAAGCTGATGAAAATGGACCAGATTGGATTATGTCAGACTTGGCATGTGTCTCGTTATGAGGGGAGTCTTCGTTCTGTCTTATCACACTCTGCCTTACAGCTAAATGAATTTAAAGGGGAAAAAAAAAAGGAAAGCACAGTTCATTGGAAAACAACAGCCAGATCATAACTGTAAATACTGGCTTAAAGTGGTGTGGGCTTCACTTGATTTTTCTGACACAAAACAGGAAGTGAGAGGATAATACTATTTTTATTGCAGTAACTTTGTTAAAAATTTGGTTATATATCCAAAACTTTTGAGCTTAGAATTTCGATAGTAATTGTAGATAGGACTCTTTTTCAAACACAAAATCTGCCAAAAAATGTCTTATCAGTGCATATTGTAACTAATTTGCATTTCAACCTGAGCATCATGTGTGGGAATTTGAGTCTTTAGAGACCCTACAGTATGTTTATTTAGATTTAGCTCCTATGGTATGTATGTATGTATGTATAAACACATATGTAGAGAAATGTTTATTTTATATTTCATTCAGCTCAATCTGTTGATTTTCTGCAGCTTGTCCTGCAAGATGATATCAATAAAGATAATAATTTGAATCTTAATTAATGCTTACATTACAGCTACTATAATTGTGCTGTTGTGCTGTCTCCAGAAGTCTAATTCAGATATAATGACCAAACTTTATCAAATCAACCTAGTACACAATTAAAAATATTATACCATATTTCAGAACCTCCTCTGGCTGTCTCAATATTTTGCCAACAAACTTTTTCAAAAATGATGTGATTCACTTAGCTTCAGACTTCACTCTCATCTTTTTCTATCAGGTGTCTTTCCACAAACTCGATAAAAACAGCAGACACGAAGCCACTTTGAAAACAGAACCGTTGGAAAACCTCACTAATGTGTAATTAGAGGCTGATACTAAACCTCTCTTTTTTTATGTAGAAATATTGAAACAGCTCTCTTTCAACTGCTGAGCCAATTCTTGACACTCAACAACCACTTTGACATCTTACAATCAGGATCAGTCCACACCAGAGCACTAAGACTGCTCAAGGTAATGTAAGACAGTGCATATCCTCTTAAAGAGACTAATGGCTGATTTAAAAAGAGCTGGTCCTTGCATCTATCTTTAATACACTTGTTTACTGTAACAGCTTTTTTACTTGTCTCCCAAAAAGATTGATGGCATAGCTGCTGCTGATTCAGAATGCTGCTGCTGGAGTGCTTACTAAGACCAGAAAAGTGGATCATATCACATGAGTTCTGAAGTCTTTACACTGGTTTCCTGAAAGAGTTGATATTAAAAATACTGCAAGTGACTTATAAAGCTTTAAATTGTATAGGGCCAAAATACATTTCAGATTTTCTGCTACATTGTGACTCTGTCAGGCATCTTAGGTCCAGAACAGGATGGATTTCTGTCCCCAGAGTTTAAACTAAACATGGAGAAGCTGCTTTCAGTTTTTATGTACCACACTGCATGGTTGCTACTTCTTTCAAATAAATCTTAATACTTTCCTGTTTGCCACTGTATTGAAAGACTTTCCCCACCTTTTATGCTGTTTTGTCATATTTCTTTAAAAACTTTTATCCTTATAGTATATTTAGTTTTAATGCATTTTATGTCAGCAGTGGATCACTTTGAATCGCCTATTTGTTTGAATGTACTTTTTAAGAAGAAAAAAAAAATTGCCCTGCTTTGCCGTAAAATTATACAAATGAAATAGACTACGTGGTGAGTTTATTTGTGTGTGGGGATACGTCCTTCAGTATTTCTTCGCAACTTTTCAATCATATAATTTTTCTTGTTTCTTTCTCCCTTATTTCTCAATCACTCTTAATTAGTGTAATTCCACTTTAAGAATTCTAAGAACTACGATGCTGCCTGTTTGTGACATTCAACAGGTAATTAAGCCTGCTTAAGCACACTAACAGGCAAAGCTGCTAACAAACTTTGAATGTCAGAAAATAGAGGTGTTATATTCAGATGAATGGTATTTACTCATTTAGGCAAGGCAATTTTATTTATAGAGCACAATTCATACACAGGGCAATTCAAAGTGCTTCACAGCTACATAAAATCACAAGAAGGCAATAAAACCATTAAAAAGGAATAAAAAATAAAAGAAAGAAATTAAAAAAAGAAAGAATATTTAAAACCCATTAAAATAATCATTAATTAATTAAAAAGTGAAGAGGGCAGATAAAATACTTTCAGATGTCATATGCACAGCTAAATAGAACTGTTTTCAGCCTGGATTTAAACATTGTCAGAGTTGAGGCCTGTCTCACATCTTCTGGAAGACTGTTCCAGATTTTAGGGGCATAAAACTGAAACGCAGCCTCACCTTGTTTAGTCCTGACTCTGGGCACCAGCAGGAGACCCCTCCCTGAGGTTCTCAGAGCCCGAGTTGGTTCATATGGCTCTAACATGTCAGAGATGTACTTTGGCGCTTGACCATGAAGAGACTTGTACACAAGTAGAGCTGTTTTAAAGTCTATTCTCTGAGCGACAGGAAGCCAGTGCAGAGACCTGAGCACTGGACTAATATGGTCGTATTTCCTGGTTCTAGTCAGGACTTGAGCAGCAGCATTCTGGATGTACTGCAGCTGTCTTACAGCCCGTTTAGAGAGCCCAGTGAGCAGGCCGTTACAGCAGTCTAACCTGCTGGAGACAAACGCATGGATCAGTCTCTCTAAGTCTGGTTTAGACACTATTCCTTTGATTCTGGCAATGTTTTTTAGATGGTAAAAAGCTGCTGATGTTACACATTTAATGTGGCTGTTAAAGTTCAGGTCTGAGTCCAATATTACCCCGAGATTTCTAACTTGATAGTTAGGTTTTAGAGAGAGAGTCTCAAGGTGACTGATAACCCTTTCTCTTTGTTTCTGTGGGCCACAGACAATGATTTCAGTTTTGTCTGAGTTTAGCTGGAGGAAATTGTTTTGCATCCACACACTGATCTGTTCGATGCAGCGACACAGTGTATCTACAGGCCCGTGTTCTCCTGCCGTCAGTGACACGTAGATCTGAGTGTCATCTGCTTGTGACCATTAGACTGCAGATTTGAAACCAAAGTGTGATGCCATAAAATCCTAACTTCATTTCTGTCAGAACCACTCTCGTCAAAACGAGACGAGAACAGAGATGAATTTCAGAAGCTTATTCTGAATGCATACAATTATGTTTGGCGGTATGGCTCTGTTCGGAGGAAGTTCCCGACTTTTCCATGAGCTCCATGGAAGCCAAGACAGGAAACAGCAGCATCCTCAGGTGGAGTGCCTTCCATTTGCTGTAAAGGCAACAAACCCCCTAGAACAGAGCAAGCAACAATGACAACAGTATGACATTGTTTGGCAATGAGAAGTCGGTAGAGCAGGGGAGCTGGTGGGTGCAAGCAGAGAGCAAAAAAAAGCAGTGACAGCAAACCAAGTTTAAATGAAGTGCCCCAAATGCCAGCATCCAATTGCGAGCAGCAGCTGATTACCCATTGAGCGCAGCTGGTTGTGGACAGCCATAAGGGTTGGGTCGGCGTCAGCCAATAGGCAAAGGGCGCGTTGACTAACGTGGTCTGCCAGAACTAACGCGGTGCTACATTTCGTAAAACCACAACTAACTAATGGTGTCATTTTTTTTTGTTTTTATGAAAATGCTTTTGTTCAGCTAAAACGCTTTTGTTCAGCTAAAACGCTTTTGTTCAGCTAAAACAGACCTGATTGCGTACGGGATGCTGCATGTTTGTACTCTTGAGTGAACATGCTCTGCTCACTGGGTCATGTCTGATCTCCTCCTGTAACACACTCCCGCCCTATAAGTGTGCTGTGACATGTCCTGAAGTCCTTGTTTAGCACCTCTCTTTGTACATCCAAGGTGTGAACTGATACCTAGTGTCAGCTTGCGTCAGAGACACAATGGCAGGAGAGATAGTCGAGGTTCTACATAAACGAACAGGCCTTGAGGATTAGCACTGACAAAGCAGGTGGCCAAGTGGGGAGAAAGAAATAGCAAAAATAGAAAGGAATAGAAATGGAGGGGGGGGGGGGGGCCTTTAACGGGAAGTTGTCAATTTCCTCCAAATTTACCTCAGGAGGAAGCTATTTTCTTGGAATTAATGGTTGGATCAATGAAGCTTTCCAGCCATTTATTAGTGTGTAGATGCATCAACTCCTGCTGCATTTATCACGAGGTAGAAAAACCAAAACCACTATTTTTACAAGGCTCAACCTTATCACCACTTGTCAAGTAATTATGCATTTGTAGTGAGGGGCAAAAGTTCAGCAGTGAAATACTTTGATTGAGTCCTCTGAACTCGACCAGGAAAGGAATCAGTTCTCTGATCTTCTCTCCTATTTAATCATGGATGCTGGAGGACTGTGTCCATCATCTCCAGGCCAGCCAACTGCAGCTCTATTACTGATGCAACCAACCCTGCTATCTAAACTTCAAAACCTTGGGCCAAAATACAAGGATAGACGTGTCAACGATATGTTGCAAAGGAAAAAAAAAGAACATGTAAATGAGCCATCTGCAAAAGTTTATCCATGGTGATAGCCATAGATAATATGAGCTACATGATGTATAGCCTTTCTGATCAAACAAGAATACTTCTCTTATTAGCACAGGTAATGGTCTCAACTTTGTGTAGTTGTGTAAAATAAGATGATCTGCATCAAGTGGAAGTATATTTGAGTGATTGTGGGTAGGTGGTGCTAATCTCAGGGGTTAAAAAAGGGCATCTTTAACATCAGAGTCAACATCTGGAACATAACAAGTTGTGCCTAGATTCATTTTATTATTTCCAAACTCATAAACACTCCAGATCAAAGGCTATTTTAGATAAATCTATTGCCACAATTGATCAACTTTGATTTGTAAACACTTGGACCATCAAAATGGAAGCCTTCATAATTTAGATGCTGCTCTAAATGTAGTTTGCCAAGCAATATCTAAATGTTTAAAAGTCATGTGAAGGAAGGAGACTGTTAGACCTGAAGTTATGTCCTCCAAGGGAACTTTACAAAGATCCTCTTGCAGATTTATGGCCACTTACCTCGGAGCCAGAGTTGATATTCATAAACATTGCTTCAAACAAAGCCCCCTGTCTACTACCCCTGCTTGTAAATAAATACAGATACGTCTCTTTTACAGACAGCAGCAATCTAAAATATTACCACCAGCATAATTTTACCACACACATTAATATTTTACTGCACATTGTATTTTACCGCATTGAAGCTTAAACTTTCATGGCCAGCCCCAAGGATTTTATTCCTTCGAAGCCCTTATCATTATTAGCCAAGATCTATTACTGTTGTACTAGATGATTCCTTTTGTGCTCTTCACAATCTTATAGTTAGTATTATCAAGAGATGAATACAGTCAACAGCATAATCCTATTTGTTTACACACAATATGTTGTTTAAAGTTGAATGATTGTGTTCTTGAGTTTTACTGTATCATTTATTATTCAGATTTCAGAAAGACTGAAAACTACAAAAGCATTTTGTACAAAGCATTATGTGCTTTTTAGTATAACAGAAATGTAACCATATGTCTGTGGAGGTGCAGTATGATATGCCTTCTGACATTTCATTGCCATTTGTTTTTAATGCAAGGTACAGTTTAATTTAACTCACTGTTTATATATATATCGATTGACAAATTATTGTTAAATCTGTTTTGAAGTGTTTAGTTTTGTCTCCAAACAAGTAACACCCAACCTGTACATTATCTACCTCATTATGGTGGGAATAAACTCTAAACATCTGCATGTGGGCAAGTACATCTGCGCTTATGTTTATGCTTGTGTGGTGATTTAAGTGGTTTTAGTGTCAAAACAAATCTAATGAGCTGGTGCAATAATTATCAGCCGTTTTTCTCTGACTTAAACTAATTGAGGCTTTATATTAAAATAAATACCGCTGCCAATGTGCACTGTTTTACAGTTACTAAAATCTTTGGCCAGAGGAATTGCTACCAATAATTTAGATTTTTAATTTGTACATGTCAGTGTTTTAATATCTCCCTATTAACCATGTTTATGTGCTCAGAGTCCCTTTCCCAGATGGAGGTCATTGATCAACTTACCCAAACAACTAGTGTGTACATTAGCAGCAAAGTCAAAAAGAGCAAAAAATGTATATTTCAATGAAATTTGAAGCTTTCTCTTTATGCCATGAATGATAATGAATATTTGAACTTTCCAATTTTTTGGTAACATTTCTAAAACAAATCACTAATAGTTATAATTTCGGGAACATATTACAATGGCTCATCATATGTCCTAGAAGTAATGTTCAAGGTCCTTTTCGTTTAGATTCCATCTGCGCTTTATTCTAAGTTGCCTATTGTGATTCTTCCTCTCTTTCTCCTTTCGCACTCTGCTTCATGTATTTGAAGTGCTTTGTGAAATTCCTGCCTTATCCAGGTGAGCATGAGCTGATCCCCAGACCCTTTGCTCTTGTAAGGAATCTCTGAGGCTATCTGGCTCTCCAGGGCCCCTGTTTCACACACCAAATTGATGTCTCCAACTGGAAATGACACTTTCAGCAGGATTTGCCATTCTAAACCACCTCAAACCCATGTGATCTCTCCCATTCACTCTCGGAGGGATTGCTGTGAAACACATCATAGCTTCAAAAGCCAATGAGCTTAGAATGCTTCAATGAAAAACTGATACATGTCCTATCAGGAAAAAAGAGAAAAGATTTTCTAAAATGCTGGCAGAGTAGTTTGGTATCTTTTAAAAAAATCTTTTTTCACCACTGAACAAAGGCCAACTATCCCGTGAAAAGGTAGGTGTCATCTAGGGAAATGTAATAGAGGCCTATGGAGAATGATTCAAAAGAAATCAATAATAACATGAATTTTCATAAATAGGTGAATGTCCACCATCTGCTTTATCTTGTTAATACCTGTCTTGCTCTGTCTGTGAGTACAGATGCAGATGGTATGATTAATACATGGATACAGAGCTCAGTATCCTTTTCACTCTTTTACACTCCATGTAATAGGAGGGGCACAGTGACCATGTTGCTTTGCCTAAGGACTAGTTATGATATAATTTGACACTGGAGTAGAAAGAAAAGAAAAAAGGTGTGACCAAGAATCACTCCCTTGACTTCTTTTCTTCCTCAACTCTTTTTGGGGCTGCACATTTCTCCTATGGGCCTTTACGCATTGACATAATGGATGAGGGCAAGGGTGTGAAAGGAGCACCTTAAGGCTCCTCATTCAGCTCTCGCAATCTCTCCTGCACACACTCTTGAGCTGTGAAGGCCCTCTTTCTTTACCCAGCTAGCATGGGAGCCCTGTAATAGGCTCTAATTGATAGGGAGGTGTTGGGGTCTTTCTGTATGGGCTGACGGTATGAGGGTAAGGAAGAGAAAGGGGGGAGACAGAGAGGATTACATGGGGGCATGTGGGTGGAGAAGGGGAGGAGGACAGGCTGTGGAGCGGTCTGCGCCCCATCCGTAATGAGTCATTAATTTCCTAGCAGTTTTGTGGCGGTTGGCTCATTACTGGTCTGCAGAGGAGCAGGAACAAAGCTCCGAGTAGGTAGGAGGTGAGCGTAAATAGTTGGGCCTCAACACTCCCCAACAAAAGGAGGTAGAGAACGTTGAATGGCACTTGGAACAGATGCAGTAAAAAGTGGCAGATGCAAATTGCGAGAGAACAAGTCTCCCTTCAAGCACTTTTCTCTTTTTATTTTGTCAGACTGCAGCCTGAGAGTCTAATTAGTTAGCGAGGTGTTTCAATTCTGATAGGGCTGTATCGTGTTATTGTCACGGAGAGGATTCATAGAAATGGAAGGAAACACATATGTTTCAGTCCCAAATGGAACCAGCTCACTGCAATACTTTAATTAATTTAATTATTTATTCATTCAGTGTTTTCAGGCTGTGAAATGATATCTTTAGATATAGTTTTAACTGCGATAACAGTATGAAGTTGATGCCTGCAGGTTATTAATTATGTTTTTAATCATAAGTTTATACTCTCATGTCTATAGGCATAATGATTATGGCCAAAATGGCAGTAGTTCTAATGAATATGTGGCAGTCGTGACTTCATGGAGTGTGTGAACCATTTGTCGAAGGTCATCTATTGATTAAACCCAAATTTTGCACTGACAGGTACTGTAATAAACTTATGTAGAACAGCTAGTGTCAGTCATTAGAGTAAATGATTTCTACAAACATGCATCATTTGTATTTCTCATGTGTGCCTTGATAAAATAACTTATCAATCGACTATTCGTCCGCTATATTGCAGTAACTTATTTATTTTTTGTTAATTTGGGATAAACGAGCACAAAAAAGCAGTAGCATATCAGTTGTCATGAGCTGTCACTGTATGCTTCAAAGTTCAGTTCTTTTCCTCAGTTTTATAAGCATATCAGAGCCCTCAAGCCCCCGATCAGCACATCTTTTGAGATAGATACGTGGAAGCAGAGAGAGGGAGAATATGGCCCTGGCTCCTGATCCATAACAGTCATTGCCTGTTACATACATTTCAGAATTCATTCAGGCTATGAAGATAATCGAGGTAGTCGACAGTTTCCCCTGCAGCCCAATGGATTTATGATAGCACTGTCAAGAAAATGAGGCAAAATGACACAGTAGCTGACTTTAGCTGCAAATAATGTGATAGGCCGTACAGTGGTGCAGCAGCAGCTGCTGTCATTGCAGGTAATAGCCTATAAAGAAGCCTGATAGCAATACCTGTCATTTCTTAATGGTTGACTTCACTGAAGAGCTTTTGTGGCCTTTAACATGAAGATAATAGAAGATACAACAAATTTTACAGCTTAAGCACTGCATTCATAATTTATCTCTGGAGGCCCTCGTGCAGCAGCGGCACAACAAGGACAACATGCTCCTGGAGGTGTGCTAGTGAGAGATGCAAGATGAGCTGCAGGGTATCAGAGGCCCCTTTTGTACTTTGCAATTAATGGAGGAACTGTGCAGGATCTAAAACATCGCATGTCAGATATTCATGCTCTTCTTCTTTTTAAACTAGATTGTATATTTTCATTTTCTTTTGAAATGAGAATGTATGAATCTTAGATGTTATAATGAAGAAATATATGTCAATTATTTTACAGATTATAAGATTTCTTTTCTTAAATAGAAAAGTTGATTAATTTACTAATTATATGTTACTAATTGATAACATGCAGGTGGTGGCAAATAGTTTTAGTGGAGCTGTGGACGGCATGTGGGAACATAAAACCGAGGAACATCTTGTTTCCAGAGGAAGTAACGCTTTTAATCTTCCTCGTGAGAGACGTTGCTGCAGGTTGTTGGCATTCCCAATACTTGTAACAGGTTAGTCTCTGCTCTTTTATAAAATATGTTACTGTAACATAGGCATTTGCTAAAGCATTTTCATGTTAATAGCACATTTAGACAGAGTACATTCTTGCATGTACTGCACACACGCCCTTCATGACCTCAACATAAAGTATGTGTAAATCCTTACTGTGTATCTTGGCCCTCAGACAGATGTGTAACTGTGTGCTTTTATCTGTGGTGTTCATCTATCCACATCATTCATTAAGAGCTCTCCCAGGGCTAGTGCGGCTACATAAACACAAAGGTTGAGGCTATAGCTGCTCTTTCACCTCAGTGCAGCAAACTTCAAAGTCACTCCTCCTCAGCGAGCAGATGAATGCTCCCTGTCTGCTCGGCTGATATATTGTCCCCAGTTGCTGTCTTCTTACAGTGCTATGGCTGGGACTGAGGCCCCATCATGGAGCCAGAGCTGGGTCATTTGTTAGTTTTAGCTGTTTCTACAAGATGTGGCTTTCATTGAGAAGGGAGAACATTAATCCTTTTAATACAACACTTTGTAGTGTAGTTTTCCTGTGTTGTAAATGCCGTCTATTATTAACCCCATTAAAAGTATAATACAATTTAAGTAGAGTGCTTAAAAGGGGATCATTTGTTTCTCTATTCTTTTTAAATTGATTCTCAATTTATGATCTAAATTATTAAAATGTACAAATCACAACGTTAAATGAGATTCTTAAACCACCAGGCATACATTTATACATATTAATACAAACATTTATGAGCTCACATTCACAAAGACCTGTCCAAGTATACATAGAGACACTAAATGTCGCTGCATGCTGAGTTTGCTCTTCTAAGTCTGGTAATGTCCTCAGTTTGATCCCCAGTTCCATTCAGTCATAAGGGAACAAAAATATCCATCTCAAATCAGGCCTTAATGAATAGCCTGATGAGTGTCAGGCAGAACTGAATTACCAGATAGATTTGAAGAGCGTGAGAGTTTTTTTGCACTGTGTGTGTGTGTGTGTGTTGGGGGAGTGGCGGATGAGGGGATGTGTGGGGTGGTAAGAGGACCAGTATAACAGGAGGAATTAATTCTCTCCAAGTTCATAAAAGACATTTCCTAATTCTGTCATTTGAGCCCTATGGAATCGTAATATATTTTGCTATGAGTTTTTACGTATCTGGGTAAAACTGAGCAGGTATACACAACCAAATGCAAAGAGGTTAGGGAGGTAAACTGGATGTGATGAAGGTTTTCAAATAGGAAGGGAAGTAAGAGAAAGAAGTGGCAAATGATACACAGTTGGGAAATATTGAACAAAAGGAGAGCAGGAGAGTCAGTCGTTTGAGAGACAGCTTGCCAAGGCCGGAGCATATTGAGGGCAGCAGGTGGAAGACTGGCAGAGTTAATTAAAACGCCTGTCTTAATGTCTCAGCCCGTCACTCCAGGGAGAAAGAGAGAGACTCAGAGAGCCAGAGTTGCCAGGCTTGAGCTGGGCTGCACCCAGCCAGGCATATACATAGCAAACCAAGCATCCAGCCAACCCACCAGGCTACATGTCAGACAAGCCCTGACACCATGCCCTTCAGCCCCTTCATCTTTTGATACACATGACTAGACAGATACACATGTACCTCAAACATATGCATACATACATCCAAATCCAAATTTCTATTTTCTTTCTACATTTAGAGACACATATTCAAACAACCACTTCTTATAAATTCAAACACGAAAGAAGCCCCTTTTTTTTCTTAAAGAAAGAACAAATACACTTCTATTGTTACCGTTTTGCTCTGCAGCATCTGTAATGTACCACTAGACCAGCAGTCTTGCAGCCTTGCAGCGTAATCTGTCTGCTTTTAATAATTCATAGAAAGCACAGCCTGTGCACTATGCACTGAATGCTAAGGGTAATGGGGATGTTATGATATTTCTATCATGGCCTGTCTGGAACAGAAAGAGAGTCAAACCAATGATCTGATAAGGTGTCTGTTCTGTCTCATAACAGCATTTGGCTGTCGTCACTGCCTTATAAGTAGACCTTAACAAATCAATTGTGTTCCATAAAGCACAATCTAGCAAATTGTGAAAAGAGATTAGAATTCCAATTCACTCTGCATCTCAGATGTATGATATCATGCTAAGACACAGACACAAGTGAATCCAGTATGATGTTTTACGGTCCTTAGAGAGTCGATATGTTGTGCTTAAACTGTACTGTGAGCAAAAAGAGAAAAATAGCAAAAGACTAGCATATGTCCATGTGTTAGGAGCCTTTAGAACTGTTGTATTAGCAACAAAGCTCCTAGTCTTCCCTCCACCGATACTTGATATATTTTGATATGTTTAAGCAATGCAGGTATTCTGGCCAGTATTCCAGACGTTTTGGCCAAATTTCTGTTCGCATTTCAGTTGGACCACCATCTTGGAAAACTTTAACCCTTTCATGTTCGCACTGAATGTAAAGCAAAGAAAAATGTTTCTCTATTTTGTTTAAATACGAATCAATGTTTTTGTTTTAGTCTTTTTTTTTTTTTACCAGTGGTTGGGGTGGATGCAATTTGAAGGAGTAAAGGCATAACATAACCTCTCTTTTAGCGATACATAAAAACCAAGTGGTAGAAGTGGTTTAGTTTGGTTCACTGGCACAAATTTTCAATAAGTCTGTCGTCACTGAAAAGTTTGCTCTACCAAATGGTACAGCAGAATATCAAAGGCTAAATTTTAGGGGGAGACGAAGAAGGGAAGAAAAGAGCACACAACAAAGAAACTTGTGCAACTCGCACTCTGTGCGTATGAATTGATTCAATCATTTAAACAAGTTATTTAAGTTTAAAAATGTTTTAACGTTCCAATTTTTTTCATTGGTTTCTAAGGCTAAATATATGGTCTTTTAAGGGTTGTTTTTCAATGGTACTGGATACACTAGTGTTGTTTAACTAAAGTTTTGTCAGGATTGGCGGCATCACTGCAGATTGCTTTTGTCAATAACTAGCCTGGTGCCTGGTGAGCAAGAATCTGAGATTGTCAGGCTGAGTGACATGCTAGAGATGGCAGATAATTCAAAGAAATTGGAAGTGTGAAATCTTTAAGGGCCACTTCTTAACACAGCAAATGCCAGGGTATCTTTCCATCATCTGCTGCTCTCACAAGCCACCGTATTGTTAATGGTGGCCTGTCTGTCCATCAAGTCAGCTTCAGGGGGGATTTAGACCTGTTTGGTGCCTTATCTCTCTGACTTCCTCCCACTAACCTGACTGATGCACAGGCCTTGAGTGCCATGTGCATGTTCCATGTGAACAGTGATGGTGGTAAAACTACCCCTTTAGTGATATATATTTTCCCATTAATGTGCTTATATACACACACACACACACACACACACACATAAATATATATATATATATATTAGATTTTCTGCCATCAGTGTATTGGTATACCTTTTGATACAAAATCAGAAGCCAAGTGTAATGGTGCTTGTATCACTTGATAATTTAGCTGTCAACACTACTGATTGACCTCAGATTGCAGCAGTAGGAGCTTGTTGTCCTTGTCAGTATGTTTGTATCTGACCATGCTTTTTTGGATGGTCATAATAAAGCCATTGTCTGCTTTCAGATTTGGGTGAAAACACTGTTTAGAATGAAAAACTCAAAATGTCAATCACTTCGAGGGATGATAACATCATCGCACATCAATCACATCATTATAAAAAAGGAATATAAAACATTGATTTGGAAGCCTTATTAGATATAAAGAAATCTTCATGTAATTTCTTAAGTCAAAACAGCTGCATTCCACTTGGATCCACTCAAACATACTAAATGAAGACTTGAAAAATATGTGCAGGCAATAATAGTTTCAGTGTCTTCTATGAATCTACATTTTATTAATAAACTGAGATCTGGGTCATTTGAACACCCAGAATAAATCTGAAAGTAATCTGAAATATAAGTTAATTATTAGTTTGGTAATGAGGTTCATGATTAAGAAGTTAATTCAAGAAACAAAAAAAAGGGAAAAATACTTTTTGGGCAAACTTTCCCCCAAAAAATGTAGGGATGCTCACAGGAGTACAGAACCAGTATGTGTGTTTTTGTGTGTCCACATTGTCAATGCTCCTGTGAAAGTTAACTGTTCTAGTTTTAAATTGTAGAACAATGACCTGCTTGCTTTCACTCTCTTTTTCCCTTCACTCATAACCTATACTCATCTATAAATGGTATAAGGAAATGGCAAAAGGAGGACGAAGGAAAGAAAGTCTACTCGTCCTCTTCTGCCTTTTCCAGGGGATGTCTTGTTAAGGAGAATCAACAAGATCCTGCCTAGCTAATCCAAAAAATGCTTACATTCTGTCTTGTTTTTATGTATAGAAAAATAATATGGGAAAATAGACAGAGGAGTAAGAGAACAACAGAGAGGAACCCAGACAGAGGAAGATAAATAAATGAAAAGGAAAAGAAAAGAAATATGTATCCCATTTTACTTTTGTAATGTTCTCATTCCCTGCCAGAGATCTCTGTCACAGGGAGGCAGTTCCCAGGTCGACACATCTCAAGCTGTTTAAACATCCATTAGGATGTTTTGGTTCATACACTCTACAAATACAGCAAGACAAGAAAGAAACGGGCAGATGATGATAGGGAAATTGAAGAGGAAAGAAAAAGAGAGACTGAGAATAAGGGAGAGAAGGAAGAGAGGAGTGAGTTGATGGGAACAGCAGATAGAGGAGAAAAGGAAATTTATCAAAAAACTCGTGATATTTAATGATCCTTGTATGTGGAGAGAGAAGACCACACCAGCTCGTTCTCCTCCGCCAAATACCGATCCCCTAACTTAATTTCCTGCTCAATTGCTGTTCTATAGTGCATAGTACAGTGATACAGGCTGGTAATATAGAAAACAGATTGCCTGTGCGGCAGAGTGGATAAGGCTGAGGCTTGTGCTGCTGGAGACCTGAAGTCTCCAGGGGGGTCTTGTCGGTGGGCTTCACAAAACCAACAAAGCCCATCTTTCCCTGCGACTGGCAGCAGCTGGCAGGTAGATCTTCAAGCAATGGAGGTGGGGAAGTGGATCTGTGGGTGTGGTGTGTGACCGTGTTTCTGCAGTGTGTGTATGTGGTGCGGGGAGTCTCACAATTCTTTGTAGTGGAGAGTTCCACTCTCTTCCATCTTGTGTTTGCTCATGTGCTGTGACTCCAATCCACTCAAAAATGTAGGCCTGCATGGACAGCTACTATCAATCAGTGTACAGAGCACTGTGTAACTACATCTCTAGTGTTTTCCCAGACACACACAAACACACACACACTCCCACCTTCCATCAGGGATACATACCTACTGTACACCTGCCTGTTACTGTGTGAGATGTTTTGATGAGTACCAGAATTCCCTGTCAATTTTTTTCCTTCATATTATTCCATGCAGACTACTCCAGTTCTGTTTTTGATCTGCAGCAAATTCACCTTAAAATTCTGATTGTGGTGATACATGTTGATAAGATCTTAGTGATTACCTTTATTAATTGCATGACTGTGGAAAAAAACAGAGTGGAATAACAAGGAAACAAAAAGAAGTTTCAGTAAACATAAGCATGAAAGGAATGATGCAAAAGTGGTTTAGTTGCACATGGTTCCAGCGTATTTTAGGAATGAATGAATGAATGATTTTATTTGACATTCTCCGTTCATATTAAAAAATAAATACATGATTAAGTTCCATATAAACCGCACCACATACTTAAATTTAAAAAAAAACAGAGCGCCAGGATAACACAATAAAGCTCGGAAGCTTATTTCCATTGTGGTCCTAGATATTGAATGGCAGCAGATGTTAAAATGGGAAGAGTGGCACTGGGACCAAACCAAAACTTTAAAACAAAATTACATATATAGCATACACAATGCAAATTTTTACTATGAAGTGCTATCCTACACTGACTGATCTCTAAGCCAGGTTTTCAAAGCCCGTTTAAAACCATCTAAACTATAAATCATTTTAATGCTACCTGGTAACTTATTCCACAAACTTGATGCAATATATAGAAATGAGTCCTTCCCTATCTTAGTAAGGACTCGTGGTGGAACAAAGTTTGTAGAGCTCCCCCTAGTGGAGTAACTGTGGACATTCCTCACTCTGTTAAATAAATTATTTAAGTATTTAGGGACATCCCCATTTACAATTTTGTGCACCATGCTCAACTCAATTTGAGAAACTCTGTCCTCAACCCTCAACCAACCCAAACTGTTAAAGTGGTGAGGATCAAGGTGAGTTCTTGGAGGCAGTCCCATAATGGTCCTTACAAATTTATTTTGTGAGGTCTGGAGCTTATTTTCAAGATATTTAGTAATGCCATTGTACCAGGAGCAACATGCATAATCATAATACGGCTGAATTATAGCACTTGCTAGGGTTAACAAAGCCTTCCAGATACTTGGAAATTCTGGCCAGGAAACGCACTCGTTGATTAACCTTAGTGATTACTTTCTGGGCTTGACCAGCACCAGACAACTGGCTGTCCAGTACACACCCAAGATAGCTGACAGAGTCCTTGGCAATAAGTGCAGTGTCACCAGCTAATATTTTAAAACCTTTGCTTTTGTTCAACTTCATTTTAGACCCAAACAAGATGGACTCAGTTTTTCCCAGATGAAGAGAAAGCCTATTAAATGATAACCACTTGCTGACATTAGAAAGCTCGATACTTAATGTTGATCCAACCATGTTTTTATCCTTGTGTGAAAACACAAGTGCAGAATCATCAGCAAATAAAAATAATTCACATGAACAGACTGATTTAAGATCATTAATATATAAAAGAAAAAGGAGAGGGCCCAAAACACTCCCCTGGGGGACCCCACACTGCACAGTTTGTGGCTGGGATAAAGTTCCCCCAACATCGACCACTTGTTCTCCATTCATCAGATATGACTCAAACCATTTTACTGCTGTGTTGTTAAAACCTATAGCCCTCAGTTTTGTAAGAAGAATTTCATGATCTACAGTATCAAACACCTTTTGCAAGTCCAGCATAACCATGCCACAGAACTTGCCCTGGTCAACCTCCTTTCTAATATAATCAGGTAGATACAATAGACATGTGTCGGTGGAGTGTGATTTACAAAATCCTGATTGGAGTTCGTATAGTAAGTTATGAGATAAGAGATATTTGTTTACCTGCTCAAAAACTAATCTCTCAATTAGCTTTGAAATTGTGCTTAGTATGGAGACTGATCTAATTTACTCCCTTTCTTGTAAAGTGGGATCACTTTTGCCAGCTTAAGATCTTTAGGGAAGTATCCCTTTTCAATAGATAAGTTTATGATGTGTGTAACACTTGGAGTGATGTTCTCCGCAGCATCTTTCAAGAATCGAGATGGAATGTTATCAAGACCTGTAGCTTTAGAGCCATCTAACTTTTGGAGTTTTATAAGTACATCTGCCTCTGGTACCTTGTCTAAACTGAATGCATTTGGCAGAACCCCTTGCTGGGAATAGAAATCAAAAATGTTACTTTCTTCATATTGTTTAGTCGTGACAGGAAGCTTTTCAACCAGCTTGCTAGCAATTGTTGAAAAATATGTGTTAAAACTGTCTGCTACTTTATCCTTATCTGATATAATCATATTGCCAAGATCTAGACTAATATTGCATGTTTTGGTTTTCAGCCTCTTATTATATCCCAACTCTCTCAATGACTGCCATAGCTTTTTAGGGTCGTGTTTATACTCTGTAATTTTCTCATTAAAGTAGGTTCGTTTAGAACAATCCACTAGTCTATTCACTTCATTTCTCATTTTCTTATACTCTATCCAACTCTCATCATCCTTATTTTTCCTAAATTGATCATATAATCTGTTTCTGCTCCTTATGGCCTCCAGTATCCCATCATTTATCCATGGTTCCGTTCTCTGTTTCACTCTTACTTCTCTAAAAGGTGCGATCTTGTCTATGCATTGCAAAAATAATAATTTTAAAAAAATGCCAAGCTTGATCAACATCATTACATTGCATCACAGATGTCCAGTTTACTTCATTTAAACAGTTTGTAAGTGCCTCTTTGCTATACCCCTTCGTAAATCTAATTTTCATGGTATTGTGAGCATTAAACACTGTTTTCGTTACTTTCCTAGTGCAGAAAATCATAGAATGGTCACTTAAACCGTAGTGAATTACCCCACTATTTACAATTCTTGATTTCTCAGAAACTAAAATAAGATCAATCGTGGTTTGAGTAGAAATGCAAACACATGTCGGTTCTTCAATCAGCTGATGTAGGCTGTGGCTACTGCAAAAGTTCTTCAGAGCTTTAGACATTGAAAGTTTGTCTCTGACAACATCCGTATTAAAATCTCCCAACATGATTACTTCCGAATTTATGAAGTCCAAGCATTTCGAACATACATTGTCCAACAGGTCATAAAAATTTGTCAGGTCCGGAGGCCGGTAACAAACGCCCACTAATATTGGCTTGCTCTTATAGGCAGCAAAATGTTTACCCACAAAGCTTCAATCTGGTCCTCATATATATCGTCTCTTTGGTTAAAACAAATGTCTGATCTTAAATATAGGCTATACAGACGCCCCCACCTTTTCTGTTACGATCCTTCCTAATTAAGCAGTAGTTCTCTATTTCGATTTCAGCGTCCTTTATCGATTCATCCAGCCATGTTTCAGAAAAACTTAAAAGTCCCACTTTGTTATTTTTGCAGAGAAGTCTGATCTCATTAATCTTGGGTAAAAGACTCCTAATGTTTGTAGATGTACATCCCTGTCTAAACTGTTTAGATGTAGCAGATGTAGACCCCGATTCGTTAAGAAAGTGTCTGTTGTATCTTGACAGGTGTGTAGTTTATCCACGGTTACCTGGGCTGTATTTCGCTGCGCTCCCTGCGTTACTTGCGTTGCGATGCATGATCGATGAGGAGACAAGCTCCGTCCAACTCATTCCGCGAATCCGACCCGCATTCCAATGCTTTCTCCCAGGCCAGAAGGGCCTTCTCCTCTGGCTTGCTCCACGAATCCATGTTCCCCAGAGTAATCTCTCCGGCCATCACCACTTTCTCCAAATTGCTTTAGTTCAACTGCTCCGAATTCCACTGTTATTTTCACACCTTCTCGGTCACGCCCTCCAGACAGATTTCCCCCGTTGTTAATTCGACTGGTGTTTTCAATAGTTTTTGCTATTTCCAGTTGATCACCAACTTTCCATTCAACCGGACCAGGGCATTGATGTATATCCCCAGATAATAGTAAGCACAGGCAAATTATCAAATCGCCGCCGTTCACCTGCCGTTTCGCGGTGGTCATGGAATTGGTGTTGCGTTTGATTGCATACCAGCCGGGGAAAAGGAAATAATCCAGAATGGTTTTCTTCCCGAATCCAAAGTGCTTGTTTACTGCTAAATTGTCATACTGTGCACATTTATTTGGAATGCTCGTCGCCCAGTTTGTAGGCCTATCTAAAAACTCTATCTAAAAACATATGCCAGGAGAGTCACCAGAACGCCAAACTTGCCAGCCGCCATCTTGCCAGATTGTGCCTTGAACAATGAACAATGAGAATAACTATGTTTGTTTTTGTAGGGCCAACATGTAACGTATTAGTGATTAGACACACTGTTACATAGAACAGTTTGTTACATAGGCACATTCTTCTGGATTTAAACATTGTTTAATGGAGGACAAGCACATTTGTACTGATTAGGGATTAATTTAACTTAAAGGAAGTTCTGCTTCTGTGCATGCTCTACAAGTAACCAACATGCATATAGGTTCAGAAGTGGAATGCAAAATTATAGATGGTAAAGGGTACTTTACTGGCAGCTTAAAGCTGGTGAGCCTTAAGTTTACCTCCAACCAAGGTGGCATGACTGGAACTGTTTTGACCTTGTGAGTTAGTTTGTGTGTGTGTTGTCATCATAGAAAAATAAATGAAAAGTCCTATCATGCAGGATGTTTTCAGCACTTTGGGAAGTGTTTGATATCTAACTGTGTCTGCAATACCAAAGAGTCATAAGTGGTCAACATTGTAGGGGTTTTCTAGCCAAGTCATTTCTAGCTGGGTGACATGCACAAGTTTATCCATCACTGCCGGTGATTGATTGAATCATTTTTTTTTTCAAGTAAAGGGAACTTCCAATCTGTCAATGCTTTAATGTGATAATTTTATGTTAAAATACTTTAATTCCTAGCACTTCGTAGGAAGAAATCCATGTTTATAAAAGACCTGGGTCTTTTCTGAAAATGTTCTTGTTGCTGATCAGTTTTTGATTAAATAATTGGCTCAAATCTCGACACACTTGTGTACTTTTTGTGTTTCAACTTATATAACGTCTTATTGTGTTGTCTGTGTTGCTGCCTCACATGAAATAGGTCAAGATAATCTTATCTTGTTATGTCTACCTGAAGAATTGATGTTATTTGCATCAGTTCTTCGGGAGATCCTATTTACTGCAGAGAGTGTCACCAAACTAGTTGCACTAATGTTACAAATGTGAACCTCTTCTGACCTCTCCAAGTGACAGAGTTTTGTTGCGTAAGAACCTTGTGTAATGAACTTCCTCCCAGGAGATGTCATTAAGAAGGAGCATGTTTGTCTTCCGCTCTCACCAAAATGAATATTCAACTATTATCACAGCACAGTGTTCAGATCTGATACAACTATTGAGTTTCAGCTTGTGCAAAAGGGAGAGAGAAAGCCTATCCTAATGGGTTTTCCTCCCTGTCTCAGCGTCTCCACTATTTTTTTTAATCTATCACATCTAACTGGGTTTTGCAGCCTGAAGACAGTTAAGGTCATTTCTACATCTTCCCAGACAAAGTTTAATTTGGCAGAAATCATTCAGACTCTCTCCCTTGTGTCCCTCTCACCCAGATTCAAATATTTGTTTTAACTAATGTTGCAGGCCAGAACACATCTAGAATTACACAGTAAGTGATTGTGCGCGGTGACCACGTCCATACCCAGAGTGATGTCGATGGCATACATTTGTCAGAAAGCTTTGCATCACACACATTTCAGTGAAAGTTCCTCACTAAATAAAACCAATTGGCCGACGTATTGTCTGGATCAACACTGTATACCCTTTATGGATGGTCTGCAATTCCCAAGCAGGAGGTTGTTATCGGTGGGGGGTCTTGGGGGAGTGCACTTTCTGTATGATGTATATGTGTTTGTGTGTGTGTGTGTGTGAGAGAGAGAGAGAGATAAAGACAGAGAGAGACACAAAGAAACAAAGGGGGAGTGAAACATATCATAGTGATTATTTGAATTCTCTTATTTATTGAAAATGACTGAATCCACGAAATATTCACAAGCAAGAAGGGAAGGAATGAAACTCTGTCCCTTTGAAGGGAGGGCTTACATCATCAGATTACTTGATTACCAACCCCCCTCTGAGTATCATCATCTTAATAGTAAATATACAGGAAGTAATGATTTCTGCTCTGAATTATGTGGATGTTTATATTACTTGTCAGCGGAGTAATTTATTTCTTTTTAAAGATAAACTAAATGAAAGAAAAATAGAAGCTGCAGTATTGCAACGGTGGGAAAGAGGAAATGTTGGGTCCCTGTGGAGCGATGTACCTTATGAAGCCCTGCCCCCTCCACACGCCAAAGCGAGTCACTGCCAAGATGGTTGCTTGAGCTCCAGGTCTACAGGTCTTGACCCTGTGCTTGCTGCCAGATACCATTTCTCTACATCCAACCTCAAAAATCCCTTTTCAGACCCTGGAACTATTCCTCATTCTCTCCTTCTGTCTTCCTCGTAACATCTCTCTTTTTGTCTCCATGTTCTCTTTCATTTTCTCCATCATAGACCACAAGTAAGATGGTGTGGCCTATCTTTCAAATTCCTCTAAGTTTACAACAGTAGAGTTTGTTTTTGAGGATGGAATTCATGCAGCTGGTTTTCCAGCGCTCCTCCCTACCGGTTTATCATGTTGGCAGCCATGGATGGCTCATTTTCAGGGTTGTCTTGAGTTGTCCTCCCATGAACTTCTAAAACATAATGGCATGAGTTCTTGGCAAACGCAGTGGGGAAGAAAATACATAAAAAAGGACCCATCAACATAGAACGTCTCGTTTAATTGCAGGGCTTATAGTTCTGCTGACCTCACGCTGAACTATGCTGTAAATGAAATACATGATGACATGGTTTATTCAATAGAAAGCCATGATGAAAATGAGGTTAACAGAGAACATAGAAGTTTTGTAGGCTGCTTTGTACAAAAAAGGGAACGAATTGGTTTGGTTTTTAGTTGGAACACGGCTCAAAAAATTTAAAGCCACATTTTATTTAGCTGAGCAGTTAATTGTTTGCTTATTTTAAAGCCAAAAAAGGAGTAAGTTCTGTCCAACTTTATATAGGTTTTGAAAGTAGTCATTTCAGATGAAAAGTCTTCCTAATGAACACTGATTTATTATCTTTGGAAAATTAAATAATAGGTTTTGAGTATTAAGCAAATCAGTGAGATATTACTGGATTTTTCCACTTGCTCAAATATCCAACACGTAGTATTGTGCTTTCACAGCACACTGTGCATAAAGAGGTTATTCTCATGGTCTTTCTGCCATTTGTGAGCAAAACAAAAAATCTATTTGTGCTAGCCATTAGACCCAGATCTTTTGGTTCGACCAACATTAACTATTATGGCTTACATACAGGTTCCTCTGTCTGTGTTATGAATATGTTCTGTTTTTCCGATTCTTTAAGCATTTCTTACACATAGATATATATTTTTTCTTTCTAAAGGGACCGTTTAGAATGAATGCCTTCACATTTTCTCTGAGACCTCCTTTTCTCTTTGTCAGTACTGAGTGAAGAAAACTACTATGTCTCAGATCAATAGCCAAGGCAAAGGCAGTTTGCAAGACCTGTTACAAACTTTGGAAATCCTGGTAAGACTCCCTGCTATTCTGTGGTGAAAATCAGCTTCTTTGCCAAGTTAAATAACACATTTACTGAACTGAAAGTAAGATTTAAGTGGGGCAGCACAATGTGGCCAACCCTCTCATCATTGAGTCTGTCCTTCTTTTCTTCTTTTCTTTTTCTAGGGGACTTCAAATTTTATTTTCATTGCTTGATTATTTTGAAACATATCAGTTGATGTTGAGGCAAAAATAAAATGTATTTATGATAGGTGTCTATCAGAGAATTCTGTAACCAAATTTAAAGAATTAATTCCATTGTCCATTCCATTATTATGCAACAGCAGAGGTGGGCTACCTAAACTTTACTCCTGTTGAACTCAGTGGTCTTGTTGACAGCACTATAATTTCAACGTGTACACCATTGGACAATGTTGCCCCTCTGAAAAAGAAGGCGAGCAGTCAGAAGAAGCTGGCCCCCTGGTATAATTCACAATTCCGTGCTTTAAAGCAGAATGTAAGAAACTTGGAAAGAAAATGGTGTTCTTCTAATTTAGAAAAGTCTCAATTAGTCTGGAAAGATAGTCTGTTCATAAAGTTAGAACTACTTACTATTCATCATTGATAGAAGAGAATAAGAAAAATCCCAGGTTACTTTTCAGCACTGTAGCCAGACTGACTAAAGTTCAAGCTCTGTTCAGCCACATATTCCTTTAACTCTCAGTAGTGATGATTTTATGAGCTTCTTCACCAATAAAATTGTTTTTATTAGACAGAAGATTCATGGAATCCTTCCCACCATTAGTACTGATGAATCATCAAGTACAGCAGCTTTAGAAACATCTTTTGAACCTGATTTGTATTTAGACTGTTTCTGCCCAGTTGATCTCTCTGAGCTAACAACAACAATAGTATCTTCTAAACCATCAACTTGTGTTTTAGACCCAATCCCAACCAGACTGTTCAAGGAGATTTTCCCTTAATCAGTACTTCCATATTGGATTTGATCAATCTGTCTTTTTTGACAGGCTATGAACCACAGAGTTTTAAGGTTGCTGTAATTAAACCTTTACTTAAAAAACCTACTCTTGATCCAGGAGTGTTAACTAATCATCAAGCTCTATCAAATCTCCCTTTTATCTCTTAAGGTCAACTTTGTGATCATTTACACAGACATAATCAGTTTGAATAGTTTCAGTCAGGATTAGGAGGGCATCATAGCACAGAAACAGCACTGCTGAAAGTTTCCAATGATCTCCTCTTAGCCTCCGATAGCAGACTTGTGTCTGTGCTTGTCCTGTTGGATTTCAGTGCTGCATTTGATACAGTTGATCACAGCATTCTAATACAGAGATTGAACATGTTATTGGGATTAAAGGAACTGCATTAGGCTGGTTTAAGTCATATTTATCTGATAGATTCCAGTTTGTTTTTGTAAACAAAGAATCTTGCTCGCACACCAAGGTAAGCCATGGAATTCCACAGGGTTCTGTGCTTAGACCGATTCTGTTCACTTTATACATGCTTCCATCAGGTATTCTTATTAGACAGTCTTACACCCTCTTAATATTATTGTCTCAGAGTGATGCAGAAAAACGTGTCCATGCATTTGTTACATTAAGTTTGGACTACTGTGATTCTTTATTATGGGGCTGTCCAAAACATTCTCTGAAAAGTCTTCAGCTGATCCAAAATGCTTTAGCCAGAGTTCTGATGAGAACTAACAGGAGAGATCATATTTCTCCAGTTTTAGCTTTTCTTTATTGGCTCCCTGTCAAATCCAGAATATAATTTAAAATTATTCTCCTTGCATATAAAGCTCTTAATGACCAAGCTCCATCATATCTTAAAGATCTCATAATGCAATATTTTCCAAACAGAGCACTTTGCTCTCAGATTGCGGGCCTACTTGTGATTGCCAGAATTTCTAAAAGTAGAATGGGAGGAAGAGCGTTCAGTTATCAGACCCCTCTCTTGTGGAACCAGTTACCAATACACAACTGAGAAGCAGACAGCCTCCCTACCTTTAAGATTAGTCTTAAAACTTTCTTTTTGACAAAGCTTATAGTTAGGGATAGCTCAGGTGACCCTGAAACATCGTATAGTCATGCTGCTATAAGCTTAGATTACTGAGGAACTTTCCATGATGCACCTTTTCTCACTCTGTTCTCATTTTTCTCTATGTACAAATGAGATTATTGTAGTCATTAATTTGGGTTTCTCTTTCTCAGCTGGTATCCCTGTGTTAAGGTGTTTGTTGTCCCCTCTTTCCTGTCCTCTCAAACTCCAGCTGGTCAAGGAGGATGGCCACCCTTCCTGAGTCCGGTTCTGGCCTCGTGCATGCTTATTACGGGGGATTGAAGAGAAGTTTCGGTGCACACTGTTGGTTTTCTTAGCTAGGCTATTCTTTCAATTGGCTTTTTAGGTATCAATTGGACTAAATTGGAATTTAAGGAATTTGATTTGATTGTAATATATTGAATTGGATTCTAATTGGCTTGAACTGGATTATATCTTGGATGTGCCTTGAAATAAATAAAATTGAATTGAAAGTGAATTTCGGGTATAAAAAAGCGGGTATAGAAAATGGATGTATGGATGGATAGTTGTTGCACAAAAAATACTATTATGGGATGCACAAAATGGATGTATTGCGTTCCAGCAACATTTGGAAGCTGGAAATGATTGATGCTGAGAAGCTTAAGTCTAGTTCACACTTGTTCCAGGGCAGAATTTCGTTAATTCGAACCAAGCAAAGCTAAATATCCTATTGCTATAGTATTGATCTTACAATATAAATTGTTATGCAAATTAAGTGTAACAGTATATGATCCAAATCAGAGATTGTGTACTTATGCAATAGTTCTATGTTAAAATAGAAATGGTACTCTTAGTAGCCAATAAGGTGTGTTTCTCTCAGACTGTTATGATTTTTACAGTTTCCTTTTACTGTGGGTGGACAAGATTGGTTTGTAAACATGTCATTTATATGTTATGATTCACTGAAATTCAGTTGACCTTACATGCTTCTTCTATCAAATGAATTTAGATGTTGAGGATTTTTTTATTTATTTTTTTGTGGGCTGTATCCAAGCTCACAACCAAGCAAGTTTATTCTGTTCTTCACTTCCATAGCAATGATGGTTTTCAAAATAATTAGTTTTGACAGCTACTGCTATGTTCACAAGTTGCATTGTTGAGATGTCAGTATCTGTTTTACATATTGATCTTAGGGAATAGAGCATGTTTTCCAAAACGTCCAGTATTTCTTCTTATGACTGTCCCCTGCATTCTTTTCTGTAGTTTCATTTTTATTTGAAAAAAAGCTGTCTGAATCAAGCACTTTGATCTGACAGCTGAACAATCACAAGCAGAGTGGTGAGACTTGCTGTATATAGATGAGATAGTGGAGAGGTTAAGTGAGCTGTCTGAGCCAAGTGAATTGTAATACATAACAGTAAAACTGTATCATAACATTCACCATAAATTCCAAGCTGATCCTAAATGTGGACTGCACTCTCTCTACTCTCGATATTGTGAGTCCAATGATTTGGACCCGGTCTGCAAACTGGCTCTTGCTCAAGTTGATGTAAGCAAAGAATATTGTCTAAATAGTTGGGTGCGTATTACCCAAACAAAGCTTCTGTGCAAAATTATGGTGAGCACGGTGCTCTGTGCATACATTTTATGTACCCACAGATAATGGGAAAGCTGACTTGTTCTTACATTTCAGCTTAAAAGGTCAGCTTGAGAGCCAGTGGTTTAATTTGTCACCACTTTGGGTCTGCCTTAGTGACTGTTGTTAATGCTGTAAAAGACTGTTTCAACTGTTTTTTTCTGCCTCTAACGATGCTCAAGCCAGTATTTTTCATTAAAAAGAGGAAAGAAAACTCACACAAGCACACATTCTGCCAGGACATCAAAGTGCATAATGTCTTTGCTGTTATGGAGTGTTATAACTTTATAGGAAAAACGCAGTACATACACTAAAAGCCAGTGTGGTCATGCATAGCAAATTGGGGCCAGAGGACTGTTGTTGTACATTAGATGCTGCCACAAAGAGGTCACATTGTGTTGCTGGTGTGTTTGCAGACTTTCTCCGTCTGTCTGTGTTTGTGTTTGAGTGTGTTTGGTTGCAATTTGGTGCATGAAGCAGTGGAGGTTAGCCAGGAAGATAAGAGTTCAGTGGCAGTGCTTGACTCACCTAAAATGTATATAGCTGGTACAGCAATGGTTCAAATTTTAAAGTTAAAGCTGCGGTTGGCCTGGAGAAGGAACTAGCTATGACAATGTTCTACTATATGACAAACAGGGAGGATTTATGGGTGGAAAGTAGATGTAAAATAAACTGGAAGGTTCAGGTAACAAGCTTTTTTTCTTTACTTACACAACAATAGAGAAAAATATCAGCTCTAGTTTATGTGTTTTATAAATGTTTGGGTGTGGGTAACCAAATAGCAGAAGAAGCACACTCCAGAGAAGCTGAGTCTTTTAAAGTGAAGATGGATAGAGGTTCATCACTGTGTGAGACACAAGTATTATATACTTTCAGGATACTCATATTTTGAGAAAATCTCCCAAATATCTGACCAAGACCAAGGTTAAAAAAGAGCATTGAATGGCTATGATCTTCACGCCTTCACATGGCTCTGGAGTAAGCCAGTTATGATTCTGCTCTTGAAATCACAGACTATCTGAAAATAATTGCCAGCGTACAAGGTTCATCACTGTATTCAAAAAATGTGTGCCAAGAAGAGGAGAGTTATGTCGTAGAAAGGTATAGCACACCAAACATTATGGTCAGGTGCTGATCACTGTCAACTTTCAAATAAGTGTTGCATTCTCATGCTGTTTAAGCATCCAAATTTCTTGATCGACATTTCGGCCTCCTCAAGATCTGTAAAAGAGGAGAGTTACCATTCAGTTTGTCATCAGCACACTATTAAAATGCCAGTGTCCTTTATGGTATCAAATAACCTTAGTCCCCATGCAATGTGTAATTTGTACCCTGTGAATAGACCATTAGTGCTGAATGTCTTTTTCAGGGATAGCCTCACTTTTTTCTGCTGTTTGGCAAAAATCTTACATCAAGGCAGACTAGAAAAATGGTTGAGCCTGTACATATTGTTTTCAGAAGGTGATGAAGCCAGAAGTGTCTATTTTCAAAAGAAATATGGGCATCAAATTCTATATTTCTATAAACTTTTTGGAAGACAATTATTTTCAGTTTCAATATGGCATTGTGTAATTGTACTGTTGGTGGTTAGATACAGGGTTTTAGTTGATTTGCAAATCACTGCATTTTGTTTTTTTTAAACATCTTTTTCCCAACATTTTCTCCCAGCTCTCCAACATTTCTCATTGTCTGGCTGCAATCTTTCTGTATCCTCACTCCTCACATCATCTCTACCCACCTACCCCTTCTTAAATTTTGCTGTATCTGTCATTTTCATTCCCTCCTCATTTTTGATCCACTAGCTGATAATGAAGAATTTCCCTCAGCTGCACAAGAGTTTGCAGAAAAAGTTTGCTCAGCAAAGTTTTGGAAGTAAAGTGAAGAGAGCGCAGCTTTATGATATTAGTGCAAGTTCAACAGGATACCCTGTAAGACAAAGTCATTTTTCCACATGTAACATCTTCTGCATGCCTTCTGCAAAATAAGCTTTTTAGAAAACTGACCTTTTTCATCACTTTGCTGTTTGAGATGGTATAGAGGGCATGTTTATTCCATTGCTTCGTTGTTAGAGCGGCTTGTTTAATAACACAGTATATCGAAGTGTTCTCAAACATGCATACTTGTAAATCATGGCTGCTATCTATGATTATTTTCGGCAAAACTTCTCTCTCTCATTTGTCCCATGCTTCTTCAACAGTTTGCACTGGTTAACTTGTTATTGGGGTAAAAGAAACAAAAAAAAAAGCTACAGCAGTGTAGATATTTGAAATGCCTAATTAATTTGCCTAAAGCTTGTATATGCAGTAATTTAATTTCAAAGCTTCTTTCTGTCCTCCTCTTCCTTTTTCTTCTCACTCTTTCTCTCATCTTTGCTCCCTCTCTCAAGGATTATGTGCAGGTTACAGAGCTAGCACAGTGTGGATTAGCAGGGTCGCTCCTCCATGCTTGGTGTCTCTTTTAATGTGATTATGCATCATCAAGCTTGTTTACCGTTAGTACTGTTAGCTAGTTCATTGTTGAAACCTGACAAAAGTTCAGCCCCCTTCAACCCACTTTCCGGTGCCCACGCCCACACACTATTACAGTGCTTAAGCTGTCAACACCCTCCCCATCCTCTGACAAACAAACAAGCCACACATTATGTTCACACTGGCAACGTACAACAATGGCAAACCAGCTAGAACCCCCCCCATATAAAAAATTAAAAATAAAAAAAACGGCGTTGCTGTCCTTTAGGATTTTTGTATCTGCAGTGATATTGTTCATATTGAAATGTAATAACAATCTGAGCTAATTCAGTTGTCGAATAGTCGGAAAATTCAATGATTCAATTAGACAGTGTACTCCAGAACAGGTGTCTCTGCGTGTTCCCTTTAGCTAGTCCACCATCTTTAAGCATCACCCACTACCTTTCATTAGTGTAATGAAGCCATCAAGACAGCTTGTTTGTACAGAGCTTGGTCTATACTTCCCAGCTATGCACTCCATCAGTTCTGAATGAGCTTCTGTGTGGCCTGAGGGGGGTGTGACTTAGACTTGGTATGTCATTAGCTATTGATGTTATTGGCTCATTATCTTCCAATTAGGCTGCTATCAGAGATAGCTGCAGTTTTCATTATAACATAGACCTCCATGATCTTACAAAGACCAATGCAGCTGATTAAAAGATGGTTTCAGCAATAATGTGTAGCGTAAGGTCTTTGAACTCTCTGTGATATAGTTAGAGCGGAGGTGATATAACACAATGAAGCTGATTAGGGAGGGCATGTCTCCTATTGTACCACTCTCTGAGGTTAAGGCAGAGTAAACTGATTAATTCCCTCTTGGTTGCAAATTTTGTTAATAATGTACAGTCAATTATGAAACTGAATAATTGTGGATATTAACAATTAAACAAACAAACCTAAAATGGACAATCAGTTTTGATTTTGATTTGAAACTCCATTTAAGTGTTAGTACTCACAGGCCCTCAACTCTCATTATTACAGTAAACACACACACATGCCTTGTGTGTGCACACATTGTGCTCATACTGTGTAAGACCGTTGAAGGACAAGTAAAATCATGACTGGTTTTGTGTGTGTGTGTGTGTGTGTGTGTGTCTGTGTTGAAAGATTAATCAGCTCTGTTAATCACCCGGGGTGGGTCAGCCTCCAAGGCAGGGACAAAATCGCCTGTCCTCAGGTAAATCAGAACAAGGAAATAAAGTCATGCAAATTAGAAGCCTAGAAAAAGATTACAGTCACTGTGTTTGTCCTTCACTTTGACCATGGAATCAGTGCCAGCTGGGCGATGTTTCTCCCTCAAGTTGTATTACTTTCTTAATTAATCTACCACCGACTCCTCAGAGTGATGAGATACATAAACGTTGTCTGTTAAAAGCTATCAATTATGTGGCTTTTTTGCTACAGAAAATGGAAGATAATTGACATTTCTACTTTCTCATAAGTGCATTTTCACAGATTTTCCTTTTTTTTCATTTCAAGATTGTGTACTTAAATTAAGTTAACATCGCTAAAACTTGTCCTACAGGCTTGGGTTTTAAACTTTAAGTATATACATACTCTTTTACAAAGTCAATTGTGGAATAAACATCATAATCCCATATATGTTGGCATGAATGTTGCCTTGTATCTGAGTGTGTGTTTTTGGTTGCCTTGGTTTGCTGCATTTCTGCCTGTTTACCCATTAGACAGGTTAGTTCCCTGATCCGTGAGAACTCTGTAAGTGTCTGCCCGGTGATTAACTCCACATCACAGCACAACGTCTTCCCCCTCGCTGCATAAATGGGCTTTAATTGAGGGAGCTGGCTCCTTAGCAGGGAACCTCTTTCACTCTGTGTCGATTAAAACGTCATTTTACAGCCAAAAAAGAAACACGTTCCCAATCACTGCCCTTGAATTATTGTTCTGTAGCTCGAGGCTTGTATTTTAAAGTCACTGAATAATTGCAATCAGATTATTCTAATCAAGTGCTGGAACAGTAATTACAGGTTGCAGTCATTTAAACTGCCCTGGAAGTCCCATACACACTACTGGTGTGCATATTAAAAGTTTATGTCGCAGGAGATAAATTTAATGAAGAGGATTGTAATCTTTCAGCTACTTCTTGATAGGTCTCACATGTCTGTGAGGACCTCTGCCACCATAGAAGCTTTGCCAAAGCCAGTCATGGAAGATATTTTTCATACCCTGGGCCATTCTCATCCTGCCCCCTCAATTCTTCCAACAGGACCAGACGCGTTTCCTCCCACTCATGTCCCCCCTACCGATAACCTCATCCATGCCCAGGTCTGGATTTCATGTCAAAGCAAACATTAGATGACTTAGCATTGTGCCAAGCTGTCAGAAAGGCATGTGAATTACAATCTGGAGGTCTGTGTGACAGTGGAACCGTCTCTCCTAATCCTGTTTATGCACATCCGCATCACCCTGTTCCATACAGAAAGTGTTTTGTGTGTGTGTGTGTGTGTGTGTGTGTGTGTGTGTGTGTGTGTGTGTCTGTGTGTCTGTGTGTGCATACATGTGCGCTTGCTTCAGCCCTATATGAGTTTGAGTCTGTATCTACAGTATGTCTGTCACTCTATATGTGTGTCTGTTTCTTTGTGTGACTCTATGAATTGTGTTAATGTGCAAGGTGTCACACAGGCCCCAAATGTATAATTCAATATGACTAATCATGGTGGTGGCTGCCAGCCTAGCAGCAGTGGCTGACAGACTGGGCCCAGAGCTAATTTGATAAGGTTACAATGCTCTTGAGTTTAGACTCAAATTTAGCCGCAGTAGCAGCACAACAGTAGCTTAACAGCTACCAGAGTTTCCCATCCACATACAGCTTCCACACATAATCCCTATTCAGTTAACTTCTCCTTGAAGGAAAAAAAAACCCCTCTCTCATACACCAATTGGTAACAGAATAAAAAATAAGTTTTGCAGAGGTGGCTCAAGAGAGGAGTGGAAATGAACATCATTATAATAATCTAAAACAAGTTCCTGTGTCAAAACATGCATAGGCTTTTTGAAATTGATCCCAACTACCCTAACATCTGCCACGGATTTTTGTGCTGTAGTCCTTTTTATTGTGATGAGTGTGTCAGTAAAAGCGCAGGATCTCTATGAATTGATCGAATGAAGATAGCATATGGCCAGTGCATGCAGTGAACATACTTTTGAATTTAGCATGTGAGATAAACTTAAAGTCCCTCCTCTTACACTGTGACACGTTCATTAAAGTACATTAAAGTTCATTAAAGTTCAAGTACATCTTGTGTTAGATTTAAACACTTGATGTAGTGGTTCTATGAGGGTCTGTGCTTTTTTTCTTTATCTTTTAAAGGTGTCACATGAGTTCACTATATCTTTGCTGATCTTCTGGTATCGTTGTCTCCATTGTGGCAAGCAATTATTTAATATTCATTGTAACTTTTTGTTGTTTGCTTGTCTTCCTTTTCTTATTCACCTCTTTCCTCAGTTGTTATTGCTTTGTTTTTTTAATGAAATTCTGTGTGACAATTTTTTTTGACAAAGTTTACAGTTATAGTATTACTGTAGCCCCACGAGAGAAGAGGGTATGACAGGTTAATTACAGTGGCCAGGGCAGATCGAATTGTTTAGTCTAATTTTATTTCTGGAGTTGGGTGGCCTCTATGGGCAATGAACAGGACTTTTACATTCTTGTTCAAATGTAAACCAAATGCCTTTTTTGGAGTGATCAACATGTTAATTATTTTGAAAATGCAATATTTTTAAGTGATAAAGTTAATCAACGTTTCTAGATTTAATTCAATTCACATGTTTAGAAATATGTACATTAAGAGAAAACAACTACAGTAGCGTGCAGTATAAGAAAAATAACATTACAAATCATCCAAAGATGGAGAATGTATATTTCACAAAGAAAAACTGCTTGTACAGCACATTACACTAGCACCTCAAAGTAAATAGGCTGATTTTATTTGTTAAATACACAGTACATAGATAGATGTGGAAGAATATTAGCGAGGTGTCTAATTGCACAATCCTGAAACTGAAAATCTCAAAAATCCCTGTTTGTCAGAGATTTTTGGCGTTAAAGCCAAAATTATTCAATTTGATTTCATCATTCTGTTTTATCTGTCCCTCCTACTGGAAATCACCATCTTTACAAGAGAAATGTCAACAAGAAGGTGATATTCTGGAGCATGGAATTCATTGACCGAGTATTTGGACATACATATCAGTCAGCAGCTGATGTAAAATGGAAGGAAGAAGAAACGGTGCAAGAGGCAAGGAGTGTCATCGAATCGTTAAGATAAAACTGGCAGGTTATTACACTTTTTTCCATTTCAAAGTCCAATATAAAATTTCTATTATAAGGACAATTAATTACCCCAGCAAAATGGCAAATGTGCATCCTTGTCAGGTAGAGTGTACTCTGATGGCCTTTCCTCAAACAGAAAATGTGAAGATCTGATCTCATCTAATGGTTCTGCAGGAAAGGGTAATTACGGCATGGTCAAAGCTAATTTGCTTTCTGCCAGATGAACTGTTGTATTTTATTGCAGGCTGACATTTTAAAGTAATTATGGCACTGTTGACCCTAGACAATTTCAGTTGTAGCATGGTCTTGGGTGATCCTTGCTCTCTCTCTTCCTCTCTCTCTGAATGGAAGTCAGAGGCGTAACAAGGTAATGACACGGACGGAGAGAGCCATATGGGGTCCTCCATCCAGTTCGCTGCATACAACCTTCACATCATCATTACCTGCCATGCATTTCACATTGACTTTGCATCCCAATAGAAATATATGCCAATGCAATGATATGTGTGTGAGTATTTGTTTTCTTCTGAATCCACTTAGGTTAGAGTACATAATTGTGTGTGTGTGTGTTTATGCGTGTTTGTGTGAGTGAGAGAAAGGGTAATATGTATTGTTTTTTCATCCCTGTGTTGCATTCATTGTCCATCTCATGGATCCGTGTATCGATGAGGCTGTAATTATGTGCCTCAGTGATCATCTCTCTGTTTCTTTACTGCACAGGAATTAAGTAGGCAAAGGTCAGTATGTGCTCCCTGAAAATTGCCTGCAGAAAATCATATGGCGATGAGAGCAATTATGGATTTTTCTCCCCCTCTCAGGACCCCTCTCCTTTTCGTACTCTTTTTCTCAGTGTTTCTCCTTTTGTCAATGAACATTTGAGCAGATGTCAATCGATGAATGCTTCTAGAAGCAGCCTCCATATTTGTAATCCAGCCAAGCCCATAAATGATCTCTCCCTTATTCTCTATTTATTTTGGAAATGAATGCAGACACAAGTGTGTATACACGCATACTTATACAAAATGAAAGTGAGACTGTTGGAAATAATACTAAGGCAGATATGCTCCATTAACTCACTGTATTATCTGATGAAATGTATTACCACCAAAATATGATAAATATATGTTTTCTTTATTGTTTTTGTATTCACTTCCATTAGTTGTTATAAACTCCTGTCAGCAAAAGACCCCTTTGATGTAAACAATTGTGCCATTATGTTGCTCATTCTAGTCAGCACCAGATGATTCCACCTCACCAGAGTAACAATAAGAATACACTGAGAAAGATGAAATATCACCTAATATTAATCAGGGTCAAATAAAGACTGACACCTGTGACACTTGTAGCATGTTGTCTCTAGCTGCTCCTGTTGAACAAAGAAGCCCTTAGCGGTACATGTTTTAATATCGGACCAGAGCAGGCCGGTGCAGCCCGGCCCAGCAGGTGTCTCCCACACACCCTGGTTGCTGAGAAACACTCCCTCGCATTCAGTCTGTCACTGAACATAATGGGACAAAAAGACCTCGACTGACATGTACACAATGGTAACCGTGCACAGACAGGGCCTATAGCTTACTGAAGCCCAATGGCCTAAAGAAAGTATATGTGTAAACATGAAATAGGTGTTTTAGAACAGGTGGAATCAATACAGTGATTCTTTTAAGGTGTGCTCTTGGTTTTGGTATTACTAATGAAATATGCATAATTACTGTGTTTACCAAAATTTGGTACACTATTTGATAAATTCATATGGAATTAGGTTTAGCTTTGTTTCAGTGTACATCAGTGATGTTGTTGGAACAATCTCATCTAAATATTTATTGGGCCAGTATGTTATTTGTTATAGGGTGATTTATACAGAAAAGTAATCCACAAAAGTCATATCAATAACAAGAACAAGAAAATCGGGGTGTAGAAGTTAATGGGTTAATGCATAGGTAGTAAGAAGAGTATTATCTTTGTAAGAGCTACAACTTGAGTGTCAACATTTGTGATTTACTTGCAGTCAAACTTGTGCCTTTACGTCTGCTCTGCAGATTATAATGAGTGAATTTACAGTTAATGAAATGTTCTCTAAACAGCCAAGTGCTCTAAATATTTTGCCGCCACTTTCTTCTGCTGGCATCTCAACTACAGTGGAAGTTATGTTCAGTACAAAAGAGTTTGAGGACCTCTACAACTTCTATAAACAATTGGATAGAATGATCAAAGGCAACAAGGCTGCTTTCTGCTGCCTGTAGGGGTTGTAAGTGAATATATAGCCTGCTGTGCATTGTATGGTGGGCATTTCTTCTTCAACTCACAAAGAATTGTATGCCTAATAATGAAAGCTTTGTCGATCGCACGATATAAGTTTGATAGTATGAGCCTCTAGCCTAATGGGCTATACAGTTACATTTTCAGGAGATTTTTATAGTTCTCACTAATCACTTTCACCCTCAGTAATCTAATAATAACTCCATTCCTCTCATTAATATGTATTGAAGTCTTTGCCAGATGATGGTTACAATTTAGAAAAATAATAGAACTGTAAAATTTTCCTATTATCAAGCTTTATTCGACAGGGTCATTTCTGACGAGCTCAGCAATGTTTTAATCACATTGTCATGCTCTTTTCGGCTTGTGATTTAAATATTCTGGATAACCAGACCAACTGACGGCTATGCTTCCATACATTCAAGGGCCTGTTTCATTACTTGGGATGTATTCAAACATTTTGAGCTTTGCCCGTACTTTTTTATATGGCTGCTTCTTTGGGGCCAATGTTTAAAATCATTTGAACATTCTCATAAGAACCCAGAGGCTAAAGTGAGATAAAAAATGTTTCACTCTAATCTGTGACTTAGCAACATCTTAAGTTAAGGTCATGGAGTACTTACATCACATAGCTGGGTACTTGATAGAATTCTATGAGCTGACTGCTTCTCTCCATCATTGGTTTGTAACATTACCTCAAACTGGTTTGACATGCCATTGTTGTATACAGGTTGTATGTCTTTAGACTAAAAACACAAAAAAGTTGAGATAGTGAGTCTGTTGTCATAAAGAAAACAATTGATGAAATGCAGTTTAATGTGTAAAACGATTCTAAGATCACTTTTGTCTCTCTCTGACATGGTTTTTTTAATTTATTGTGAGTTTCAAACATACAACTTTCATAGATTGAAAAGTCATCATTGACATTTGTTTAAATGGTGGCAAAAGAAACAAAACCTTCTGTATAAAGTAAAGTCATCAGTACAGAAGGCCACCACTTGATTTAGCAAAGAGAATGTTTTCAAAGCAAACCACTTAAGTCTGTTTCAGCTGCTACCAGTTACAAGCTTACAGAACACAAATAAAAGATGTTAACTCCACTTAACATTCTGATGCATCTGCAAGTCATCTATTTCGGCGCACTACAAACTCTTCATCTGAGTCTGGTTTGATTGATGTTCAAATATGTATGACTAAATTCTTCCAGGGTATCCTACTAGCCGAATTAGTGGTTTCTGCATCAGCGTGCAATGATAACTTTGAGTTAGCAGAGCAAACATATATGTGGTTCTATCCTGAGGCCTACTGCTCCTTGACCAGATAACATAGCCCATGCAGTAGTGGGTGGACTGTCACAAGGCATGAGGAGTATGACTTTTTAATTCATGTCTATAGTTTTTCATACAGGATATTAAATGAGGCAATACAATTCATATCAGCATAGTTTAGTGTTGTGTTTGATAAATAGTTTTTTCTGTGTTTTTCTCTGGGGTTGCGAAGAAACCCGGTGTGCTGCAGACTCATCCACAAATTCTCCTTCTTTGTAAGTGTTGTTATTTTTTACAAAAAAGACTTGGACCTGGAAACTTTTTTGGACAACCCGTATCGCTACTTTCCATCTGAACAGCTTTTTGCTTTTACTGTTACACCACTTGTTCAGCCATTAGCAGCAGCACATTCAGCTGACTGTGCAGGAGTTAGCCATATATGGGAACTATATTTCTTTCTGAGTGATTGTTTTTCACGTAACAAAAAAACAGAATCTAAGCACAGTTGTTGTCCTTGGTAATTTCGTCAGATGATCTATGAAATTAGTCACTGTCAGTTCACACGTAGTCCTAACGGGCCACATTACAGTCACTGTTTTAGAGACATTCTGTTGTCTGATGACAGAAATATATTTACTTATAAATCAAAATATTCTTCACAACTCTTAAAATCCAGTAAGTAAGAGTACAGAGGATATTAGAGAAGCAAAGTGATTTTAAGGGCCAATGTTGACTAAAAATAGGTGAAATGCAAATACCTAATATTTTATAATCAGTATTCAGATACCAAATAATAATTTAAAAAAAGTACAATGATATGTATTGCATTGTCATTCATCCAAAATATTTCAAAGAAAGCTTTCAACAGTTTGTTTTTCACTCTCCTGCTTTTTCATTTTGTGTTAAAGGGGAACTGCGGTAATTTCAACATTAAGCCTCTTTTCTGTGTCGTCTGCAATGTTTTAGAACCCCCCTCACCGCTTTTTTGATGTTTACTGCTGTCTCTGGTATTTGCCTAATTTTGATTCTTCTCAACCCGCTTCAGAATGGCAAGTATTGTGCATGTCCTAAAAGGTCCGTAAAAGCACCATAAACGTCCGTTTTCAAAATAATCAACTCACCGGAGTGGTTACTGGTGTGCACTGGTAATCCATATCAAATTTTGTTGCGAAAAGTTGCTTCTGTCGTGTTTTATTTGACATTTTGTACTGGATGTTCGTTGATATTACTCCACCACCGCTAAGAAAATAGTGCGAGCATGAACGAGCTGCCAAATAAAACACGACAGAAGCAACTTTTCGCAACGAAATTTGATATGGATTACCAGTGCACACCAGTAACCACTCCGGTGAGTTGATGATTTTGAAAACGGACGTTTATGGTGCTTTTACGGACCTTTTAGGACATGCACAATACTTGCCATTCTGAAGCAGGTTGAGACAGCAGTAAACATCAAAAAAGCGGTGAGGGGGGTTCTAAAACATTGCAGACGACTCAGAAAAGAGGCTTAATGTAAAATACCGCAGTTCCCCTTTAAACTAAACTTACTTGGAGCATTTTTACTGACTTTAACAAATGTTTGGAGGGAAATTAAAAGAATCTGCTTTACTGTGGTTTATGTATTTTCTATTGTCCTTCTCTCAGTATTTAAACCACATGTAGACAGCTTTATCATGGACATCTGTGTTTGTATTATTTCACCATGTCTCAAAAAGACAGTTTCTGTCAAGTATCAGCAGAATAAATCTGAACACATTAAAATTCAGGTGCTCAAGTCGTAAAATCTTGTATTATTGTAGTACTGATGTAATAATTTGTTCTAGAAGCACTTGTGGATCAAGCTGAGGCTACAGGTTTGACTAAATCCCTGGAGGTGACAATGATACTAATATGAGTACTGTATTAGGTTAGTCTGGTTCCGGCCTGTCTGGTCTTGAAAGTGCCTTAGAGCCCCCATCCTGATTACTGTTGGATGAGGTTCTTGGTTTAGAAAAAAAGCTCTTTAATTCATCATGCAATCAACCAACCATATAATTTAAATACTTCTATGGGAATTAGTGTAATGGTATGGTAATTGCTATACATTTTAGTATAATAAATTCTCCCCTGGTTAAAAGTAATATTTTTTGTGCATCAATTGTGGGTGGTGTGAGGATTTTAATTGGTTTCTAACTTATTTGAAAATAATGATAAGAAGTAATTGCAACATTTCTAGAGTGCCACAGTTAAAATGCTTAAAATATATCTGCTCCACATTAGGTAGAACAATTCTCAGATGTTGAGATAAAAATAAAGAAGAAAAGAAAAGAGAACAACTTCTGAATCATTTTGAAAAAAATGGAGAAATGCCAAATAAAGAGCAAAACTGGACATGCCTGAAAGCTGCATCATAGCTTATTGAATAAATCTGGGCTTATTTGAAATGAATGCTGGAGTCAAGGCTGGACTAGAAGGAAGTCGAGATATCCATTTCCTGTTTGCCTTTCTTTGTGTGATATACATCCAGGTCATCACCCTGTTTGCAAGACAACCTTTGTTCTCTGTCCCAGGGCAGGGCTGAGTGCACAAGTAGTGTGTACGATTGCTTACACACACGTGATATTTTTTGTATTTGTGTGTCTGACTCTGTCCGCGTATATGTGGACTGTGTGTATAGTGGGGGCAGGGGCATTGCTTTCACAGCCCATCACCTTCACTTCCACACCCAATTTGTCATGAGTGTCACGCGTCAGGGTGAGAGCTGAGAGAGTCACCACAAGAAAATGGCTGCTTCCACATCACAAATGGGGAAAGGGAAGGGGCAATGGTTCGGCAAAGGTGGCGGAGGTGTTGTGATGTGGCCGCACAAGCAAGACAGTGAGAATGAAAAACTAGTAAATAAGTAAACACAAAGCTAACCTCTCATCTGATTGCATGAAAGTACATGGCAACAGCTCAGCATCCACTATCAGTAGCCTGAGAGCAGTTTTCCCCAGTGTTGTGTAGTGGCAATGGTAATTGAGTGGGTGTGGTAGGTGATATGGCTGCCAAGGTTTTGACTCTGACTGATGAGCTGTGCGGTTGGTACAGGGCATCTATAAACATCTGCCCCACTCTTGAGTGACAGGTCATTAGCGGTTTAATCAGATCCGAGCGTAAATGCTGGTTGTGATTATTGGCTCTTACTAGCACCTCCCTGACTCTGCTTGTAATTATTGCTTTTGATGGCATCTCCTGTATTTGGTTTTCTTTGAGTTGAGCTGGGCGACATTCTGCATTCACATCAGTGCTCTGCATGTGTGTTACCCTGCATGTACCCCCACTATCCGTACTCTGCTTGTAAACTGATATGAAACTAAAATTTATTTAGAAATCTGAAGTAAGACGGCACCACAAAGAGCCAACGTGTGTCCTGTTTGAGCTGTCTTTGTACCTGCAGGTACGCATTTCCATGACTTTTGTGTTGGCCATAGCCAAGTTGTCAGAGAAGCCATTACAGAGGGGTAAGGCTTGTAGACTTTTGAAGTCCATGTTCGTCTCATGCTAGAAACTAGCAGTGACACCCTCCCCTGCTCAAATACCACAGCTTTAGTGCCTCAACTGACCGCCTTGCCTATACAATAAGGCTATACAATTGTAGCATGTTTCATTTTGATGGAACATTTAGATTGGTGTAAATCTGTCTAGAAAGATAGAGCAACAGGGGTCTCAACCAAATTTAAGGCACACTTTATGAGAGATTGCTTCTCAGAGCAAGGCACAAACCAACTTCTGGGCTAGGTGCAGTTAAAGCAATGCATACAGGACTTAAAACAGACACTAAAACAATCACATAGAGAAGCTTTAAACACTATAGATTGCTGAAAAAGAGTAAATATGCTGAAGTCTAGAAATGTCTACTGTGTAAAAATCAAATGGCCGGATTTAACAACTAATTTGTCGGAGCCGCATTTTTTTTTTTTTACCTTTTCAGAAGATGACTTAATTTGCAAAGGAAAAGCTGGTCTCCCTTTGAAGAACAACTTTTCTTTCCTCCCTCCCTCCCTCCTTCCCGTCTTCTCTCCTCTCCTCTTTGGACTCTACTGTGACCTTCATTGGCGTTCCACCTGCAGGAAGCCATGTTTGATTCTCTGTCCGCCGAGACGCCTGCTTGACAGCAGAATGGTGTCATAGGACTGAGTAGAGGAATTTCTCTTTCTCTGTCATCATTAAGGGGCTTCCCCCTATGGTGAGGAGGATGAAAAGTACGATTTAATGTTCTCTGGAGAGTGGCAGCAGAAGAAAAGCTCAAAGCCGTGCATGCTGGTTTCTGAGTGGGTCACTCCAGCCCTTGCAGCGAATGGGATGTCCCTGAGGAATTTGCCATAGACTGGCCTGAAAGGATGGGGATTAAGACCCTTTTAAGGATGGAAATGTAACAAAAGGAGCACTTTTATGATGTAGCAGCATAAAATGAGGGGGTCCATTGTGTAACTGATTGCAAAAGATCTTTGAAACAAGCAGCCCTGCTCTGCATGCTCGCCTGGCCCAGTGGGCTTTAACGGCTTGTACAAAATGACTTGTCTACATTAGGGACAGAGTGTCTCTCGTTTAGGAGGCAATGTAGAAGATTATTGGTTTGTTTCTATTTTCACCCTTTGCTCCTCCCTCTCTCTCTCCCCTCTATCATTCACTTTGTCCTCTCCGTCTGCTTTCAACGCCGGACTGAAATGGGCGACAGAGTCCCAGTGAAAGTTGGGTAATTTAGCGCGAGAGAGAAGGTAATTAGCATGCCCTCAGGCGTGGCTAAGCTAGAATAGGAGGCACTAGCATGGTTTGGATGTGAATGAGAAACACCATGCTCAGTTTTCAAGCAAGCATCTGCCCACAGCAAAAGCCCATCCTGTGAGAGAAAGAAGATGCTAAGCCAGACACCACAAATAACACGAGTGTCCGAAATCAAGTTTATATTGATAGAAAAGTGTATTTGGATGATTAGAAAACAAAACTAAAATGGCTATTTATTCGGAGCTAAATTTCACTGTGTTATTCCTGAGTCTACTTAAATTAGGAGTAGTTCAAATGATTTTCTTCATTCGCAAACCTGCATTTGAAGTAAAGTAGTTCTTTCATATCATGTGTTTATATCTAATTTACTGTCGCATTTGAACAGTGTCTGAAAACTTGCACTTGCAGTGGAAGTAGGCATATGAGTAGCCAGTGAACACTAGAGGGGGAGCTTACCCATGATGCAGCCTGAGCTGGTCTTCAGAAGGAGCTGTTCTCTGGGCCCCACCACATCCACACCTTTTATCACCTCTCCATCTCTCCCTCCACCAGCACAGGCAGTGGGAGACCTCCAGGGGTCAGAGGGCAAGGGTCAAGAAGAGCGACAGGCCTTTATATTGTCATTCTCCCAGAAATGAAAGCACTAGTGTTTGTGTGAGAGCATGTTTGTTTGTGTGTGTGTGAGTGTGTGTGTATGTGCATATTGGAGCACGGTGAGAAAAAATGGTGAAAAATGTCAAAATCTGCATTCATATGATTACAGCATATATATTGTTTAATAGTTTGAAATGTAATGTTAATAAACTAATATATATCTCACATAAGCATATGAGGTTTTAATTACCATGCAGGTGGGTTCTGGAGTAGACGTGTTTGTACAGATATGTTGCGGGCTGGACTGGCTGCTGGGTTTGTAAGCAGGGGTAGAGAAGTTTAGAAGGCCTCACACTGAGATGGGAGCCCTTAAAAGGCCTCTGGAGGGAGTGTAATATCAAGAGCCGGATTATTCCCCAATCCCTCTTTTCCTCCCCCCTTTTTTCACTCCCCCTTCTCTTCTCTCTTTAGCTGACCCTCATCACCTCCTCCCTCACTCCCCACATCATTTAAATGTCTAAAGAGTAATTGAATGAATTATCATAAAATTTTGACAAATTCATTGACTCGCAGGCTGAGTGAGCCAGACGTTTCCCTCTATTTGCACCTAATAAGACATGGCATTTGAGATCAGTTTATGTGCTGGTTAGACCTTTTGCCTTTCCCCAAGGTTCCAGAAACAAAAGGCCAATAAGTGTAAGAAGGGAAAAATCTTAAATGCAACATAAATTGCAGACTTTTAAGGAAAACGTTGTAACTACAGACAGAAACATGACATCCATCCATTCTGCACTCCTACATATTATGCTTAATTCTATTTTAGACTTCTTTTGAAGGAAGACTTTGCAAACTGAAGCCGGTAGCACTAGAAGTGAAAAAGGAACTGTTGTGGGGGATGGAATTTAGCGCTGCACAGACTGTTCTCTTTGACCCTTGTGTTCCCACATCAAAGGGCCTCCCCAGCCCACTTCCCTTGACGCAAGCTGAAAAGAGCTCTTTAGTGTGTGGAGGCTTGCATGTGTATGTGTGTGAATGTGTTGCTCTGAGACCTTCAGGCTGGCTTGTATGCTGCCAATATGTGATGGTTGCACCAGGTTCCTGTACTTTGTTGTATATTTCTACAGAAATACTATATGTCATTTCATATCTTAATTTATTTTTTCAACAGATGTTTTTTCCTGTATAAGATACTTAAGAATTGCACATGCAGGCTTTTGAAAGCAGCACAGTTTGAATGAAGTGACAGGTTGGAGGTTAGAATGAGCTCTGCCGTATTTACTCTATTTCCCTTGAAAGTGAAAGCTGTGTGTTCCCTGTATTTTGCTTTGGACATTTTAGTGAACATCTTCCCATCTTCACTTCTGATTCAGACTCTCCTAGCTGCCCTCTTTAGATCCAAATATGTGACTAGCCAGGTTACTTATGCGTTTGACTAAATATTTAAGCTTTTAATGCTTGTACTAACTTTTTTGGATCATTTTGCTGGTATCAAAGAAAAAAAAGTTTTGTACCTTATTATATTCTGCATTTATCCATGTTTTATATAGCATGCCATTTGTTATGGCGGCAGGGTTGTTCCACTTACATGCCTTTCTGATACAAAAACATTAATACTTTCCCCTCCACCTCCACACATGCAGACATACTCCTGTTTAGTGAAAAAATGTGTATTTGTTGAGAGGCAGGGAGAAGACCGCCACCATGTGCCCCATCCAGCTGGAAAAAAGGCTCCATACATCATGGTGCTCTCCTCTATTCTAGCCCTGGCTTCTCCCAGACCAAATTGAGCATGTTATTCTGTGCTCACATCTGATTTCCCCCAGCCGTCCAGTGAGTGAGATTTCACCTCTCCTACAATGGAGAGAAAGAGAGGGAGAGACTAGCAGAGGGACTCACGTTCCTGCACACACACAAGCACACACGCAATCCAGACAGTGAACCCAACAAAGAAAGCCACATGCCCTTATATACAAGCATGGACACACATTTTCACGCACACACCCACTGACCCCGGTGCTTACCACCACAAGGATGCCACTGATCTTCAAATAGAGCAAAACATCAATCAGTTTGTGACTGCCTTTTAGTGTCATTTTTCTTCCTTCCCTTGACTTTTTGTCCTCATCCTCTCATCTTTTTTTTTTCTGCTCCTTGAGTATTCTTACAGGCATCTGCTCTTTCTGGCTAAGCCTGCAGAGCATAGGTCATATTTAGTTTATCTCTCAGCTCCCCCTCACATATCAGGACTGTAAAATATTCCAAAGAGATAGAGCTGGATAATGTATGTAAATCCAAATTGTTGTATCTCAGGCACTTATTTATTCACTTTTTTATGGAAATCTTTTTGTGATTCTTTCTCTCTCTCTTATCCTAATGTTACCCCATCCTGCCTCAGAGTTACCCTTGCATCATAAACTATGGTAACAACTGTTTTATCCTAGGACTGTAACTGATGATGGTATTTTTCCAAGACAGAAAACCTTTGGGTGTGTGTCAGAAAATAAACACATTTCCTCTTACAATAACTACAGATACTAAGATTGTCAGTGTTTATAGAATTTGTTAGTTGTCTTTTTGTACTGCTTTGGATATTTTCATTGTTATCAGTAGTTATTGGTTTTCCATAGATATTGGAAATTAATCGCAATGTTAAAGTCTCCTTTTCAGTTTTAAGTTGTATATATAGCTCCGTATCACCTTTTTGAATAAGAAAAAAGAACACAAATTTGAAATGTTTGCTCTACACGGTGTTAGAGCTTTTTAAAAGTTAAGTCCTTTGCTGTATTTTTTCCCCCCAACAACTCAATAATGCTCACCAATTAAGTGTGACTGTGTTTATTTTTAGCTTTATGGCAAATGAATTAAACTTCTCAGAGGAAGACTATTAGACATTTCCTGGCAACAGCAGCCTGCCAGCCAGCCAGCTTGCTGCTTTGGGAACGTCAGCACACTGAACATTCACCCCGCAGAGCACATAATCGTGTTTACTTGGTTGAGGTCCCAAAATAAGTGTTATCTTAATTAATAAACAAATTACAAAATAATATAAAAATCATCAGCATAGAAGTTCATCAATTACCAGGATTAGTTGGGCAAGAGGCATGTAATCTACACAGAGACATTTATAGGGCAATGATTATGCCAACTTCCCTATAAGCCTTTATTGTGATGAAATTTGGAGCAATAAAGCACCTTCCCTTCTCCCTTGACAAATCCTGTACTCCTCCTCAAAATCAAAAGGTGAAGTATTTAGCAGTCCGCCTCTAATGGATAAATCTGTGTGACGAATGAATTGCCCTACACACATCCAGTGGTGCGGAAGATGGTGGAAAGGCAAAAATAGAGTTAAAGGAAACTGGGGACACTCAGGTTAGATGCTATTGAATGTGGTGAAATACTGTTTTAGTAAGAATTCATAGACCGATATTGTAATCAAATCTAATCATAAATAACATTTCCGTTATACTGGTCCCACACTTGAAACCAGGGTTATTCATGAGATATTTCAACATGAATTACCGTATCGTGTTGGGAAGATTTCAGCGGTTCCCTCTACACAGTTTTTGTCTTTACTCAACCCAAGCTGTTAATTATGTGCATCATGGGATGTTCAGACTGAAACCATCATTGTTTCATTTGGCATTCTGAGTCCTGCTTTACGTCTCTCCAAACACTTTATTTCTAGTAATCTGCTGATAGAACCTATGGATTATGAACAGAAGAGCATCATAAGCAGGTTTCTGGCTCTCTTACCTGAGAATTTGCAACAGACCCTCAGCCCACTCACAGTCAGGGGGTGGGAGTGGAGGGGTTGGTATGATGCACAGGCGAAGGAAATCTCCATGTCTTTTCCTTTGATATGTATATTTCCCACCACTTTCTAAAGCGGATATTTTCCCCCTATTTTACCCGTTACAGTAGTCCTTTTTATTGAGGATCAGTTTGTGTTTTCACATTTTACTTCTACAAGAGAGTAGACACATCTAATATTGCTTTGATATGCTTTCGACTGGCATTTTCAGCTTTACTTGTGGTTGTTAGTCTTTCATATTATAAATATACCCAGGGTGATGCTTTGCCAATTGTACATGGAACATGCTTTGCCTTTATTTTTTTTTATTCCAGGATGATGACTGTCTCCATGGCTTAAGTTGATTTAACATTCACTGTTCAACTCCGAATCCCTTCTTTTCACGCCTCAACGTCCAAGTATCAGCAGGTCCAAATATGCCCTCTGCATATGATAGTGCTTGCTATTATGTTCTCAATTAACAGCCATTAATATTTCCACCCCTGCTGAGGTTGATTAACTGTTGTAGGCCTGACATCCATCACTGCCTCCTGGGCAGCCTGAAGTTGCTGCAGAGTGATGGACAAACCTTTGGAGAGACTTGTTATAAATGTCAACAAAACATCTCCACAGGTTTCCAGCCTTCCCTTTGTTTTCATGCTTGTGTTCTTTATGAACAGATTTATAGCAAAGCTCTCAAAAAGATTTACACAAACTGATGGCTCCATCAGTGTTGAAGTGATAGCCTGTTTGATGGTTTACCCTATACCTACTTAGAATTCAGACTTACCCCTTTGATACCACGCCACACTGTATTTACAGTACAGTGCCAGCTTTTATATAATATCAAATATTCAGTCAATCACACTTTGAACAAGTAATGTGAGCAGCCGTTTGTTAAAAAAAATTAATATTCACAAGTTAAGATATCACTTCACAAGGTGTAATGAGACCCACAGCTTGATTGCTACCATTGGTGTTCCAATCCTAGGACTGTCTTAGGGACTACACTCAGATAATTTATGATTCTCATAGTCTCCCTCAGTAGGGATTAATTTTGAATTATTTATGCTCCTATAGAGCTGAAGCATTTTAGGAGGTGTCGGATTCTCACTCGTAGACGAGGCTAATGTGTGGACTAGCAGGGGAACTGATGGCAGTCTCTTGTTATTTAAAGTCTTGCTTTTCATATTCTGCTCATTCCCCAAAGGAATAGAGGGGCAAAAGATGAAAACAATATGTCTCTTTAAATAGAAATATATAATTCAGACAGTGGTTGGGGTGACTCTGAACATAGCACAGTAAGAGAAACTGAATAAGAAGAAAGTTTGGAGTTTGGGGAGACGTGGGTTTGTTTTGATGCAGATAAGTTTCACTCTGGCTCACATGGAGCTGATCGTTCTGTAGGCCGGCTTTGACATATTGCTGACCACACTGAGAGTATGACCTTCTCTTATTTAGTTAAAAAAAAAAGTGTTTTTATTTGAATCCACGTCAGGAGTCAAAACTTTAATCGTGTTTTTGTTTTTACACAAATGAAAATGGATGGACGTTGTGAACTCCTGAAATGAAAGGTGCTTTGGGTTAATAGTAGCTTATATTTTGCACAATTTGTACGGTTACTCATTTCTAATATCATTAGGGAAATTAGGTGTGAGGTAATGTACTTGTTTATTCTTTTAATAAATCATTCAAACCTACTCTGAATCTTAAGCATGCCAGGTGGAAGATAGATAGCCAGCTCACTGTGCCCTTATAAACAGGAAGCCACATAAATCAGGCCATACACTTACAACACGTTTTGCATAGCGCTAATTACAACTGTTTTTAATTTGTCCAGTTCAGGCAGTGTTCTGTTGCCATGTGTCACATCTCGTAGCTCTCTGGTGAGTAATGAATGATGTGAGTCAGTCTAATTCATGTTATGGATATTCCCCTGCTTTGTTCTCTTCATGTGTACTAATTAAATTCCCTCAATAAGGCTGTTTACATATGCAGGAATCCATGTAAATAATTTTTCAGTATGTAATTTTCAGTATGTTCTCTTGTAGATCAGGTCAACATAAAATACTGTAGTTCTAATGTACACCATGGTGGTTGTATTCATCATCATACAAACTTCCACACAAGAAGACACACACCACTGTGTCAGTTGTACTACCCTTATAATTCAAGCCAGCTTCAGTAATTGTGCTGGCAGCAGTATTGTCCTTGCCATAGGATCACTGCTACTATTGTACAGAAAAGGTCTCCTTTCTCGCAGCTCAACAATGTCTAATAAATCCTGGGGTGGGGAACATTGATGCTGGGCACTGACTGTGACACAAAAGAGGGGAATTTGGGAAGAGGCTGCAGAGGATAATGAACAGTATTTTAACTCGGCAGTTTAACCTCCGAGCCTGTCAAGACTGACCTTTCGCCAACCCCGGCGAGAGTCTGATTTCTCCTGTTTCTGTGTTGTTTTTTTTATCTCTCCCTCCTCCTTTACTCCCTTCTCGATCTTTTCTCCTGCCCCTTCCCTCGCCTTCCCTTCTCTTTTATTCTTCTGCTGACAGAGTGTACCAGAGTAAAAGAAATGAAGAGAGGGAGTGTGTGTGCATGAGGGAGAGAAGACGGTAGGGGGAGAGGGTAGGGGCTGGGATGTGTAAGAAGTGTCAGTCCAAGACATTTACATGAAAAGCAGTTAGTAGTTGAAAGGCGAGCTGTTTCACAATCTGCCTGAACATTTTCTTTTTTCTCACCCTTTCTCTCTAGCTAAGTCTCTCTCCATCTCTTTTATTATTGCAGGGGTCCATGCCTAGTGGATTGATGTGAGAGCAGAGGCGACCCCCACACGTCTGCAGCAGACTGGGGGGGGGGGGGGGGGGGGGGTGTTATTGAGTCTCATTGAGACCTACATGACCCCCCTGCAGTATGACCTGTACACAACCTTTCACTTCACCTGAGGTTGACCTTGAAGGTATGTGGCTTTCCACATTTGTGTCTGCTCTCATTATTGCTCACCAACTGAACTCCCCTTAATTTTCCCACTTGTTCTCTCTTGGTCACTTTCCATGTTTCTTTCTTTTTGTATTTTTTTTTTCTGTCTCAGTTACACAGCAGAGGGTGATATGTATAAATCAAGAGGGACTATTTTCTTTGGCTGGGCTCTGATTATTGCTGATGATGTTTCCAAAGAGGTGAAGGAGACAATTCAGAGGCAACTGCAGCTGCTCTACCCCATTCACAACGTGCAGATTTATGTTTCCCTCTCCATTTTTCCCCTCTTTCTCCACCACTCTCACTCTCTTTCCTACCACATTTTCAACATTATCACTATCGATTGGCCTGTGCACTTAGAACCTCTCTTTAACAATTGGCTCCTGCGGTTGATATAGGCTTTAATGGTGAGTGCTTGTGGATAGAGAGAAAGAGATGGAGAGGGGGTGAGAGTGATTTAAAATAGTTTGAAAGATTTATGTAATTTCACATGAATAACCTACAGATGTCAGCGCTGGGGATTCTTTTTCACTCAGACAGCTTCATCACTATAATAGTTATTCGCATACGAGTGCACATATCATATCAGCTTATCTTTGGCTAAATGTTTGCTTTTTATGGATATTTCATGGGGAGCTGAGATGAGGTCATAGTTGCAATGTTTTGGCTGATGTTGCCAGGCCAGGCCTGATGTCCTGACCCTCCCTGTTTGATTTATGATCACAGGGGTTTACCAGACCTGATGGGCTTCAATCCATTCAGCGCAATTACTTAATGAACATGACAGTAATGGGAACAAGTAGAAGGCTGCAGCTTTGTCTAGAAATATCAAGTAAACTTTATTCATCTTCACTTTGACTGGAACCATTTACTGCAGCATCTACAGAGCTAATACGCTGAAAAAATGTGTGTGGAAAATTTCCCATACAGTTGTATGTAAATACAATCATAATAACACCAGATGCATAGTTAATGTCATCATTAGCTCCAGTTTGAATCAGATTTTGTCTTAACCTCGGAATAACCCTTAGCTCCTTTATGCCCTGAGAAATCAATATATGAACACTTTTGTTTCACGACGGTACTTTATCTCAAACAAAGCAAAATAATGCATTTCAATTTTCACAGGGAGAAAGTAGAATTAATTTTTTCACCACACTCTCCCCTGCACAGCATAGATAATTATGCATGGGTTTTTAATTTGAAGACACTGCGTGGATGCTGTATACACCCCCCCCCTTCTTCTCCTACTCCAGGGTTCAAGAAAAATAACACATGGGCGCAAAACAAAGGCAGCATCAAGCTCATAAAATTAACATAGCAAATGACCTGAAGAAGAAGCTCAAAAAATATTCTGATCTTATCACCTCTAAGTACTGCAAGACGACTAAAGAGCAGCCAGTGAAAACACCCTCGTTAATCTTCCATACCCTCGGATAAACTTCTTACAGGAAACCATCTTTCCAGCAACTCTGCAGAGGTTTGGACAAGGGCGCCTTCTCCCTAACTTGATAGATATTTTTTGGGAGATCTCTGACTTTTGTTCAGACAGCTACACACTGACCTTGGACTCGGACTCAATTTAGCTTTTCGGTCTTTCTTTTCAAAAAATCCACACAGGTCAAAATATGAGTCATCATTTTAAAAACAGTTTCACACAGTTTCTGTATTCAATCAGATCCACAAAGGGGTGCGTGGGGAATATGACATATGGGACTTGTATTTGCTCATGTTTGAGAGCTGTTGTTTGTGTCACAATCCTAACACTTTCTGTTGTACCTTCTCCTCTTCTAAATCTATTAATGCAAAGTGAGAAGATGGAGCTTTGCACAAGTTTAAATGTTGGTCTCCTTTCAGTTTTGTCAGAGGTAAACACTTGTTTTAGAGATGAAGAGGAGATCAATCAGCCTTACCATTCTGCCCTGCCATGTGTGTCATGTGTCTTCTAGTCTGTCGTTCTTATGTGCTGCAGGTAGATAAAAAAAACATAATCCCTCACATTTGATTCAGGTGCAATGCTTTCCTGTGTCTGAGTTTTTGAAATGTGTTCACCGTATCCTCAGAGAAAACTCTGAATCTGCCTCAAACAGCAGAACTGGAATACTGTGAAATAAGGTAACATTTTCTACTGTATAGCAATGATTAGGAACAATCTTTTTTTGGACACATGATACCGAGTAAGAACTTACAAAACAGCAAACATGCAAATAAATATAAACAACACCAAAGGAAAGTGTACAATGTCCTCCCAATAGCTCACCATATTACAAAAATTGTTGATCACATAGTTTTATGTCCGATGGAATTTTACTGATATGCGGGATTAAACACTATTAGCATCTGATCTATTCTCAGCTTATTTGGGCATTTTATAATTTTTTCATCATTACCGTTGCAATTTTTTTCATCATTGTCCATTCATATTACTGTGAGCATCATGTACAGAGCAAAGCAAATCTCAGAGGGTTTTCAAAAGTTCCAAATATATTACACTATTTGTCCAGGTCACTCTGTTTTTTCTATCCTCCTGATCATTAGATTCATTGTTCTACTAAAGGCCCATAGGTTTAAACTAGCTAAAATTGTCCTCCTGTGAGAATACAACATGTATATCCAAGGCATCCTGCAGCAAGGACAAAATCAACTTGGGGAAAAAGTGTCATTGCTGCCATTATCCAAGAACAGGGGCAACAGATGCCCTAGTTTCCCTTTGGTGTTGTATCTCTACATTCAAGTTGATATAAACTTCCATAACTACCTTCTTTCTCAGAGCTGTAAATGCTTTGTTGATTTAGAGTGGTTTTCGGGTGGCTGCAGATGTATGGGGAGGGACCAGAGTGTCCGCTGTTTTGTTGACACATCAGGTCACTCGGAGCCCATGAAATATGTCACTCATTGATGTGGCACAAGGACTCGACGATACACAAGCTACTGAAGGCTGGAGCATAAATCACAATTATTGAAGCAAAAGAACACTGACCGCAGTGCAACACAGTGCAGCATTGGGAATTTCTCCAAATAAGTCTCGCTCCTCTTGTTACCTTGCTGAATGACACTCCCAGAATAGGGACCTGTGTGGGTCACCGGTAGCCAAATGAGGCAGGACAGGATTACAAAGTTGGTGTTATTCAGGTGTGAAAAAAAAAAAAATTACTTCTATGTGAGCTCTCATACTTAGCCAGTGAACTAGGTAATTAGAAGAATTTGTGTATTGTTGTCTATACAAGTGTGTATGCAGACTTGTATTCAGCTACCAGTACAAGCACCTACCTCCTGTTTCCCCACCCTCCACGATGGGTGAAGGTGACAGGTATTTGTCAGTACTTGTGAGCGATTAGTCTGCCATTTCTTTCCTGTTTATAAAATGTCATGAGTGATTGGATTAAAGAATTAACATTTGACTGTCACAGAGAAGAGAAAACAGGTAGAAGTAAAATACGATAAGTAGAGAAGAGTTGCAGAGCAGGCAGCTGCTTAGATAACATGTACTGTACAAACAATTAAACACAGCTCAGTGGTAATGTGCAGATACGCATTGTTTCTTTCCTGTCCATGTCTAGAAGATATGATTTGGACTGACAGTGGCTCCAGACTTCCTTACACAAGTCTGATGAGTAGGCTGACCTTGTCTCAATCTGATCTTGTATGACCTCCTGTCCTCCAAGCCTCCTCAAAGACAAAGCCTCATTAAGAGGAGATGACCTGAGAGTGGTCAATGTGGCACTGCTTGCGCATGTCTGCTCACAAGTACGTACTTGTGGTTGACTGCTGTAATAATGTCTCTTTCTAAAAACATCCCTAGTGATTTCAGGGGACAATAATGTTTTAATTCCGACTTGCAGAATACAGTACAGCACTGCAGAGGAGATAGTGGAGTAAATGAGCCGAGTAGCAATCAGATGACTGATGACATTTTGATGGTCTACCTTAAATTAAAAACTTTTGGCTTGCCTGCATAGGATAATTGCAACTCTCTAGATACCCTTTGGTTTCCATTTATGGATGATTGTTAGACACAAAGAAGCAGCATGTAGGATTTAGGTTGGAGGCAAGTGAATGCCAGTCACCAGACTCTTCACTTCCAAACTCGCAGGACAAACAATAACAGGAAAGGCCCTCTGAAGAGCTTGTGTCTGGTTTGCCTGTTCCTCTGCAGCATGGTAGAATTCACAGAAGAGATCCTGCATGATCCGTATCTGTTATTTTTCTATAATGTTATATTTTGGCAATTACCTCAACACACAAACTGTCAAGGGGTCACATTTTCAAGGTCTTGGAACTTACTTGAGTTAAAGCCCCTTTTTAATCTATGCTATCTAACAGTTCATGTTTTTTTTGTTTTTTTCCTTTGTTTTTTATTAAAAAAATTACTCTCTTTATCATCTTGTGAATTATGTGGTGTCTGTGATACAAAATATAAGTATGATGATCACTTACACCTAGAATTGCAAAGGGGTAATTTTTTAACCCCATAGAAAACAATGTAACTATGCTGCAATCAGTCCTTGTACCACAGCTGTTGCTAGGTAATTGAGCCGTGACGTGGGGTTAGGGTTACAGTGAAACTGACATATAAGACATGGAGCTTGTTTGATTTGGTGTATTGATTTGAAAGATAGATCATTTGAATAGATGAGTTTGGAGATACTTTTAATCTGTTTAATAGTAACCTAATAATAATATGATAGTGACATTATAACACAAGCTGTGACCAGAAGATGGACTTTCAGAGATTTCCACAAGCTATTTGAATACTGTGCAATATATATATATATACATATATTTATGTATGCATGGTTCACAATTACATTATTCGCAATCCTAAAGTTTTTACTAATTATTATGTCTTCAAGTATTTTTCATTAATTTATTTTTCTCATCATTTAGAAAAATGCATTGGTTTGTTTAGTATTCTTACCTCAGATAAACATTTTTTCAATCTGTGATAAATGTTGTTATTTTTCTTTTTAAATTGTTTGGTCTCATTTTATTTGTGCATGTTGCAGGTTGTTTTTTAAGCATTTGGGATTTTGAAATATGCGCTTGAAGTATATGCATTAACATAAACTGACCCAACACATTGATTGTAGTCTTAGTCTCCTTACAGATAAAAAAAATAATTATAACAATTGCTCCTGTAAACGTCATCTCTAAAAAAATCCCCCTCAAAGGGAGTTTTAGTGGTAAATCCTTCACACTCAAGCTTTTAAAGGTGCAGACTGAAATACTTTCCTCAATTCATTTTCACTGGACATCAACAATTAATAGGACATCATTCTACTAAATAGACAATATAGTTAGTTTAATTATTCATGTTCAGTATTTTCAGTACGACCCTTATTTGTTTTCTTTTCTGAACTTGGAGTTGATTCTTGAAATGAAACTTGTTTAAAGCTTAAAGCAAATCAAGGTTAATCTTATATTAGACTTTAGACATTCCTCCATCTTGATGTTTCATTAGCCTCATGAGTTAGTTTAAAAAGCTATCTCTGTATGTATTATGAAAATGGAAAAATTGTCGACGTGCAATATAGTCCCCCAAAGCTTAGGATAATAGGCAGTAAGATGTTGATTTAAGGAAGAGAGGGCAATATCAGCAGTGTGATAATAGCCCCTGTGCAACACAGACAAAAAATTAAAGGACATATTACCTGGATTTGCATTTCTAATGTTGATAACTTAGCTTAGCAAGCAATGAAGGTAATTTACGGCGGATGAAGCCTGCAGAGTATGTACATACCGCACGCACTAATAATGTCCCCCATGAATTATTCTGTGCCATGTGACTCTCGATCATACATCTACTTTTAGTGTTTTAGACGATCAAATTATATGAAATATGAAACAATTTTTTGTATTTTTAATGCATGAACAACAAACTATATGAATAAGAATTCCAAACAAGCTAAAATGTGCATTCATCATGTGCCCATTAAGAACCTTTTACATTCAAAGTCAGCAACATATTTATATTTTTTACTGTGTATGATTTCCCAGGACCCAGCAAAAATTCAAATAAATTTGTCGTTCAGTAACAGTGGGGATGTTAAAAGAAGTACAAGAAGCAGGATTTTTTGTCATCTAATTTCTAATGTTCACTGATTTCTTTTAGCCATTTCCCCCTAAAAGTCATGAAAATCATGAGAGATGTCAAAGTTATATTCTGCATGCAACACTGCAATAGGAGTTTTCTGATGATAATGATTTATTTCCTTCTTTCCCTATATTGACACCTGCCTGCCAGATCAATGGCAGACAGTCCAACAGGTTGACAGAACACAGGAAACAGTGTGCTGTTAGTTCTCTCAACATAATAAGTTCCCCAGGGTACATCCCAAGACATTATTACTGCTGCCTTCCCAGAGAGAAACTTTGAGTAGATGAGGAAAGGAAAGAACAGAGGACAGGAAAAGACAAGACGATGAGAGAGGGGGGAACGGGGACACACTACAACTTAATATTAATGATGACAACTTAAAGGGTAAGGAGTATCATCTATAGCCCCTTTTATTCAATAGGTGATCATTAAATTACAGGTATTTGTCTTATGGGGAAGTTTTAAGTTCCAAACAATAACACAGTTTGCTCCTTGAAGAAAAGTGCTTTAACATCTTTAATGTCACACAGAATGATTTTATTATTTTTTTTTTTTATGAACTAAATTAGTGCAATACAAAACATTTTTTAATGGACACTTTTTGTAGTAAGTTTTCAGAATTATAAATGACCCTTAAGCTTAACATTGTATATTCTGTGTACATGGTGTTATAGGGCAACAAAAGGTTAGCAGAGTAAGTTGTACTAAAAAAAAGACAGCTATTTGAAAAAGGTTATATTTACAAATGATGGAGCGATTCAAGGATCATTTCAATGGGAAACTAGCATTGGATGCAAGTCATCTTAGCATTGAAAACAGGCATGATTCTGTTATAGAAGTCCATGCATGGGCGCATGAACACTTCCAGAAATCACTCTCTGTGCCATCCATAAATACAGGTTAAAGCTGTACCATACAAAGAAGAAGCCATATGTACGCAAGATATGGAAGCACTACCATCTTCTCAGGGCCAAAGGTATTTCAGAACGGACAGAAGTAAAACAGAAAATTGTGCAGTGGTCAGATTAATCGGAATTTGAAATTAATTTTGAAAATCATGGAAACTGCATTTTCCAGACTAAAGAGGAGAGGGACCATTTGTCTTGTTATCAGTGCACAGTTCAAAGACCTGCACCTCTGAATGCATGGGGGGGCATTATTATCTATGCTGCTGGCAACTTTCACATCTGGAAAGGCACCAATAATGCTGAAAGGTGTATACGGGTTTTAAAGCAAAATATGATCCCATCCCATGATTTATATTCCCTTTTAAGAAGTTCTGTCACCCATTAGATGTTTCTGTGCTCTTAAAGACTTGAAATGTATGTCTGATGTACCGTTTTTTAATCAGCTATGGCAAGATATTTGACCTCCTCTGCATTAGTGCCATAAGTCATGAAAGAAAGGAGAGCATAATTGACAAAAGGAGGTGTGATATTTAGAGTAATGGGATGCACTGCAGGTGTAACCTACCTTCTGCTTGTAATAAATGACGTCCGGCCTCTTAAAGACAATTCTATTACCTCCCCAGTCATGTGCAATCAGTCTCTGTCAGGGAAATGGATATGCACACGTGTTACCAAATCGGTAGCCAAGGCCTATCAATACAGACTGATCTTAAGATTTATGTCACTGCTTTGGTGGCTGTTGGCCACTATACATTTCTGACAGAATCGCAGCTCAGGTATCCACTCATGCATATGGTGGAATCTGGAAGATATAGATTAATTCCCAGGCAATCTACTGTTGTCCTTTGTGTTTGCCACAATATTCTTAGCACCATGAATCTATGATGGACCACTGGGACCCATTATTTTCTTTTGGAGTCTGCATAACTTCCCCTAAATGCTCTACTCCCCTGTTCCACACAGAGTTAGCAACATTTACAGACACACATCACTGGCAGGATTAAAACCCTGAGATGTCTCTTTATTCAGTCCAAGGACGCATGTTGTTTACTGGCAGGAGAAGCACATGGCTTGAATTTTTCTGTATTTTCCTCTGTTTTAAGTTTTGTTTTGTTTTCCCTTTTTTCCCTCTCTCTTTTTTTTCCTGTCCCTATTTTGTGTTTGCCCCATGAGCATGAAACCAAAGTCAATGAGAACCAGAGGCGTATGGGTCTCAGCAGGGGTGAGGAAATCAAACCCTCTTTGAGTGTCACATGTGGGGCTGTTTAAGTTGGGTCAGATGTATACACATAAATGCACACTTACACATTTTCAACAGGGGCTGAATAGTTTTCCCGTTTTGAACCTTATATCTACCATCCAGAGCTCACAACACTCCAGAATATTGGTCATGATGAGAAATAGGCTGTGGTAATATTTTACAGTGTAGTAATGAGTTGGAAAATGTCATCAAGGAATCAGTCCATTCTATTCTGTGTACAAGATTTTGTCTTGTGTGATTGTATCTTTGTGTGTGGACACATTGTACTTACTTACGCAAGTACATGTCTATAATTTTCCTCAATATCTTCACGCCCACATACAACCAACGTCCTTCCAAGCTGCACCTGATACATTTCTCTCCTCTTGTGACTGTCCAAATATTTGAGTGGGAGAGACATTTAAGAGAGACCTTGAGTGGAGCACAATGGCCCTCCTCTTATGTCTCCATTGGAGGGAAAGAAATAAAAGGGAAAAAAAGCTTTCTTACGCAGGGGCCATAACATCTGGAGTCCAGGAAAACACCTAATGCTGCCCTGATTAAAATCACACTTCTTCTCCTGAGCCGTGACAAAATGACACTTTAAAACAGCCGGGCTTAGAATAACACACTGGTATATTAGAATAATACAACTTAAGTCACTCTTTTTATTAGATAAGGGTAAGCACATATGTAACTTGGCTCAGGTTCAGCTACAGCTCTGATGTCTGTTTAGCCTGCGTGTTATATGCCACCTCAGTAACTAAACAAGTTTTGTTTTCTTCTCCCCTCTTTAACTAATTTGTTTGTGGACCTTTTCGATTCTCATGATTTCATCTTAAACTTTCCTCTTAAACCTTGACCTCCTGAGTTATTATCAAGTCCTGTGGGCTGGAGCACAGGCTGGGTGGCCGGGCCAGAGAGGCAGGAAAGAGGAAAGGCTCTGCAGACTCTTTGGGATCTGTTTACACAAACTGGAGGCTTTTTGGTGGGAGATAGTAACAGCAGTGAAGTGCTTTTCCCATCGTCTCTGGAAACCTCCTCACATCGACCCTTCTTCTGTCACTTTAACAGATGTTTGGTTTGGGGAACTGTAAACGATGTCTGCATTTGGATTTCTGTTATCTTCTTATTACTTGCAACTCTCCAGACGTCATTTTAAAGACTTGGCATGGACTTGGTATCTGCTGACAAGCAAAATGTTAAATATTGTGGTGCTTGTAACAAGCAACATACACATGATGGTCTCCAGGGACAGATGTAGGAGCAGTTTTGTCATAACAGCATGTAAAATAAGACCACTACTGCACATTTACAGATATGAATAAAGTGAATAAGAGTTATATAGTTGACTACCTGATTCCAGAGAGGCATATTTAAATCCAGCCCTTTTTGTGACCCACTGTTTGTCCACATAAACCTCTAAACTGTAATCCCTTTAGTGCTCAATTAATCCACTTGCTGCTGTTCCAACTTTGCACTACATACTGATTTGTATAACCTCTCTCACATAAGCTGTCTGTATCTATGTTAGCTCAGCCCTTCGGTTTTTGCAGCCTTTACAATCACCTCCACCACCAAACAGGCAGACAAGCAGAGGGAGAGAAAAAAGTAGGGAGGGAGGGTCAACATCAAATGTGATGAATGCCTTTCTACGGAAAAGCTGTACAGAATGTCCTTGACTTTAATCAAAACTATTTGTTTTTGGGGCGGCTTGTCTGTTGTCTCATGCGTTCATGTCCACTGATAGCCTGACATTAATGACATCATAAATCAGACCAAGTGACTGCCGGGTTTTTGGTAATGTTTCAGGGCTGTTACAGAGATGACAGTCATTGAGGAATATGAGGAGGAGAGTGAAGGGTCTGTTGGAATTCCAGATTATGTGGGGGTTAACTAGCCCCATGAGAGACAGAAGAAAAAAGTTCTTAAGCTGATCTACGCCAGAGCCAAGAGAACCAAAGCAAGGCCTTTTTTTTTCAATATGAACGAAATAAAATGTTAACAAAAAGAGCTATATGATTATATTTTGTTTTGAATGATTTGTTCTTAGTTCAGAGGGAAAGACATGCAAAAGTAAAACACACTTTCACAGTTTCTTTGGTTTGTTTTTCGGAAATGATGTATAGTTGTGAAAATGCAGGTGATACATGATTTGCTTCTTTATTTATATGTAACAACCATATTGTAACATTTATACTTGAGCAGCATCAAAGTCGCTGACCTAACACAATTGATAAACTCCTCTCTGTGGACATGTGAATGTCATGATTCTCTGCTGCGCATCCCTCATCCCTGTCTGTGATGGTTTGCTCACATAAACACACAAGCCCTTTCTGGGCCAGGATCTAAACAATTCTGACATGTTTGATTTGACAGAGACTTAGAGATAACTGTTCATCGGCCAATGCGCTGTGAATAGAGAGGCCTGAAACCTTCACATTGGATGGGCCAAGAAAACACTGCTACCCATTTTAATGTAATGGAAAAGGCTGAACAGATGTTTGGTATTTCTAAGTCAGTGTAATTCTACCTCAATTAGTTTGAATTTTAGGCATTAAGATGTACTGTTTTGGGTCAGTGTGAACTTTCACACTAAAAAACCATTAAGACGAGACATAGTTTAGGAACTGAACAAGGCTGTGAGATGCAGTAGTCAAGCTGTTGCATTGAATTATACTGTGGTGAAGTGCTAACTATATAACTTAAAACATTCAGTATTCAAATGTCAAATTCCCCAAGCTAAGTTAGGTTCCAAACTTATATTTTACCAATGAGCATGTAGCCATACCGCCTTTCTAAAAGCAAAAGAAGAAAAATTCTCCCTCAAATCTCTGATCGGAAATGCATGCCAATTTCTGTGGCTTGTCTATCGTCAAAGTCTGTTTAAAACTAAAGACCAGTACACAAGAGCTGTTTGGTTGAATCTTACATTGCCAAGAGAAAGCTATCTCGACAGCCTCTGCCAAAAAGGAGTGTGCATTTCTAATCCCTTGATGGCTTATAGGCGCAACTAATCTTATCTATCTACATGCTGTCAAAAAAATGCCACTGCCATATCAAATAGAGAAGACGATACCTGAAGGAGAGGTGCTGGAGGGAGAAAAAGAAGAGGAAATGTACAACAATGTGCATTTTCACCCGTGCAGACACACACACCCACATCCGATCAAATACACAGCCGAGACATGGAGTTGTAGTCAGTTGACAAACAAATGACAGACAAATGACAAGTTGGAACACTTCCACCAGGCCTGATAGTAATCGCCCTGTGAGATTGTGCCAATGGCATCTCTTATGGAGAGAGCGAGGCCTGTGTGTCATTTTACACAAACAAAACCTCAGCCAAACACCAGATCTGATTGCTTCCACCACCATCAACTGTGTCCAATCTAATCTGTCTGTCAGTCTGGGTTGCACGGATTGAGGACATGGTTAAAGGAGGCATGATGGAGAGGTGGAATGGCAAGGAGAGAGAGGGAAGGTGGATTTGTTAGAATGGACAGGGGATTTGTTAGTAAACCTGTGGCAGTGTGTTGACATGTATACTTGAGAGTTTTAGTGTTTTGATAAGTTATCCACATAATACAATACTATACTATAGAACGCTCAACAAGTGTTCATAAATTTATTTTTTGATTTATTTTACTGATTGAATGCTTGAGGTGCAGACCTGTGTGTTAGAGATTTAAAAACTTGCAATATTGTGTGAATATTTGCACAGATATTTATGTATTTGTCAAGTGTTTTTAACTTCGTGTGAATATGAGAGAGAGAGCAATGGTGTCGGAGCTGCATTGAGTGTCATGTATCCAGCAGAGAAGTCCACAGTTAATTGGAATCACAGTCAGCATCTCAACAATCTGAGCTGACCCAAAAGCGGCAACAAAGTGAGAGTGAGGGGGACAGAGACTAAGGAAGTGAGTGTAAACTAATGGCGGACAGTCTGAATGCATATATGATACAGGCACAGTGAGGTTTTTTATTTATGAATCTTATAACCATGGTGATGTGTGTCTCAGTGTGTGTTTGTGAATGTGTGAGCTCCAGTGATCATGTGCAAGAGTTTGCAGGTCTCGGCACCCTTACTAGCAGCTCATGTACACACTTTAGTTTAAATGTACGTGTGCTTGTTAGCCAGCTTGAGTGTGCAGCAAGAAAAAAAAAAATAGGTAAATGCAAGGAAATTGTACTTAGTATCTTCTGAAAGAAACAAAAACCATGATCATTCGTTTCACCTGCTGAATAATCAGCCCTTTTCAGGCTAAATGATACTTTTATCCAAGATGCATTTATGACTCATCAAAAAGTCATCGCTGACATTTCTCTGAGACCTTTGTGTTATATGTACATGTTTGCACTCAAGACCCTGCTGATACATACTGTATAATGTGTGCTCTTCCTTCTTCCTTAATTCAATCAAGTCCCTCCCATTGCTGTGGCCTCTTTATTCCAATTCGATTAGTGGGCTAAAGCCATCAAGATTTCCTGGACAAAATGGATGCTTGTATTAATCCCCACAATTTCCATTTAAAATGTAAGAGCATCGACTTGATTAATAAGGGCTGATGCTGAATAATTACACAGCAAACACAGGGAGGGTTATAGGAAAAGCACAGCTGTGCTTGCCCCCAAACGCCCTCTGGGAAACCAAAGAAGGGGGGTCAAAGTAAAGCAATGGCAATGACTGAGGTGATGAATCTCTTAGCTGGCCCCTTATGCAGTTAACAAGCAACGCTTCTATTAATTTGGTTCCCCCAGAGTGGTGACTGATCAGATGTCTCAGGGTCAAGGATCAGGGGTCGAGATCAGAGGTCAAGCCAACAACAACATGGAGAAGACAGAGACTGAGAGCAAGTAAGAACACACAGTGAAACAGAATAAGAGAGAGTAGAAAGAAATACTAGATTAAAATCATATTCCTAATTATTCTGAAAAGAATTGCTACCATATTTTGAATTAGAGCCTATCAATTCTATCAAAAAATGTATCCACGAACATGAGATTTTCATGATGTTGGTATGAAAGAAAGCATCCAGTGCACATTCAATTGGGAGTGATCAATTGTTGTTGTGTTTGTGTACTCAATACAGGCCTAATCGATAGGCAGGGCTGGGTTGGAAGGAGAAGACAAATAGTGAGTGTTCTTCTAGGAACAGATTAGATGTAGGCAGTTATTTGTAGGAGATATCGTGATGCCAGTGCCACAACAGGTGAATTGTTAAACTAGTGGTCCATTCACGTTTTTTATAAATTTTGAACTGATCACAGTCAACTAGTGTTTAACTCTTTCTAGGTGCCAGAGAATGTTTTGTCATGCTCTATGAACTACAGTTAGTAATCCAAACTTCAAATAGCAATGGAACCTAATGATCAAAAACGTTACTATGCTCGATTCTTATGACGCACACAAAACAAAAACAAAGCGGCAGGAAGCAGTAAACCTGACAGTCGATAAGCATCACAGTGGACATGCTGTGCAATTGGTACTGGACTCCAAACCATACATGTCATCTATGGCAACCGATGGTTTTTCTTTCAGGGGTAATTAATTTGAGGTTAGGACCGTTTAATTGTTTTAAGTGCAAGACTATATTTTAAGAAAAAAAAAGAAAAAAAAACTTTATGGTCATAACCTTAACTCAAAGTCAAAGTTCACAACCCATTCATTTAACTTAATAGCAGGCATTGTGGCTTCACACTGGACAGAGAGTACTTCAAAAGATGTTCAGCAGTAATGTCAAAAGTAATGTCATCAAATAGAGGGAGAAGTTGTTAGAATTAACACTCTGCCAAGGTAGCTCTGTTTTCCTTTAGAATGTAGGGCATCTTGATCCTTTTATGTAGGAGAGAAAACATTCCCACATGTTTTTAAACACAAGGAAAAATGCTCCAGGGATGGACTGTCACGGCCACCTCCGGTATGGTCTCAGAATACCCCTCTGCTAATTATCACTGAAGGAGGAAATGAAGTCTGACAGTGTTTTCATTCTGAAAACACCATTTGAATTGTCTCAGCCTGAACAATTATGGTAGTCCGTAGAAAAAACTGCACTTTTGGACTGAAACCTTGAGGCTTAAGAAAAGACCGTTCATTCTCAAAGTTCCAACTCATGTTGCTTTTTTAATTTCACCTATTATTTCCATTTTACTTTTGCATTTTTAACTCCTCATGTCTCCTCTATTGGTGGATCTGCTTTATTCAAGTAAAACTGTTTGATACTGAAGCTTAAGCACAATGTTAACATGTACATGTTAGAAGTCTTTTGGTTTATTTCTGCTTATTGCCACAAGTAGGCATTTACATCAACATATTTGTGTCTTTATTAAAGTTGTTTCAGTGTGTGCTGTTTAATTTGCAGACGGTGCTTCTTTTTTTTTATGCCTTTGTATTTACTTGTAGATAAGAACCACAAAGTGATTTGCCCCAAGCTAATTTTGCCATCTGTTGACAAAAAAGCTCACCCTCAGAGTTTCACTGCAGTTGAAATAGAGCAGCACAGTTAAAAAAGACAAACCCAAATCAAAAAGACAAAGCAGCATATGTTAATACTCTTGCAATTTGAACAGAAGTTCCTCCTTAATATGCGGTGCCACAGATGACTGACATTGTTTTGTTTCGGCTGCACTTTTCCCATCTGCTAGCAAACAGACTGGATTCATTACACAAAGACAAGAGTATCCAGTCAAAGTGCTTCTGTGTGTATTTTTTATGTGTGGATGGTTGTGATCAACATGGATGTGAATGTCTGTAATGCATTTGGGAAGTACATTAAAATACAGCATTGATCTTTCCACTGTTGAGTCCCTTTTTAGGATGCAAACGGGAGGTGAGGAAGAACAGCTAAGGCTCTCAAACCAATTCCCCCTGGCCCCCCTTTCCATTGCATCCCAAACTATTGTTCACAGACATAGATCAAGCACCAAGTGGAACTGCGGAGTCAAGGGACTTGGATATGGGGGGGCTGAAAAGCGAAATTGGGGGGGGGGATTCCATTGAAGGAGAGAGGAAAGAAAGCAGGACTGAGGCTAGTTTCTCTCTCTCTTTGCCACCATCCTCTTGAAGGCCAATGGTCCTAAGCCTGGCTCAAGGGGCTTATGTAGATTCAGTGACCTTTTTCCCAGGGACCAGATTTTACACTTAAATTACTATTAGACTAGTAGTCTCCCTTGAGGGGGCTGCGGACCAAACCAACCCTCAGCTGGGGTTAAAACCCAGGGTGGCACTGTGTCTGAGCTGCATACTAAACGATGTGGAACACATGTAAACGACAGAGCTGTTTCGCTTTCAGCACTGGGTCGCAATGTAAGTGAGGTCATAGTACAGGGTAGCATTGAACATGCATTACTCTTACACTGTAAATGCCAGAGGAATTGGGTGATATGAAGATGTATGTGATGAAGAAATAGGACAAGGCTTTTTTATGGCACATTGGTAGCATACTGAATTTGAGGACTCTTTTCCTCTGTAGTCAGTGCACCAAGACATAAACCTCCTGCGTGTGTTTTTTCCAGCATAGTTCTGTTTGCAAGTATCAGTATTAGTACTTACAAGCTTGAGTATTATTCCTTATTTCATGTTATTTGCAAACCCTGTACCCTATGTCTGTTAAATCATAGACAAATAGAAGACACCTGAGACTGTACAGGAGTAGTTTTACAGCACCAGTCATGCTGGCAAAAAGAGGACATGAGAGGAAATGGAAAAACAGCAGAGTTCTGCCCTTATTACACCCTTCAAATATGGCATCTCCCCACTCTAACTTTAAGTCTACCACAGGGACACAAGGACATACAATCACATGTACACACACACACACACACAATTTAACTTCCTCTTCCTATGGCTTCAGGTTTGTTTGTCTTTAATTCCCTACTGTGTGGGGGTAATGGGGACTCTGTGACAGCTGTCATTCTGCTGTGACCTCAGCAGACTGCAGATCAGTAGTGGCATGGTGATTGTCAGGATCAGGTGTGTGTGCATGCCCATGTGTGTAAAGGTTTGTGTGTGCAACTATGTGTATGCACATGATAGGCTGCCTGCGGTTGTTGAAGAGAGACGGAAGAGGATAGGATGGCGGGTGGTGTTTTTAATGTGAAAATAGTGATTAAATACTGAAAGGGACTTGCTCCATTTTAACCTCCCCCAGGCCCAACAATATGCCATAACAAATATGTCTTTTTAACAGGAGACTTGTTCTGACATAAGGCCAAAACAAGACTCAGACACTCGTGGGCTGATATGACATGGGGCATTAGGAGAGAGACAGGCAAAATCAAAGTATAGTAAGAAGGGAGTTTGAAATGTTTCTTTCAGATATTACATGTCATGATGTAATGAAATGCTTGGCAAGGGATGAAATATTAAGTTTCAAGCCACAACAGTAAAAAACAATTAGATTAAAAACACTTCTGATTTTTTTTTAAATTTTCATTCTTTGCATTTTTATTTTTATATAAGAGAAAACATATAAGTATTAATCTCATTCCCTGTCTTTCCCTTTCTCCCTTCATAGTCTCTTGAGTTTATGTTACACTGTAGAGGTGCTGTCACTAGAGAATCTGAAAATAGAAGGAAAAGTCACACATTGTAGTGGGAGCAGAACGCGGTCAACTACTACTCCGGGAGTGTTTGTGATACAGACTCGATGTAGGTGGGAGGTTGTTGGGGGAAAAGACACGGGAAGCGAGAAGGTTCGGCGCTAGATGTTATTCCGCCTAGTGACACATAAGACTCAGGCTGTGAGGTTGGTGCACAGTTCAGTGGTCCCACAGGGAGTGGGTGTCTGGGGTTGAAGCTTTGCGTTCAACCACAAGAACAAGATTGTGCTAAAATAAAGGTGAAAAAAAGTAGCAACATCTCCCATCACACTCTTCCAGCTCCAGCCCACCCTCCATTAAAAGCATCCTCTTTTTTATCATGCCATTCTGAGCTGCATGGGCTACACTCTTCTTTGATAGTACAGGCTAGCTCCCAGAGTGAGGGACGAGGTTTGTGTGTGTATAAGGCCTTGCCACTGTGCATGAGTCATCGTAATTGGGAAGGTCTCTACCCAGCAGCAGATCCTTCTGCTGCTGTTTCAGCCTGTTTAAAGTGATGAACCCAGGATGAGATCAACAGTCGGACACCACAGCTTTTATTTTCTCAGTGTTTGACCTCGTTCCGTCTTCTTCACCTCTGTGTATGTGTGAGTTGCTTGTGTGCGTGCGCATGAGTGTGTGTTTGGGTATGTGTAACTGCATCATACACGAATATTTGCCTAAATGTGGTATATGTAGGATGAGTATGGGGAAATTGTAGGAATAGTAAAATTTATACTGAGGCTGTTTCTCCTCTCTCTACCCGTCTCGCACACACACACACGCTCCTCTAAAACGATTATATGTCAGCAATCCAAACCATTTGGTTCCTACTAAAGCTGCTGTGAACTCATCGCACCCACCTAGGGAATTATGCAAGCAGTAATACAGGTCTCACCCGCCAATGCACAGTGCAAGGCCAGCATGGGGACGAGCCATCATGTGATAAGTCTTCCATGACCAGTTCAAAGCTGGTTTGACCGGGGGCTGATTGCTGGCAGCTCATCATTTTGTCAATACCTAGTAGCAAAGAATTTCATTGGGGTTGGAAGGAAAACATATTTTTTTACTTATGTTTCTCTTTTGAAATCACTTTTATTATTATTTAACGATCTCAATCTCAGGCTGCACGGTGGTGTGGTGGTTAGAACCGTCGCCTCAAAGCAAGAAGGTTCCAGGTTCAACTCCCAGCTGGTTCTTTCTGTGTGGAGTTTGCATGTTCTCCCCGTGTATGCGTGGGTTCTCTCCGGGTACTCCAGCTTCCTCCCTCTGTCCAAAAACATGCATGTTAGGTTCATTGGTGTCTCTAAAAATTGTCCTTAGGAGTGAGTGTGAGCGTGTATGGTTGTTTGTCTGGTTTGTCTCTATGTGGCCCTGTGATGGACTGGCAGCCTGTCCAGGGTGTACCCCGCCTCTCGCCCATTGACTGCTGGGATAGGCTCCAGCCCCCCTGCGACCCAACCGACGGATTCAGCGGTATAGAAAATGGATGGATGGATGGATCTCAATCTCATTGAGACCTGGTGTGTCATTCGCTAGAGAATCATGTGACCCTATAAATTCCAGAAAGCTCTTGATATTCACACTTTCATCCGATGTGGGTGTGAATATTACTGAAGCACTTTAACCTCAAGTCAATGTTTTATGCAGAATGAAGCATACATCATTGTCCAGGTACACTGCACTCTATTGTCGTCCTCTATGTTTCCTTTTTCACATCTTCCTTATTTTGCAAAACATTTCTCTGCAGCACATCCACTTATGCAAAACTTTTGTAACAACCTTGCAGAGAATGGTTTGACCCACTTCATGGCCAAGAGAATTTCATGCTCCTCAGAAAAGATACATTCATGAAAAAGAGTGATAATACATTTTTCTTTTTCTTTCTTTCTTTTTTTAACGACACCTCAAGGTCACACATACAAAGTGGACAATAAATGGCACAGTCAGTTGATAAAACTGTCTTAGTTGTCATTGTTCTCAATGAAAGCTCAAACCCTCAGAGAAAACTGTGATCAATTTGAGCAGCATGTTCCAAAGATATAATTTAGATGCAATTTATACATTATGCTGAAAATAACGTGTGTTCCAAGGTGTTTTAACCTGTGTGTGTGATGCCCTTTCTCCGATTGAGACATATGTGTACGCAGACTCTGAGTCAGTATTGGTCTTGGCAGAAGTTCCCCATCATCTTGTTCCCATCTGCACCCAAACCCAACCTGTACTTTATAGCTCACAATAAACCTTCACATGGCACCTGCCAAAGAGCTGGTAAAATATCAGTAAAGGTGGAAAAAACCAAAACACTGTATTTACTATGGAGCAACAGGGTGGTCTGTTTATGCTTTTGTGTTTGGTTGTTGCCTCAGGATTCTAAAATGGGATTTATTTCGTTCAGGGATTCGTTTTGTGCTAATGTACATGCACTAAAAGCTCTTCTTTTTCCTGTCAATACTTCTGGCTCCCTCATACATCATGCACTCGGTCTTTCCTATCCATGTTGGTTCCTTTGCTTTGTCCCCCATCATCAGCCGACATAAATACGGAGTAATGTCACAGCAGGCTATGCTCCGAACGCCCCCTCATTGCTTATCTCTACAAAACGTGAATCTGTTATTCTACTGTCATGGAAACCATGTTGGTAACATCTTACATTCACTCAACCACACTGTGAAACTCTATCTTACCACTGTGTCAAAGCTTTTTTTTTACAATGGGGGAATGTGGGGGGATGTGGTGAAACACAACATTTTGCCCAAAGCACAAACTCTCTGTGAATGCACACATAAAGTATGAAGGTTCCTTTTTTATTCTTTATTTATATCTCTTTTTAGGCGGACAATTTAAAAAAAAATCTGAAACACAGGAGTATTGTGTGCTTTAATGTTTTGAAGCTCTTATATGTCTCTCTCTTTACGTTTGCAGAGTAGTAGAGGTTCAGGTTTCCTGAGGCAATTTGTTTCAGGTAACTGGAGCTTTCAGTGGCAGTTGAGTGTATCTTGGGAACTATTAGGGAAAAAAGGGCATGTTTAAGCCTTTCAAAATGTTGATGGATCCAACATAATGAGCATGTAACTGATCACAAAGATAGACAGATAAGATTTTTTTCCCCTAGGAATAGAGTATTGCTTGCGGGAGAGAGGCGAGCTGAGCACAAACCTAGCTAACATTATGGATGTGATGCTGAAGAGACTCCTGGTAGTACATTGTTATTCACTTGCTGCTCCTATTGGGACAGCTACAGGCTGTAAAAGTCTTTTTTTTCTGCTAGAAATCTTTGAATTGAATCAGTGCACACTCAGCATACTGGAAGCTTTAAGCAAGAACAGTTAAACTTTTAGTTTTGTATGGGTCTTCTTAAAACTGTCGACAAGTTTTATATCTATGTGTATATGTTCATTTTCTGCATTTTAAATCTATTCAATTTGACTGCTGAGTTTTCCTCATCTGCAAAGTCTACATGATCACCCCCTCACCCAGAAATTTTAAACATTTTCTGTTGTCTGCTGGGATACCAGGATGGTAGAAAAGAGAGAGGAGGAGGCCTCAGGTAAAACATCACTAAATAGGGCATGGATCCCATAGAGGGCATCAGAGAGACAAGAGGTTGGAACAGGTTTTTCTAAAGCAGACAGCTTTTCATTTAGCCTCCAGTATTCTGGTTGAGTGAGACAATTGCACACCAATGTCTCAAGTTTAGAGGACATATGATAATGAGTGTAGACTGACTGACGCGACTTAAAATGTTGGGAGATGTGAGTGTGGGCTACAGCTCGGATGAAAGGGCAGGTTTATAACGGACTTTGCCAACAGCTATGGTAGGAATAGATCAGGATATTGGTCCCAGTAGTAGATCTGAGGCACAGTCTGTCATTGAGGTAATTACGGGCATGGTTATGATATCTGTAGGAAAGGCTGATCTCAGACCTGTGGCTCTGCCGGTAGTCTCATGTTACTAAAATGTCCTTCAAGCTTTTTCCTTTTTTTTTTCTTTTTTTCCACAATGAAAAATAGTGGTATAGTAAAGAAGATTATGCATTTATGAGACATAGATGAGATATTAGAGAGAAGTTTGTTCTATTAAAGAACCTTGCACAACTCAGTACATCTTTACAGATTATTGTCCAGCACATATACATGGCTCTGTCTTTTAGAATTACCCATGATATCTAATATTTCACTGATTCTACAAAATAATGCATCCCCCCATGACTACTGTTCTAATATACACAGCCTGACATCCACACACCAATTAAAACTTTATATGACCCCCTTAGTTTTAATATATATTTTTTATAATTTGCCACAAAAAGGTTGCTGAAATACAAATATATATGTTACTATTACAATCCCTTCCACTTTATTTCCCCTCTAAAGTCAAGGGCTGTTCTTTTTTCATTTAATTCTCCCCCACCGCCCTCTTTCCCTTATTTTATAGCCTCATGTCAAATGATATAGGTTTCAAAAGGTGTCAAATGCATGTCAGAATTAGGTCTCTACGCTAATAATTTGTCCACCGGCTTGGTCACATTTACACTATATCTGTCCAGGCAGGTGTTTGCAGCTGTTGCACAAATATACTAAAGTAGACAGTGGGTTGTCCAGGTATAAAAGAGATGAGAATGCCACTGCTGACACAATGAATCTTGCGATGTGGATTGAAACTGAAACGGCATATACTGAGTGGTGCTCGTTGAAGACGGCAGGATTCCTGTATTCTCATCTTCACCACACTGCACACCCTATATCACCCCGCCTTACTCTGCTGTGATTGATTCTCTGCCCAGGAATCGTAATCCCTGAATCCAACCCTTCTACTGGACTGTGTCTCTCCACTTCCCACTACCTGTATGGCATCATCAGCTGACAAGAGAATAAATCTGTGAGCGGCCACCTTTGCCTTGTATCTGAGGGACGCCAATGACAGCCCTCAATAAACTCCCAAGACTGTTTTTTTCCCTCTCTCTTTTTAATCTTCAGCAGTAGACGTTAGAATCATGCTGTCAGCATAACGGGAGCATATTAGCAGGGTTAGCCCCACCTGGACCCATCGCTCCCGACCTGTCCCCTCCCTGTAATTATCCCTTAGCCCCTTTCCCATTAACCTACTCCCTTTGATCCCCACACATGCTGATATTATGCAAAACTGCTGAATAGAGAGACTAGGATAGTGCAAAACAGAAAGCAGTTACCCATGGTTTCAGATTTCCTCACTTATTCTCTTCTTTTTTTGCTCACTATCTCTCCCTAATTATCTGCCTCTTTGTCATGGATTAAATTAATTTCAAAGGAGTCTGTCAAGATAGAAAGGGGGCGAAGAAAAGAGAGATAGAGTTATAGGCAAAGAGAAAATACTAGTATTGGAGATTTTTAAAAGCTATCTCGGATGAAAAAAGTAATCAAAAAAAAAAAAAGGCTCTTCTTAAGAACTATTTCCCTTCGTCTCCCCATGCATGTATCAAGTAAAATGTCTTCATTAGGTTTGGGGCCTAAAAGCAAATATCAGGGTCTGCACAATGCTGAAGGTCTCTGACTGACCTTTCTTTGGTTTTAATCATTGCAACTCTTGACAGCTTAATAAGTTGAAGGTGCTGGGTTGCAGCCTAACGTAATAAGGCCCACACCAGAGCCTTGGCCACCTATGATTGCTCCCATAAGTCTTAGCACATCTGGCTCTGTGTCCTTGGGTGAGAGATATTTTCCATAACTTTTCTTATACTCAGAAGGCACCATCGCCTTTTATTAAGTATGGGGATGATACAGTGCACAGTGTCTCCTCATGGCCAAGCATAACCACAAACAGTTAGATGATCACAATGCCGTATCATAGTCACAATGATCCTTTCAGAAGACAATCACAGTGTAGTACAGCTCCACTGTACCACACCATGAAGTATCAAACTTGTTAAGTATTCTTATAATTTATGGGTGTACTTTGTAAATCAGACTACCATATTTATTTCTTCACTGCTAAGTATATTGTTAGGTGGAATATATGCCATCCATTTCCAATGGTTTATTGCTTCCATGGATGAATTACCCTCCCATTTATGATGCACATAAGGTGTATAATACTATATGCAGTAAAGTTGGGCTTTTATGGAGACATAGCATTTCACCCTCCTCTTTCTGTCCCCTTTCTCAGCCCACAGAGGAAGAAATTAATCCACCGCAATATGAGAACTATTGTAGCTACATTACGATAAGTGGCTAATCCCTTACCATTTGCATTCTTAGAGAAAAGTATTGCCTGTTACCTCAGAATTAACATTTATTTAACAGATAAAAGAGCATGTGGTGAAATAACCTTGAAAGAAAAAAAGTAAAGAAAAAAAAAGTCATTTTTAAACTGCTTGTAAATATTATATGAAAATATTTTCTTGTGCATTGTGTATGTTCATTAAATCTCCAGACTGACTTTTGTCATACAGTATAATTTAAACCACTTTTAGGTGTCATATAAAGGCTTTGACCTTTATATGAACATAGTTTTAAAAGTCCAGTGTTTGACAAGCTAGTTAACCTCACTGTCATTAGCCAGAACAGTTTTTGACACCTTGACACCTTATCACCTTATATCCCCATGATGACAGATTTTTCATGAATCTCACAGCCATACCTTTGCACTGCACATCAGCGCCGGTGTTCATTTGAAAGACTGGAGTGAGCTGCTATCATTTCCCATAAAGTTAAAAAAGGGGGGGTGTAATTTGTTTTATTTGACCGGACACAGGCAGCCATCAAAGGCTACATCTGACCACCCTGTGATTGTTCTGAGCAGATGCTTGTCCACCCACTTTACCCTTCATCTTCATTCATGTTTCTACCCAAAGTCCAGCATGTATGTTTCTTTCATGTACAGGACATGTGAGTCTTTACAGTCTCTGTGCTGGAGTCCTCAGAGGAATGTACCTTAGTCTCTCTGTTGTATACTTATGGTCTGATCTCTGCTGTGCAATAGGAGAGGCTGATGTAGCAGTTTGAACCCCTGATTTTCTGTTGGGAATATTTTAATGATCTGGCTTTTGTTTGGGGTTCAGCATGCCTCTGTTTGATCGACATAGAATCTCTGCCAAGCCCACTTTTGATTGGGTCCCCTTATAGGTGAGGATAAAAGCCCTTGTGGGAGATACACTTTGCGACAAAAGTGAAAGAGATGAAGAGGTGGTGGAGACAGCAAGAAGGCATTAAAGGCAAGCCCTTGCTCTTTTAAATCCACCCTTAATAGGGGCTGTAGAAATTTAAATGTAAATTGCCTATTAGATTTCCGTGTAAAGCAACTCCATCCTCCTTTGTGACTGCCACTGGACAATGTATGTTCACTTCTCATGAATATAATAATGAGTCAATTATGTGCAAAGCATCCACTGTACTCATTCTCCAAAATGAGTTCCTTATATGAGATGTTGAACAGGTGGAGGATAAAGACACCCACACAAGTTTAAAAAACATTGACCACAAGTGTGCCATAAATGGTCAAGGACAGAAATCTTGTGATAGTGAGCACAAGAAATCACAAGGCAGCTATTTACATTGAACATAAAAATTCTATGTAATATGTACTCAATGAGATATGCTTATCAAAATGTTATTATGTTGCCTTTTATTTGTTTACATTTACAGAGAGAGTTCTCATACATCATGTTACGTAATTACATTAGTTGGGATTATCACGGTGTGTTCTTTTGCATACTTTTTCTCATTTCGCTCTCATCTCTTGACAACAATCAGACTTAAATGCATTTCAGTACTTGCTCAATACACCCGTTGTTCCTTCTGTTTTACGGTAAGGACCAAATTGTAAGAGTGAGGCGCCAGTTTAAAGGGCAGACCCAGGTCCCTGCCTTGAGGGCTTTTACATCAGCGCTGACATAAAGCCGTGTGAACCGCTGGGAAATGTTTCATCGGTCACAACACATTATACAGCCAAGTGAGAGCCACATTAAACTTTTCACTTACTCCATCATTACTTTGGTTTTATTGTCCAGCACGCCTGCTGACAAATCAGCAATCCTGGGTCCACTGGAGAGTTCAGAATGTTTCCTCCAATTAATGTAATTCGTCGGGTCTTTGAGATATGAAAATAAATGCTGCTGGGTTCCTATGGTTCAGACACGTACATGGTATTTCCGCAACCTCTGGGACTGTAACCCCTCATTGCATTTGATGAGAAAAAACAAATACCTGGTTGATTTAGATACTTTAAAAAAAATCAAACTAAACATTCAAACTTCTGTTATACTGATTTGATGATTAATGTTTTTAGAAGCATGGTTTTTACTTACTTTTGAATGCAAAGTGGGCACAAAAGTGTAGTTAAAAAATACATGTAAAAATACATCCAACCTTCAAGAAGATAAATACATTCTTGTTCACAGTTATATTCTTTATATCATTAGAATCTAACTGTACTTAGTTAACTGCAGGCTCAATTATATTAAATAAAGCACATATTCTAAGTTCTGAGATGTGGCTAATGGTAATTAAGGAGCAACCAACCCTGGGGTGAATTTTTCGCTTTGCAAATTGCTGCAAAAATAATCTAGCAACTGAATTTGCGCAAGTAAAGTGAGGCAATTATTTTATTTTAGAATTGTGTCAACATACCATAATACCTCTCTATCTGGCTTTCAGATCTGAAGTAATCAGGACTGACTGTACTCAATCACGTCTAGTTATACTGCACTGAGTAGCAAAAAGAAATCAAACAAAATGGCCACTGAATGACTGGCTCGAAAACACAAAAAACACATCTGAAATGGAGCTTTTGGTCAATAGATTGTATTTACAGAGTCAGAAAGAAGTTTTATAAAACATAAAGACAAGAAAGCCAAATGGTTTCCTGTTATTCATTGAAACAACTGCAATCCCAGCTTGGAAATGTGGATCTGAGTGAATACTTAGTGTCCAGTATGACAGATTTGTAGTGAAATGCTTTATTGTGGACTTCAATATATTGACAAAAGGCTAGTTTCCATGTTCATTGTATAATCTGTGTAACACATTATGTGTGTAACAGCATTACTTTCGTCTGACGTTTGGATAAAGGTTAGATATCAGGTAGACATGCCAGCTCTACAGATACATTAATTGATGTATTCTGAACACAGCATTTGTACAGAGTGACTTAATACCAAAAGTGTGTTATTGTCATTTTGATGGGAGGTTAAACCACACTCCTAAATTGCCCTCTTAATGATGATCACTAGGTTGACATGTCAAATGTTTTCCCAAAGTTATAAATTGAGGGGGTTTACAGGGAAAAACAATTACTAGAAAGCTTGATAAGCATAGGTTGAACAGTAGATTCTACACTATGTCATCCATGCTTACAGTATTTATTATAAAAGTTTGAATAAAATAAAACCCTTTGTATGTCCCAGTCCGTAAAAAAACAGAATGTTAATTGGAGCCTTTGTCATCTTAATTTGCTGACAAATCCCTATGTGAAACACCACCAGATATTCCAACTTTTTCCGTTTTCAAACATATGTTAATGTCCGTGTTCCACACATTCTTTGATTGGTCATAAATATCTTTGTTGAGACCAACAACCTTCAATCAAAGAATATATTCACTTGGTTGCAACGGTAAAGGAGGAGGAATCACACTATTTGTTAACAACAGCTGGTGTAATCCTGGACATGTCACTGAGGAGGACTGTCTCTGCACCCCGAATATTGAACTGTTCACTGTGAGTTTCTGTCCATGTTGAGAGTTCACCTGCACTACAGTATCTGCATGTGACATCATAAACCAAGTCGTTGCCAAGCCAAAATAAACAACACCCCGATCCATTCATGGCAATCTCTCAAAATTTCAACTATGCTTCTCTCTGCTACACTTAAGCTTTCCAAAAGTTTTTCAACTGATTTTTATCTTAGTTGCATATTTCATTATCAGTCTTTACCAATAACAAATATATTTTAGGATTGGGCTCGGACAGATACAATATGAATTCATATAGTATGAATGAGCTGATCCTCTTCCTTAGCAAGATACTGTGTGACATTTTTCTAACTGCATTTGTGTAAATGTGCTATGCACACAATACTTTCCATTTTTATGTGTTTTTAATTCTTATGTTTTCTAATGTGTTTTCTGTGTGAAAAGATACTGTATATCTAAAGTTTTCAGAGGCAGTAGTAGTTCAGCATGAAATCTGTGGTAAAGTAAATCGGATACCTTCCACTGAGACTGAAGATGGTTGGCTTGGTCACTCGGCCTCAACCACCCTTGATCATGCCATCAACTGCCTTGTCACATCTGAAATCCATGGAAGGAATTCTATTTGGCATTAATCTTGTAATGGCAAAATGCTCACAGGCCAGCCAAGGGACACAGAGAGATCCAAAGTGTGAGAGAAGGAAAAGGAGAGAGAGTGCAAACAAAGTGGAAGAGAAGGAGATTAGGAGGAAAATAAATGTAACACGGACAAGAGGGCTTTATTAATAGGATTATGGGATCATAGATTTGATATTTCATTGGTTTGAAAAGGGAGTGAAAATGTCAGGGAATACTGAAAAGTGACGGAAAGGAGAATAACAATTTGTTAACCGTAATGTATTGAAACAATTATAACTTGGAGGTGAGAATGTGATTTAGCCAAATAGATAAGTTGTCATATGGATAGAAGGATTGTTTTCACTTTTTGGAAAAATCATGCAGGTTGTAAGGAGCAGTTAATCTCTTTCAACTACATTAGCGGGACCCAACGTTAAAGCCCATTCTATTTTAGCACTCACTGTAAGATGGCTAACGTTTTCTGAAAACTTTGTATAGCTATTTTGGAATGCCTCTTTTTTGGATCATTAAGCACAAACATAGGCTAATGCAAAGAAGATCTTATCCACTGCAGAAACAGTAAAATAAAGGAAAGGCAATTGTTTTTAACTTGTGTTGTATTCACATGATTTTAGAGCCACTCTCCACGTATTTACTGAGCAGTATTAGCATTTGTGGTCCAGAGGAATACAGGGAATAAGAAAAAAAAAAAAAAAACAGTTTACATGTAATTGTCAAAACGAAATAGTAAATGATAGCAACAGGTATTGCATTAATTGTGGTTGACAAAAAACACAATATGTTTAAAGGAATGCACATATATACAGCGATTATGTTTTATATACAGACAGCTCTGTTGCTAGCATAACTGTTCACATACTTGCCTGTGTGAGTGTTATCTGGGGATTCCACTATGGGCCACACCAGCACACTCAGACCGTACAAAACTACTGGATTTGCAGAATTGATTTAGTGATCATGAAGACAATAAAGTAGGTTAGAATTTGATTGATGTCAAGATTGTGGTAGAATAACCAAACAACTGCGGCATTGTAAATAGCATTTAAAGACTAAATCAAGGACAGTGGACATCCTGTCAGATTTGTCTCTGCACTGCCTCTGTCTGTTCCCTTTATGTTGTATCATGCTTGTGCATAGTGTTAAGTCTAATGACCTGAACACCCAATACTCCACACAAATGCTGAATAAGTCAGGTAGCTATCATAAACACACCAACACGTGAATAAAAGCGTACGTCTGGCCTTGGTGTGTTTGATTGCCACATCTTGTTTTTGAGTGTGTGGAGGTTGACTATCCTTGTCACTTAAGTTAGTTGATGTCTCGTTCGGTTTTTGCCTGAAGTGCACAGTGCCAGCAGTTATCAAACATCATTAAACCATCCTGCAGTACCTAAAATCATTATGTGTTGCCACCAATTTTCCTCCAGCTGCTCACATGGCAAATCCTTTATGTACCTTCATATATGAATTTAGTTACAGTTGTCTGCTGTCACTTACTATCTCATCATCATATTATATCCCCCGCAGCAAGGAACTTAGTTTTACACCAGCTTTTTGCCCAATCTTGTATTGTATGACTTGGAATAGTTCCAAAAAAACTGTGAACATAGTGCAGTACAGCTTTCTAGGATGCCTATTACGGCGGGTTGCTTTCTGAATCATTTCAAACATGAGGAATCTCTCTGAAATGCTTTACTGTATCTAATTTGACTTCTAACAGCACGGAAAAGTCTATCTTAAACACAAAGATGGGAAATCAGCTATCGTTTAGTGCACATCTTTTCTAGTTGGTTGGGGGGGGTTAGGAAGGTTGAGATTTTAAAATGCCTCATTTTGATAAGCTTTGACAGTAATGCAGCCACATTGGCAAATGTGGCAGATTTCTGTGACACCCATGTCATAGGGCTGCGGTTATGCTTCTGCTCGATCATCAAAGGAGACTTCTAAGAGAGACAAGTGAGAATGAGTAATGGTGCTGAAGCAAGCTTGTATAAACATGTCAGGGAGCAGAAAAGTTCTCATGTCATCTAGGTATTTTACTCTCAAAGAATGACATACTTAATAGTTAAAATCCCCAAGGCTGAAATCTCCACGCTCTACCACATTAAAGTATTGGCTTCTAATGCGATAAAAACGTGACAATCGTATATTGAATCCTTTTACATTTCCTTTCTTAAACAACCACCTTGTTTGCCAACGAAGTTTGTTTTTCCTTCCTCTTCCCCCTGTGTGTTTCTCTGCAGGCAAGGCTTTTGAAGTGGTGATGAATGAGTGGAAGTTGACTCATTATTAAAGGTGGGAGATGATTAATAAGGACCATGTGTGTTTTCCTCTATAGTGTAAATAAAATATATCATTCACGTAATACAGGGCTGAGCTGGGAGAGTGATTTATGGTGTGTTAAAATGCACAAAGAGCCAAAGGCTGAAGCCCTCTCAGACACATTGCCATGACAGTGCCCAACCCCGCTGCTTTAACATGACTTCAAGATCTCACACCGCTGCTCTGGCTATTGCTCTCTGTTTCCTTATCTCAGTTTGCACCATGCTGAATTTATTTGTTTCAGACTTTCAGGAGACTTCCCAAGATTGTTTTGAGGTCATTCAGAACTGATATAAAGTAAACCTCTTGAACTTTATGTTTCAGAGTCTGGTTAAATTACATTTGTGCATTTTTCCTTGATAAGAAAGAAAACTACTGATTCTAACGTTTTTGTTTTGCTTTACATATCGGAAGAGAGAAATAACAGAAAGATAAACATTTTCTATGTACTCAGCTAAATTACGTGTTAGATGGCCTACATTTGCAGAAATGCTCTATGAAGAATCCTCCGCTTTAGAGGGGACTCTCAAGTCAACATTGATGTCCAGAAGAAAACACATTGGTTGTGCCAGTCTCTTTGGCAGACGGCCACCACTCCACACCCAAAGTATTGATTCACTTAAGACCTCACCATATTTGTCAACTTCAAATCCTGATGGAGTATCTCTGTTTAAATGTTTGAAGGTAGACTTTCAGCAAGACACATCTTACACGGATTATCTCCGCATCAATCTCTGTGTCTGTGAAGTGCATATTTAGGAAGGAAAGCTTTGCAGCCCTCTTTTTTCTTTTTGCTTTAGAAGCACGTATTGTGCTATACATGTTACAAATGTAACAAGTGAGGCTCAACTCAGTGCACTACAATTGTTCAGTCTTTGTGTGACCCGTGTCTTCATGAGGGGGAATGAAGTTTGAACAAAGCAGTTATTGACGTTTTTTTTTCCTACCAAGATAAATCCAATGCAGAACTTGTTGTGTAGTTGACCACTTATGTTCTCTTGATCTGATAATTCTGGTTTCACTCAAGTTTGGTATTTCTGGTTTATAATATTTATTTTGCTTTCAGGCAGCATCATTGTCCTCTTCTTCAATCATGTTACCAAGCAGAGTGCATGGGTTAGCCTGTTACAGAACAGAAAAACAGATGGCTAGGCTACAAGGCTACAGCTGTGAATAATATTCACACAAAGAAAAAAGATCTTGCAGAGATGCATGGGCATTTTATCAACACCTTCTAAACCTTGGTTCTCCTTTTGGAGATGACTTCATGTATGTTTCTTTATGTATACTTGTATATTTCTTCTGAGGATACCACAGTTTTTGTGTGTGTGTGTGTGTGTGTGTGTGTCTCGCAATGTATAATAAAAGTTAAACCAATGCATGTATTTTATTTGAAAGTAGAGATACGCCGTCTTGTCATATGACTACAGTCTCAGATATCTGGAAATTCTATTTATTAAAAGACTTTGGCTATGTGTGTGTGTGTGTGTGTGTGTGTGTGTGTGTGTGAGAGAGAGGCAACTTATGCATGCAGAGTATGTGCATAAATACAGAACATGTGTATAAAAATGTGTGTTTTTGACATCAAAAAAGACTGACAATGGAACCTTGAGTAGCCCCATGATTCAGTATCCTGCCCATTCCCCATGGTTCCTGACCTGGGGGAAGGATCTGTCTGTCTTTTGGCAGGCTCCATAACCACTGCCCTCCCTCGCTGCAGTTATCATCGCTTCATCTCAAATAGGAAAATAGGGGCATTGACTGAGGCTGTTTTTGGGTTACAGCTATTTCTCCAAATTTCTTTTTAAGTCAGGCTCTTCCAGGCCCACTGGTGGCAGCTGTCTGCTCTGCAGTTCACTGGGGGCATGCCCTGGTTTCATGTATGCTGCTGTGCTGGGAGTGAAGGAGAGAGGGAGAAAGCAAAGAGAAAGATGGAGGAGGGGAATACAAGCATTCCCGTTGTGCTGCTCAACCACAGCCAGGGTGACACACTTACCAGCTAACATTGTGCCACCTTGCCCTGACACTACAGGAAAGCCTTGCTCTTCCTATGAATGGGGGCATTGGGTGTAGAGGAAATCTGTCGAAGGAGACTCCTAAATCAGGCTGCTGGGGCGACGGATGTTAATGTGCTGTCTCAGTGTCTTAAAGAACAAAGTTAGATCCACAGACTCTTGCTGAGAGAGGCTACCAAGCAGCAGCTCCCTCATATCCTTTGTTTACACAGCTAGTGAAGTGGGACTACTTTACCTGGACCCACTAAGTTCACTCACACAAATCCTCCAATATGTACAAGTGAACATAAGGAGCTTAGCCCAGAGACGGCAATTCAGTCTGCTCTCTCAGCCGTCCTTTGGAAATGACAAATTAGAGATGTTAAACAGCCTGGTGTGGGTATTACAACTAAAGAAGCATTTTGGGGAGAGGTATGCACAAAGAGTTATTACTATAATCAGCATTGCTATAAGCTTAGGCTTAGGCTTAAGTTCAAGTATTAACTACATCTTATATGCTCAAGAAGAAATGATAACGTACAAAAACATACTGTACATGGGTTGCAAGCCATTAAAAGCAAAAATAACATATAATGTCTAGACTTCATTTGGTCACGTTCTGTCAGTGGTATACTATATTTGTATCTCCTTTACTGTAAATACTGACTAAATCAACAAAATCAAACAGCTTTGCACTCACTCCATAATACAGTATTTCTACCCCTGCCCCAAAGTCACTCCTCTCGCCAAAGCTGAAACCCAAATCATATAGAGGCAGTGAGAGCCATATTTAAGCTAATATACAGCATTTCCATAGAGTGGGTGTGTAACTGACACCAATCCCAGTGGGGCAATTACAGGAAATTAATTACCAGCCATTCCTGTATTAATGGTTTATTCCAAAATAAAGCAAGCTAATTTATTCATTTTGACACAGAAAATTGATTCAATGAGGATTATAAAAAGCTATTTGCTAAACAAAGTGGAAGGGAGGAAGGGGAAATGAAGTAGGGGTTAAAAAAAGAAAACATGTAAAATCCTTCAAAATGCAGTAATTAGTGGATGATAATGCCAGTGCTAGCAGTGTGCCTCCCACCACTGACTAGGTATTTGATGGGGATTTTACAATCATTTTTCACTGTCTACTCAGGCCCTGTTTACGCTGTATGGAAGTTTCCTACTGACATAAAGGGAAAAAGGAATCTCTGCAGAGAGAGGATGATGAGGACGGGTGAAGTCCGATGGGTCTTGGGCCTTAGGGTGGGAGGAGAAAATGGGTGCGTTGTTAGAGAGTATGAGCTGGAGTGGGGGGAGACAATGAGTGACAATACGTGTTGAGTAAGGAAGTGAAGTGGGGTGTTGGGAGGGAAAGTGGGAGTGAGAGAGAAAGAGAGAGAAAGAGAGAGAGAAAAAGCCTTCTGACAGCCTGAGAAACCTTGAGGTGCCATCTGGCGTGTGGGGGCCAAAGGACAGGGCTCACTGACCTTTGACCCAGATCCCCCTTTTAGCAAACATCCCAGTGCTACAGATTTATGGGCTGCTGAGGAGCAATAACTGTCAGAGGCCTGTGGTGAAGGCAAGCAGTGTTCCTCCATCTTCAGGTGACTAAAGACCAGAAATGATTCCAAGCACTAGGATGTTGTGTCTGACTTGTGAAATTGACCTCCCAGCAATTCAGACAACACAGTGTGAGAGAGGAAAGTATTACATACTGCCCCTGCGTTCTTTTTTGCTTCTTAACTTAGATATTATCAAGTGAAAACCTCCATGGTTCAGATGCTTTTTAAAGCCTTTGACTTACAAGGTGCAGTTACTTCACACAGTTTTTGAGTTGCCTGTTCTGTTTATAGTGAGATTATAGAAGGAGCTCCTGCAGAGGTGCTGTGAGTTTAACTCAACTTTCCTCTCATTCATTTAGTTTGTTTAATTCATTGTTAATTTGATAAGGAGAGATGCCTGAACAAAAATAACTTAAAACCAATTATCCAATGCAGTGAATCAAAGCATTTATAGTTACTGCTAATTTCCCATGTTCATCCCTAGGAGGACTTAGTAAACTTCAAAGAATATAAAACTCAGATCAACAATAACGCCAACTGTAGAGGAGTCAGTGTGACAAGACACAATGCTGCCTGTGAAATGATCAGGGCACATGTAGCAACCTAAAAAAATCCACAAATACACATCATTCTCTGACACATGCACAAGTATGCATACATTGATGTATACACAATATTTCACAATAGGGGATTAAAACTGCCTTAGAAGAAGAAGAATACAAAGCTTATGACAGCCAGCTGTCATTGACCATCCCATTTGATAGCTACGGTATCTAATAAATCTTCTCTGCTGCTTTTCTTCCATTCATTTCACCACTCAATCAGTTTCACTCCCCTTCTTTTGCTCTCTTTTTTGAAATTTAAGAGGGGGTGGGCAAGTCTATACATGGGCCCAGACCTGAATAGACTTTTGTCTTGCTCATTTTTCCTGGTTCTGACTGTGTCAGTTGTCGGGTACCCTGATGTAGGCTCTATGACATAGACAGGCTGTCTAGTAACTAGTTAGCATTCAGAGCATCTTTGCTAGCATCCAGCTGACAACTCTACTGTGGGGGCTTGAACATGACTGACTTTCTTAAACAAGCACTGATAGTGTGGCCAATGGTGGTAAGATGGTGGAGTGTTTGGAGTTGTTTTGTTTTTTTCATTGCTTGGTTTCTAAATATCTTACTGACTTAAAACTAAATAGTTGTATATAAATTATCCAACTATTATGATTAACTGATAAACCATAATCAGATAATGATTCCTCAACTTGGGTAGTAGGGATGGATATTTTATGCCTTGATTATGCTTAGTTAAGTTAGTATGTAACTAAATGATTAAGAATTCAATAGATAACCCAAATAACTGTTCTAAGTGCCTCTCTTGTTCACCCTTTCTCTGCCTCCTCTTTCCGCCCTGCTGACATCATAGATGCTAATATCTGCTGGTTAGCATGGCATTTTTTAGTAGGCGGCCCAGAATTCCAGATATTTACTCCTATCGGGAAGCGGCAGTACCAGTTATGCAAACTATTTAGACCATTCTGAGACGACCGGACCACAGTTGGTATGCCCTCATAATAATGCTGTGCATTTCAGCAGTATGTCTCAATTGAAGGCTGCAACAACCAAATGCCTCCATTGTCCCTGCCCTCCTTTGTGATGCAGTCAGAAAAAAAAAAAAATCATTTCTTTTCTATTGGCATGAAAAGATTTCATTGAAGGGCAGATTGAGAGTATACTGCTGTGTGTTGTGGAGAGAGGCCAAAAGCTCTGTGCCAGCAAAAATGCCTGGGCTCAGTAGTATCATTCCAGGACCAAACTGATGTTCTTCATTGAAGCTGGGCAGCGTCATAGCAACAGAAAGAGATGCATATGAGATGACTTCAGTAGCAGAGACTGACATGTACTTCCACAACCAGACACACGATGGGCTGCTTTCAACCATACAGAGGTCAAATTAAGCTGTTCTGTCCGAGCGATAGATGCTGTGCTATTCTGTCTTTGTGAAAAGAAAATGTGAATATATTCAAATTATGTAGCCATGTATCTGCAGACAGGATCACATTTGCATGAAATTTAACAAGTATGCATTCTCATTTTCCTCTCATGTCTTTGTAAGTGCATACATTGTAGTGCAGCAGGACTGTCAGGCTGCCTAATTGCTGTCTACACTGTACATGCGTGCGTAGCAGTGAAGATACACTCTCATCTTGTTGTGAACACATTCTCATGTAAAATCCAAACAACTGTCAGACCACCATCTTAGTTGTCTTTTTGATCAAAAGACACATTTGTATGTGAGAGGCAAACTGCTCTTTAACCTGCAACATTATGTCCCACGTTTTTCCAGCTCTGCAATGTTTTTTTTAAATCTTTTTTTATAGAATTTATTCTGAAGTTAATTTGTTTTAGGGAGATAATGGTAAAAATTCCTTGATGCATTTAAGTGGAGTGGATTTAACTTTTTAAAAATCCTTAAAATTTTTATATTCCCTTCTACTGATCTCCATGGTTTTCTCTGTTGCCAACCTTCTTTGTGATTAAAACTGTAAAAGAAACTGCGAAAGAAAGATGATATTTATGTATGTCTCAATGAAAAGAAAAAAATTGAAAGCAAAACAGGACATGTGGGTTTGTGTGTATTTTCGGAAAAATGTGTGCACAGTATGTATGGTAAATGTGTGTATCTGTTTGAGAGGACAATCCCACAAGAATGGGATGGGTGAAAGAAAAAGCAATTGTCCTCTAAGGCTCAGACACTCATGAAATTAATCTATTATCTTCCTGTGCAGCTGCCATGTACGATACAAGGTGCTTGACAATTCCCTGTGCCATTGCAACTCCGTGACATTTGCCCATTCACTAAGCTCGCTGACACCAACAGGATCTGGCCTTGCAGCCAAATTAAGGCAACGAGTGGGGAAATGAGAGTGGTGGCATCGGCCAGGAAGAGCCAGAGAGGCGGGATGGATTACCCCTTGTGTTTGAAGACCTGACCTAAGCACCTTGCCCAGGGGCTTTTTATCAGCTGGAGCTGAAAAACACCTTCAGGACTGAGACGCTGACATACTCACGGCCGGTTCTAATGGTGTGACAAGGCTGTGCTGTCCTTGCACAACTCTTGACACCCTCTCCTCCTTCACTACTATCCCTACTCCTCTTCCCTCCCTTTCTACCAGACTAGGGCTTCTATATAATGCTCTGACTATTTGGGAATGGGCAGACTTTAAATGCCTGTCGCCCAGTGTCACACCAGTAGCTGCACATGAGGTGTCCAGTGTCATAACACAGGCTGGGCCCTGTCAAGGGCAAAATTAATTTGTTGCTGGGAGAAAGGCAGAAGGAGAGAGAGAGAGAGTAAAGAAGGGATATATTATGGCAAATGATGAATAACCTGAAGGTTCACAGATACACCACACAAATGGTGCAGGGAGAGGAAAGGAGGGGTGAAGGGAGAAAGCAAAGGAAGAGTGGTAAAGAGGGGCTTGGCCTGGCTGTTGCTGGCTCAGGCTTACGGATAGCAGCTGTCAAAGGAGCAAGGTTTTATTTATTTATTGTTAGTCTGCTTAAAGAGATGGTGAAGGTCAGGCTATGTGTCTGCTCCCCAGCTTTGTTATGTGAGCTGGATCAATTTGTGAAATATGTCTTAACAATACTGCGGATGCAATGTTTCCCACCCCCCACAATTTCTCTTTCACACTCCCTTCTCCTTTTTTGCTATTTGTATTTCTGTTGTTGCCACTACAGCTACAGTGACCAAGGTAACCTCATCACTATTGTCCCTGCTGTTTCAACAGTGCTGCAGAATGAAGAGGTCAGTATATTTCCTTGAAGAGGGAATCGGGAGGTTCTGTCAGCTGTGATTACAGTATCACTGATCAAAGGTTTATGTCTTTGAAGCGGGAGGTTATTACAACATAAGAATAGGTTTGGTCTTCTGTAACTCCATTGAAAGTAGTGTATTATATTTCAATTCCACTTCACACACTTATTCATTATAACCATTATGTATTCATGCACTGTAGCATATACTGTGATTGACTACAACCTTATGAACTAATCTGTTAATGTGTATACATTACTATGCAATGTATTTATGCAATGTGCCTGTTGTGGAAAACAAATCGTTTATGTGTCTAAGCATTTACCATGACAGGTCATTGGTTTAAAGTCAAACTCGCAAAACATCAAGAACTAAAGACAAATACAGTAATAGAGGAGCTTTCTAAATCAATACATGCATTAAAACTATCTGTATCCCTTTTTTTTCTAATTCTTTTTTTCTTATTTTTATTTTTTTGTGACATAGAATTTCCTTTTTGACTCTTGTCTGCAGTAGGTTCTCAGACAATCTTCCACTAAAAACCCACATAACCGCACCACCCGGTCACACTGTCAATTTGAATATGTTAAATTTACCCAAAGCTAAGCCAAAATTATGTTTAAATACACATTGCAGTTTATAAGTGTGGTCTACAGTGTTATAGAGTATAGGTCTACTAAGTGTGGTCTACAGTTCTGATGCTGGTCTGTAAAGCTCTGAGTGGTCTAGGACCAAAATATATCAGCGACCTCCTGACCCAGTATGAACCTTCCAGACCCCTCAGGTCATCTGGATCCGGTCTTCTATCAGTTCCCAGAGTCAGAACCAGACATGGAGAAGCTGCATTCAGCTTCTATGCTCCACATGTCTGGAGCAAACTCCCAGAAAGCCTCAGATCAGCTGAAACACTCAGTGTATTTAAGTCCAGGTTGAAGACACACCTATTTTCAGCTGCGTTTGAATAAAGCTCCAAATCTGAAGCTTGAGTTTCAAAACTTAATCATATTTTAACGACTGATGTTATCTGTTATTATCTATTGTTCTTACTTTATTTCTTTTTTCTTTAAGTTTTAAATTGGACTTTTTATTTCTACTGTTTTAATGTATCTGTAAAGCACTTGTTGTTGAATTGTGCTGTACAAATAAACTTGCCTTGCCTTGCCTACACTAAATACTTTCCATAGAGTGTTTGTGGTGCTTGTGCTTGCTGCTTTGTCTCATCTCATTCAGACTGTCTGGGAAACTATACAGACTGTGGCCTGGATCCCTGCATTAAAACAAGGCCCTGTGGCCCTTTCCTTGGATAGAAAACCACATCAGGATCACTGGGCCATCTACCTCTCTATCCCTCTGCAAGTAAGCTCAGCGTTCACATAGTTTGTTTCAAACCCAAAAGCATGTCTCATCAGTCTAAGAATACTATACTGTTCTTAGTGGATCGCTTTTTTTTTACCCCATGTGGTCACACATCTGAGTTCAATAAGGTAGAGATGGGTCACACTATGTGTCTTCCTGTAAGTGAACTAAAGCGAGGACAACCAGGGCTCAAGGGCAGCTGGTTCACGTATTTATTTGTGTCTTTTTGTGCTTTACGTGTGGTGTCATGGCAGGGTGAGCGGGGTGGGGATAGAAGTTGACAGGGGGTGAGTAAACAGTTTGTGAAAAAGCAAGCAATGGAAATACAGGAAGAGCCGTTTGTTTTGGATTGCTTTCGGCCCAACAATTCATAGACATAAATATAAACAGAGAGCAGGGACAACTAATCCCCCCAAAATGTAAGACTGAGGAGTGTAATGATTCCAAGATGATTGCTGATTACAGAGTTAAGATTAGTTTGACAAAAAGGGTATATGACATAGGTACTTAGTGGTGGGCAAGAGAGACCAATGGAGGAGAGGAAAACTAAGCCATGGAAGGTCAAAATCTACATTTTGTGAGTGAAGTAAGTTTTTTGGTTTTGAATATATCTCGCCCCAAAAGTCTGTGACCATGTCATTATTACAACTTAAGGATCAACACTCACTCATTTGCAGAACAAAGCTAGAATCCTTGCTCACGTTTGTCTTAGTGACTTTGACAGCAAAAACTGAACGTGTGCCCAGTTTTTAAGTTAACTTGTCGTTTTTCTTCTCTCTTGTGGCAGCATATTGAGCTCTCCCACGCAGACATTATTTTAATCAAATGCGCAAGTGTCAAGCATGTGCTCCTTAGCCCTGGAAATCAAGAAACTGATGCTGATAGAGAATGTATTTGATCCATACAGTTGTATCCCTTCACCCTTATTCAAACTGTGGATTCATCTAAATTCTATGGAATCTTCTACAACACATCTTATCTTTCTCTCTTTTCGCCCTCAGAGTTCAGAAGCTTGTAGGTCTTTAATTATGTATAATATTCTTTTGCCCTGTTTTATGGAAACTCCAGACTGGATTCGCTCAAGTCAACGACTTGAAAGTTTGAAAACCTCCAGTGACAAGAATATTAATGTGCCAGCAGTGTCATATCTGTTTCAGCTCATGCATATTCAATGTCCCCCCAGCTCTCCAAGATTTATGTCAGACTTTGCCAGAGTGTAGTTTTCCACCATTGGAGATAATAGCATGCTAAATTGATGTTATCGGGGGCAGGTTTTTTTGTCTTTACTCCTCTCCAGGTCGGGGGGTTGGGAGAGTGGAGCGAGGAGCAGCCCACTCGCCTGGCTGCTATTCAGACTGTTGGCAGCTTTTACACTCACCTCCACCCACTGCACTTTTTTGTAGTGCTGGCGAACTAAAAACCTCTGTCATGGGTGGAGAGGAGAGCATATTTTGGAAGGAGATTAGGGGCGATCCTGTGGATTATCTTTTAATTAAGGATGGTTGAGTTGTGCCCACTCTGGTGGAGCAAACGCCCAGCTGCTAATGAAGTTTAAACAGACATACTTTATTTAATTACTGCTAATCGCTGGGGCCCAAAGTCCGGCCCTCTTTGATCTTCCTGTCGCACTGTAATCTTCCTGGCAGATACCATCTCCCGTTCTACCCGGATCCCTTTTAGAAGTTGCTACGGGAGGTCCAAGATTAACCAAGGGTTAATTGAGACAGCCGGAGTAGAAGTGTGTGTGTGTGAGAGACAGAAAGAAAAGACCAGAGATGGGGAAAGAAAGAGGGAGGATGGGCAGGAGGTTGATTGATGTGTTTGTGGCCTTAGAAGTCATCCTGTTTTCTTGGCCTCTGTTCCCTCTCTGTCTCATAATCTGTTGCCACACCAGGATGTTTTGGTCACACACTCCTTGACTGTTTGACATTAGGGATACCAGGTGACCATGAATGTAACTGTCCTAAAATAGAGAGAATCATGTAAGGAAGGCATTTTTTTTTAACTGTTTCTTGCCTCGGCAAAGATTATTTTATAGAAAGAAGAAGTAAAAGATACAGAAAATGAGATTTAGTAAAACATACATATTCTCTATTTTGTGTAAACAGATATTGTTTCTGAGTTACATAAGCTCAACTTAATCATGAGAACTATTCAAACCTCACTGTGTGCCTCTGCACATACACCCCAACACCCAATTACTGTTTGGTACAGCATTGTTGTTCCCATTGTACATATCAGTGTAAGTGGATGGTGAGCAGCTGTTATCTTTGTTAAGTTCAGAGAGGTCAGAAGGGGCAGCAGAGAGCACAGTGTGAGGGTATGTGTGGTGCTCTGTGTGTATGCGTGAAGAAAACAGAGGCAGTTGTGGGTAGGATGGGGTGTCTTTATCTGGCCTAGGGGAGCTATGTGCTTCCTGTTAATTGGGTTAGTGCAGCGACCAGGGGGCGTACTGTATGACGAGAGAAAAATACTGTGAGAAAAACCCTAAGAGGCACTTTTGTCCCAGCTGAGACATATGATAGAGGAGCTGTGAACACATTGAGTTTTCATCTGGAAGGAGCAAATGACGGTATGAGAAAGAGAACAGCGGAGAGGGGAAGATACTGTACATTTTCCCCCAAATTAATGCGGCATCCCCAAATCGAGTGTAAAAGAGCCAGAGGACACACTTACTGTGGTAAACTGATCTTCCTATTTGTAGCTCTATCGAGCATGCAGGCACGCACACAAACACACACAAACTCAAAATCCTTTGTCTTTCGAACTCTCACACCCACTCCCTCCAACATCTCTCCTCCATCCTCAGCCTTTCAATATGTTTCTGCTTCTTTCCTTCACCCGTGTGCTCTCTCCTGCCTGTTCCCGTCCTCCACAGCTGAAAGATTGCCAATAAACGGGTGATTTATATTCCGATAAGAGATGTTAACTAAACCACTGCATACATATTCATACCTGGAGCTGTTGATTAATGCTGGCTTTACCATAACAGAAAATGTGTATTGTTTTCCTATTCCATTGTAATGTGAACCATAGACTCAGTGTTGCATGCCTCACAAAGAGATTTACTGCTTTAATTACCCAAAGTAGAATGGAAAAAAAAATTCATAGCCCTGCTTAAACCGCAGTTGATGGAATTATGCATTGCAATTTGTGAATAATTGAATCTTTCCTTCAGATTGTGACAGAATAGTTAATTTATTAATAGACGTACACAAAGTCGAGTCAAAGCCACGGTCGGTCCTGCGGGTAGAACTGCCATCGAGAGAATGAACCCTTGTTAAATAAGTTACAGAACACAGTCATGTGCAGGCGCCTTGCTTGCAAACAAACCCAAAAGACAGGAATGGGAGCGAGAGACACAGAAAGTGCGAGGAGTTTCGTAGACGCCGGGTGTTAAACACAGTGACGTCTCAGAGGCCCTTCAGTAGAGGAAATGAAATATTAAATGCTTTAGTGTTTATTAATGGGATGAAACAAAGGGCTGCTTCCCTTTGACTTGTGCACATTGACACTTGGCACAGAACAAACAAAATCAAATATGGTATTGATCCATTATGGATGAAAAGCTTACTATGAGAGAGTAGCATTATTTAAGAAATTAGGAAAAGGAAGAAAAAGAACAGGGGAGCATACAGTTAGAAAGTATTTTGTCAGCTGCCTCGTTGATAGACATGTCTGGGTTAATATACATGATCAAGTTGTATATGAGTTGATACTTACAAACTCCATATTTTTATATCCTCTCAAAAACATCATGATATGATAATCTTTTGTTTGCATGTAAGATATTTAATTTAACACATAATATAGTTTTAAGATGTCTTTTTCTGTAACAAACTTTTCCTAACAAATTTGGGGCTTGATCATGGTTGATGTAAGCCACTTTGCATGTCTTTCATAGTAAGGAAGGGCTTGGGTGACATTTGACGGTCGAGCAGGTTAACCCCAAGTCCCTCTCCTCGAGGCCCCACCATGTCCAAGTGGCACCCTAAATAAGGACTTTTGACACGGGGGCTCCAGCCTTGTGGCCCTGTGCTGTTATGCAAATCCAAGATTATCTTTGCTCCTTAACCCAGGAAGAAAGGAAGGTTTGCAGTTTACAGTAAGGTAAGTTTGCTTTTTTTCTGCATTTTTGTTTCTTTGTTTTTTCCTTGGTATTGAATCTTTGTTATTTGTCACATAAGTTACAAGTTCTACCATCCAACTGAAGAGGCTCTTCATTGATTATGTCAGTGAATCTGTTCTTGTCATCTGTGCTGTCAAGAACTGATATTGTATCATGGGACAGAATTAAGAAAACTGACATCTCGTGTATGCAGAGGTAAATTTGCAGGTACATGGCTACACAGAGCAACGCACACACTTACACACACATACCACTATTCTCACTCACCCACATAGTTAGTCTCACTAGCACACATTTGACATGCAGGAGAAAATCCCCTATAGCGTATTCCCTCTGGTTGTGGTTCAAATTCTGTGTTCTAATGCCTTCTCCAGCTGTGTGTTTGTGTGTCCCTGGGGAGTTCAGGCATAGCTGCTGTAGTGACCTGATAACATCTGGGAGTAACTGATGATTTTGCCCACATGCTAGGAGCCTTAAGACCCCACGGGCATCCTCACAAATACCAGTTTCCCTTGGACCCTTTCAACACCTCCTCAACACTCGCTTAATACAAATTCCACCAGAGAAAATCCAAACATGCTCTGTGTTTTATTAAAAAGTGTGCCTGTAGGACTATTTCTCATTATCTTTGAAGTCAGCGTCCTTGTCAGTGGACACCGTAAGGTGAAAAAGGGGATCTAAAAGGCCACATTACATGCTACTAATGTTTTTCATTTCTCTCTGTGTTCTTCAAGCTTACCTTTTCTGAACTTTTACTTGAGTTTTACAACTTTATTTGAAGATGAAAGTTTAACAATTTGTCAGAACTTAAACTAAACTCTTGCTTGATACTGTCAAATAAATTAATGCCTCAAGAACAAGACTGGGGTGTGAGTGTGATCTGAAATACTACATTGAATTGTTCTTGCAGTATCTCTTGGTTGCCTTGACTTCTACCTTTAAGGTTATCAAGGCATCAGAGTAGTCTGTTCTTGGATTCCAAAGCAGCACAAAAAACTAAGAAAATAATGTATTCATCCAAGGATAAAGAGGTGGTGATGAGTTTGTTTTTCTGTTTTATTTATTTTTTTTAATTCAAAATCATTAAAACCTAATTTTCTGAACATCTATTTAATATATGATGGTCAGACTGGTCAGAGGAGATTTAATTATTTAACCCCCCTGGAGCTATATCTCCATATCTAGTGTGTATGCAGTATACCTTTCATGTCACCACCAGCACATTTTGCATGGCTCTGCAAGAATGTTTGTCTTTGTGTCAACATTTAAAGCGGAGTACATGATGGCCAATGAGGGGATGTATATGACCCTCTCCTTAGGAAGAAAAATAAACAAAGACGGAATGAAGAGGCGGCGGAATAATGAAAACAGAAAAGAAGTGTTTCCATGCTTTCTCCAGCTGTTTTCCCATGGAAAGGCACCGGTTATCCCACTCAGCTTGTTACAATGGAATGAACGAGCCTGGTGGGATCTGGAATTGACAACTTGTGTCTGCTTAGTTACACTAGTTAATGACCCTAATTATCTTCCTGCTTGCTGTGAACAGTCAATAAACAATTAGTGTGGCATATGGACCCCCTAAACTCTATGTTTTCTATCTCCAAGACAATGGGATGTCCTTTTCTGGCAATGGTAAAGTGTCAGTACAGGCTGATTAAAGTACGTGGAAAATGCTAATCAATGCCTTATCCTGAGACCCTTGAACACTTTCCTTTCCTAGTAGCCTTTTCCTTTCAGCCTCATGAGCACTGACAAATGGGAAGCCTCCATGCAAATAATCCATCCATGTTTCTTTTATCTCCTGTTCTTTTTTGATTGTTTAGAATGAAAATAGACAAGGTGCTGAGTAATATGATTTTACCAGGGCTTTTAGGCCTTCGGCTAGCCTTTCCAGCATAAGCCCTCTTTACTGCCCATCTTCCAGGGGCCATGAACAGCATTGTTGTCTGTCTATGAGCCCTACATTTGAAAAGGGGTTTCTCTCCTCAGCAGCAATAGCTAGACAGGAGAAGCTAGCTAGAGGGAAAAAGAGAAGAAACAAAATTCTTTCAATATGGATGGAGTTCAGGTGAACTACACCTGAACCCTGTCTGTGATGTCTTTATAGAGAGGTGTTTCTGACTTTCTTTTGCTTTTCAGCCACCATCAAAAGTTCAAGAGGCTGTAGTGTTTTGTATTCAGGGAGAAGAGAACCTTTGAAACCTTTTGGATAAAAGAGATCCACTGTGTCAGTCTGGAAGGTAAAGGAGAGGGAGGGCTAACAAGGTGACTAAAAGGGGAAGAAAAGGGTGCACTTTGTTGTGCCGTTTCACAATACTAATCTGAAATAAGCATTACACTGCATGCAGAACAACTAAATATTAACTAGTATAGGTGAACTTTTAAACTGGGTAATAACCTCTGAATCAGTATTTATAGCTTTTGAAATGTTTCCAGTAACGTGAGTCATGACAGTTCATCAAAGTTCCGGCCATTCCACTACTGCAATATACTGGGAAATCTTTAGTTTCTGAAGGGATAAATGTATTCGCTTTCTCAAAAGTGTCAGACATATCCATTAATTTCACAGGAAATCATGGTCAGTTAGCCTAATAGCTCCCACCTACTCTTTATAGCTTCTATTCCCATCATTTACTTATCAGCATTACTTATCAAATCAAATCAAATCAAATTTATTTGTATATCACATTTCATGTAGAAAACAATTCAAAGTGCTTCACATAAAATAAAAGCATTGCAGCAGGGAGTGTAAGAAGCATTAAAAATACTTACTTAATCGACAGTTACAAGTAGTAGCTGATCCAGGGGGAAGCCACTTTTGGAATATGACAGTGTTTTCTAAGTCAGTGCTAGCTTAGAAAGTTACATATAGAGATAATATCCTTGCAGAAAAAGTTAAGACTGCATTTGGGTTTCAGGATATTTCTGAAATAGTAATTTTAGGTTTCTTTAAAACAGAAAGAAGCCCAGTAGCACTGTTTTGAATATTTCCCTTTGGCTAGAGAAGAAGAGTTGTGATCTCTTGGTACGCACTATATCCCTGCTGGCAGAGGTTCTGAAGTCTTGTAATGGCTCTCCATGGATTTGATAAGATTATTGCTTTTCTTACTTTTTTTTCCCTTTTACATTTCCCTTTCTATGGAAACTGTGTGCATTCATAGCAATATAAAGTAGCTATTTTTCTAAGAAAAATATGGTATCATATAATGCATTCATACATTATTGTTATTATGTGTGAGCATGGGTCTACTCTGCAACCAAACTACAACATCTGTATTTGCAACAAATGCATGCATGCTTTTTAACATTTTTTTATTCTGGACTGTAATACATACAACTATATATACATATATATGTATATATATATATATATATATATATATATATATATATATACATACAGTATATAAATACATACACACATGTGTGTATATTTCATTTAGCAGTTTTTATTCAGCATCATGCGTTCAACAACCATCTTGGCAATAAAGTATTTTAGTTTATTTTAATCTTTTTGTTTAGTTTATTTCATTTTATAGTTTTTCCCAGGAGAAACTTCTCAACAGACGAACCTTGTAATTGCACATCACAGCAGTAACATTGTACTTAAGCTTTACTCTATTGCTGGTTGGCTGCTACTTGAAACATGCCTCTTTTTTGTATGCAATTAGGCTAACTCAGTGCTTCTGTACTAATGGTAAGGCGTCTGGCTGAAGGGATTAACTTAGTCATGTTGGAGAGTTGGTGGAGGGTCTGTTTATGAGAGGCACCATTGTACTCGTAGGTCACTGATCTAGGGCTTCAGACCCACTCAAGATCAGAACATTACCCTTCCTTTCTACCCTCTCAAGCGAACAACTGTGTTAGTGACATTGTGCGAGATGAGATAAAAAAGAGTCCACTGCCCCACCCATCCACTTGCGTCTTACAGTGTGTTTTGAACAGTGCTCATCACAGTTCTGGTTGTGCAAATGCACACACTTGCACACACAAATGCACAGTTGTGTTCAATCTACACTCAACAACCAAAGGGAAACTCCAGCTGGGAGAGCCATTGATGGCTTCGTAGCAGGCTGATTGTTCCGTATAGGAGAGGGAGGAGCATGTAAGAGCGAGTGGGCAGTTCAATAACTCCACCTCCAGGCTTTGAGTGGGGCCCAGCAGGTGTAAACATTCAATACTTTTCTCTTTATGAGTGGGCCCCCAAGTTGTCATGGAACGCTGCTTCAAGGAATTGAGAAATTAAAAGAAAGAGACCCAAGAAGAAAACCAGGCCATGTTAGTCATATGTTAGACTCTGACCAGGTGTTCTCCAGTATGACATGACTTACCTGAGTCCTGTTGGAAGTGGCAGATAACCCCTCTATTGACTATTGAGTCTGATATGAGTCTGATATGACTCTCCTATGGCGGTGCAGCAATAACATGACTAAACTTGGAGAAGCAGCTTAAATGGGGATAAATGATGGCATTCTCTGGTATTGGTAACACCTTTCAGCAAAGGAGAGCTCAGATGATGATTCAAGGGCCCATTCTGATTATGGAATTTCCTTTTCAGTGATACATCTCATCTAAATAAGCTATGAGCATCCCATCCCTGCCAGTTTGGAAGGCGATATAGCTCGGGAGCTTAGCTTGTTAATGAACGGGGCTCTCTAAGAGAAGTTAGTGTATGTTTGAAATGCTTGTGATGCCTATAATGCATACTTTTTAGGTATCACTTTTGGGATTATCTGCCAGAAGGAGGCAAATACATCAACCAGCATGCTGTTTATCTCCTGGTTCCACATCCTCCAAACAGAACCCCATTACATAGGCCAGTTTGGAGAAGCTTAACACCTGTTTTTTTTTCAGCCTATATAAACTCATTCTCTCCTTTCCTCTCACTTAGTTTTTGTCTTCCAATGCAAAGAGGATGAAGCCAGGCGACTGAGAAGAGCTCTATTATTGCTGTATTTTCTTTATAGAGAAATGTTATTTACTAGAAAGATATCATCCTAGCTTTTAATCCTCTTAGTGGTGGATTGTGGTTGTACTTACAGCGCCATGCACCTGCTAAACTGCCTTCTCTTAAAGCTGTGTAAACACAGCCGCAGGAGCATTGCCTTCCCAAGCCGAACCCATCAATTTTTTTTTCATTTTTTTATGAGAGTTTCACATAGGGAGGGAGTTACAAGAAGTTTAGAGGACACTGTGTTGATGGGATGATGCTCATGGGAGCAAGAGGGGCTCTCTTTCTCTTCTGTCAGATGTGGTCAGACCCCACCTGATGCCTGTGGTTGCTGGTAGGCTTCTTGGAGAGGAGCCACAAAACCACGAAACAGAGGAGGGACCGCGTGTAGGAGTGTTTACACAAGGGCTGTGAGCATGTTCGCATATCTTTACTGTGTAACTTCAGAGAGGCAGCGTACTTCACTATATCTGGATTACTGGGCTCTCAAAGGGGGTTATATTTTCTTCTTTTGAAACAAGGCTTTTTTAATTTTATGACATTTGCTCATAACTGATCCATCATGACTTTAGGTTAACTACATTAATCACATTTTTGCCAAAGTATCAGCTTCAGGTCATCTCTGTACTTTATATATATTTTTCATATATAAAAAAAACCTTCACCTTTGAGCTTATGTGTATAATTAGAAAGTTGAGCTTGAGCTGTGTTTTTCTTTTCTTGTGAATAATCCTTCTTCCTCCTCCTTAGTAAAGGACATTATGTCTTGCTGGCATGACAGGCACTGCTCTGTGTTAACATTACCTCTGCCTTTCTAACAGGGTTACATACACCACTCATCCTCTCACTCCCTGTTGGGGGAGACAGACAGAAAGAGCAGCATAGACCAAAGAAGACAGAAATAGAAAAAACGGCCTGATGTGTGTGGTGTGTGTGTGTGTAGGCTGAGGGGAGGGATCTTCGACCACAGGCAAACAATATGGAATTTGAAATATTGGCTGTTGTAGTGATTGAACAGGGCTCCCTTATCACTGGGTTGCCAGGTTGCCCAGCTATAACGATGACTTATCACAGGGCTGAGGAACATGGAGTATATAACAAGATTCTCTGACATGACAAACACTGCCCTAAGGAGACACACGGCATACTCTCCAGACCACCCTAATCCAGGGCATCCAACTCTAGAAATGGAGGATTCTGCAGGGACTATACTATAGCACGTTATGAAGAGCATTTGAGAATAAAGAAGGCTCCATTACTTTTTTATTAAGAGTTGAGATGGCAAGTACTGTTCAAATTGATATATATTGTAAATGTAATGACATTCTGATTTTAAAATAATTACAGGTGGATGATCTTTGAAGTTTTGATCAGGTTATTTGTTACTCTCTGCAATTACTTTGTCTGGCACTGACACTTCTGGTATTCAGGTTATCTCTGTGAACTGTGCCCTCTTTATGAGCAATACCCAAACACGTCCTCAATGCATTATAAATGGGGACTGTGTCACACAAAGAAATATGGCATCTCCTAGCTCAAAAAGAGAGTAATATTTTTATTATAGTATCATTAATATACCATAATTACCATAATTGGCTATATATCAAACACAGGCATTACATGTTGCATTTTGAACACACACATACATAAATATATACATATATATACTTATATGTGTGTCTGTTGATATATCGTTATCCTGTTTTTGAATACTTTCTCTTAGATGAGTAAAACTAACACTATATATTATGATTCTTGGCCACAATGGTCAGAATAGGGGTTGAATAAATGAAGGGTATAAAAGGCAACGTTCTGAGCCGCTGTTCATAGCTTAACGATATAATGTTTAAGCTGGTTAGGTAGTTTGGTCTACTGGATGGAGGCGTTGCTGCTCAGCCATGAACTTTGACCTTTGAGTTAAAACAAAACAGATGCCAGGTGAGATGACTCACATCCGGCTTTAAATACACTGGTGAGAAATTTTTCACCCTGCTCTCTATGGTGTTATTGCTTCATCTCCTCCTCCTACATTTCTCTGCGAGTAATACTTCTTAGCCATGGGAGGATCACCCCCTCTGCTATTTTTTCCACTGTCTCTATCTTTTTCTCTTTTCTTTTGTATTCTCTCTCTGGAGTTTTCATTCATTACGTTCCTTTGGCAGGAACTTGTTTTCCTTTTCTCTGTATGTATGTATGAGTCGCTGGCATTGAAACAGATTTGTTTATGGTTGTGACCCTTGCTGCTTGAAGTCTTAAAGCAGCTCTGCTGTCAAGAGCCAAAACTCTGGCAAGGTCAGCTCATTTCTGTTTACTTTTCAAGCACTATTTACCCTGTGGGGCTTTTAAAAGCACTTCTGCAAAACATCATTTACAGGAAAGAGAAATAAAGGAAAGGAAGGTTGGAGAAACATAAAGAATTAAATGAAAAACTGAGGATGGTGAGATAGTTCTTTTCTTACAGTGGTGACCCTGTCATATTACCAAGAAGTTTGTTACTCCTTTTCAGTACAATCCTTCTAGTGCATATGTATTTTCTGCTTCAGGTACTTGCACTAATATGTATATATATGAATATATATGAATATATATATATATGAATATGTTCCATTAACCTCAATGGGCCAAATTTCAAATGCAGTAGTACTACTCTGCATATAGGCAACATATCCTAATGCCTTAATAAGAAGGCAATAAAAACAATTTTGCATGATAGACCCTGAGGCTGTTGCCTGAATGCAAAGCTACAGACTTGGGATTAACCCATCAATAATCACTATCTGCCATGCCATGCATTTGCCCCTGCAGAGCTAATGATTAATCTCCCCTATATAGGACTGATCACTATCAAATTGATAAATGCACCGACCAATCATGTTCGGGCAAACCCACAGCATGTACATACAACAATAAGTGATGATGAACAGCCTGTGTTGTTGGATATTTTTGCGGGCTGCATAGGGCAGACCCTGTGCTTTTTGTGTACATTTGTGACCATGTGTTTTTTGTTTGTTTTGTTTTTTGATTTTTGATTTTTTAAACTTGTGTGAGTGGATATTTGTTCGGATGGGTATAGCATGAAGGATACTGATATCCCTGGTAGACCACAGAGAGAAGTAATGTCTGGCTAAACTATTATTACAGGTCACATCTGAAAACATGGTGTAGGATCTGGACACCTTGTACTCTGAAGTTTCTGTGCAAACATTCCTATTCAAAGGTGTTTAGGCAAATAAGTGAAATTTATGTGCGAGTGTACACTTTGAAATGTGTGCAAAAGTGAAGCTATATGGACAAGTTGTGTTCCTCCATGTAAGACACACTGTATCTGCCCTTGAATGATGGATGTAGATTTTGTCCTTGTTGCTTGTTGTTGTTCCTCAGACTGGGCCTCCGTGTGTTCCATGCTGATGTCCTTGTATAGTCAGGCTTGGGTTTATTTTCTCTGGATCGACAGAGACACCTCCTCATGAACTTTTATAGCCCCTCTTAGTGATGTGTATCTGAGAGAGCTGACCCGGTTCACCAGGCTTTACGGGCTTCCGCCTGCTTCTCATCCCCATTGTTTGTTTTTCTTCTGCTTTCCTTTTTCGTATAATTTCTTCTCACACGTTTACACAAGAGCAGAATGACAATGACTGTGCAAAAATGAGAGAGACTGTGAAATTTCTGAATCTAAACATAAAGCGAAGGGGAAAAAATTGCCCCATTTATATCTAAATCCATGATACAGTACTGAACAGTATTTACGTACATTTATATTTTCTCAGGCATTAAAGTAATTAAATGGAAATTTAATCAGTGTTTTGCTATTGTTTTTGACCCCTTCAATATTGTTTTTTCTTTTTTTTCTTTGATTTAATCTTTGAACTTTCTATTTTGTAAGCTATCACAGGACTTCCATCATAGTCAATATTCAATGAAAAACAGTATCATTACTTGTTAAAAGTATCAGCAACAGTTTTTTTTTCTTTTTTCTTTTTCCAAGGCTGATATTCAGTCTGGGTCATTTCAATGTGTAAATCCCAATAAAGATAAAGTGCACAGCATAAAGTCTAATAAATGCCAAAACCAGTAAAGAGAATTGGTAAGAGCTGACAGACATGAGACCACCACCCCCAACTTAACCCACAATTTACCTTCCACCTAAAATCCTCAGCAACCGTCATACGTCATACTTTCAACCCTCAGACACATTTTACCTCCCTCTAAAACTCACACAGGTGCCTCAGAGACACTGAAAAGGACTCTAAGGGGACCTGTTCAAAGTTAGAGAGCCAAGCCAGGTCTAGGAGAGTTATGTCTATATTATAAAACAGTATCTTAATACAGAGGCCTCCCTCTACAAATTACTGACCAGACACAAGGAGCTAAGAGTCTTTGGGCCAAAACTAAAGTGACAGTTATAAGCCCCTCCAGCCCAGAGGAAAAATCTGTTAAGCCATTTGCTGTTCTGTCACATTTCTTGGTCGGGAATGTACTCCCATGCATTTGATGTGGCCAGATTTAACTAAGCATTCATGAGCCCAGTCCATAACTTATTTCCGGTGAAAGTTTATAGTAGGCAGCCACATTATGAGATAGCCATGTATACTAGCCACAAAGCACTCCCCTGTCTGCTGTTGACTTACCATAAACAGAGAGTTGTCCTTTGAGTTGTTTATGTTTTTGCCTTAGCTGTACCCTGAGATGGGCACAAGAGAATGTGTTTTTTATGCTCAGTGGAGCCACGAGTTGAAGCAATCTCAATTACCAAGTACAACATTAGAATATATTCGGCTATACATATGAACATGTGTACACACAAGGTGTTTGCCATCATTTGTTGAGGTACCGTCTGAGTCTCACATCCCACACCTTGGCCTTGGCCACACTTCCAATGCATTATTCAGTCAGCAACGCTCTTCCCCTTAGTCCGAAAACACTGGACTGTTTCCATTCACAGCTTGCACTAGTCTTGTTCACATTAAATTAACAGACTGCAATAAAAAGTAGACTTAAAGTTTAATAACAAGTTTTATAATGGACAGTGGAATAATGTTTGTGAATCTAATGTTTGTTGTTATAAAAATACAACTTATTTATAGTTTACATATCTGAGCAATATTTCTTTCACTGAATGGGAAACTGCCTCACTTGGTATGAATTTATAGTTATAATATGTAAACACATGATACTGATGTCAAGCAGGCAAAATAAAATGAAAATACGACATCATAATTGTATTATAGTGCATCGGATCAGTAATTGAAAACATAATTTTCCTGAATGCTGGTCAAGCATCGTTTACATTGTTTAGTCCAGTCTGTCTTACTTGGTTGTTTATGTTACAAGTGTTTTATTTGTACTTTTGGTTTTCTGTTTAGATTTTAATGCATTGCAGCCTCCCTGGCACCACGATGGGTAAACAAATTATTGAGCAGCAATTCCAACAAAAGCAACTAATTGCGTTTAGCTTCTCAGTGATTCAATGGGCAGAATTTGTTTTGATTATTATCTTTGTATGGACAAGACACTTTGACAGTTTGACTCACCTCAAGAGAGAGAAAGATTTGATAAATAAGAACTTCTATCTTATTACTTTTGTATTGTGGGAAGAGAACACAATTCTGTCTGTCGCAGTTTATCTGTCTCTGTGTTAACCCTGCGATGGACTTACAGTCGGGTGTGTCCCGTGTGTGCTAAATGTCAGCTAAAATAGACCTTCCACAAAATAAGGCAGGTGTAATGGAGGGATCTCATATTTTCAAATAATCATACATCTCAGCTGTTTTTACATTTAATATGGTAAATGGGCATGTAATATTTTCATGTCTAATCATGATATTTTTTTCCCCATTCGCTCTCTATGTTTCCTCTGTAAAATTCTTTCTAAGCTATGGTCCGACAATATGCCGCCTTTACAGTCAGCCTTTATGTTGATATGTGTTGTATTATATGTGTATATAAAATATGTGATATGTATATTACTTTAAATTGGAACTTCTTGATTGTGTTTTAGGGGAAAAAAAATCTGCAAAGGAAGAGAAAGCTAACTCTGACCGATAACTGAAAGTTCAGAGCTTGTGATCAGCTACAGTATTTTTTTGTTGGCCATGCATGTTATGTATACATTGCAGTGCTGTACCCCATCACCTCTGTGCTGGTTTGCACACATTAACGCCTTTTGATCCACAACCCACTGCTTCCTTTACAGGGAACACACGTTTGCACACACACACACTGCAATTAGACCACATCTGAGGAGCATTACCCATTCCTCTAGTGTTTACACAAGGTCAGTCTTGACGAGAGAAAGTGGGAGGCACAGATATTATTGTGACACTTGCTGTAATGCCGTTCAGTACACACTGGCCAACCATGTGTTTTCCCTGGGGTGGAATGTGGTATCACTTGATGTTTAGTTAAATGAACGTGTATGCTAACTGACAGCTCATGTGAATTGCAGATGGACGAGAAGTTTGAAGTTTTTAACACTAAACTATCTGAAAAAATAATCTAATGATCACTCACTGTTAGTTTCCTTTTTATATGTCCACTTTTTGTATAGAGGTCCATTATTTCACAAATCATGTGTGTCACATTTGTAGGTATTGTGTCATGTGATTATGCTAACTGAAAGGTAGTAAGCCAAAGTATGTGAGACCTGTATTGTACTTGAAGATTAGTGAGCCAAGAATGATGTGTTGGAGTGCTCCACGCAAGCTTCAAAATATGCTACTTTACCTTCCCCATCAATTTTCCTTCCTCTTTCTCCGTCTTCATCCCCCACTTCTTTCTCTCCTATTCCACCCGTCCTCAACCTGGTTCTTGATCCCGACACTGGGAGCAAATACTTCTTGTGGGATTAATATTTCTTCCACTCTGATGTCAGAACTGTGTTTCACAAAGACAGAGTTACTATGAGTGGGCGATGGGCACAGAAAGAATAAGACACAGGGAATAAAAGAAAGAGAGGGATAAGGACACAGAGAGATGAAAACTGGAAAGGTATAGCACAGATGTTAGGAATCCTCACTTGGCAGCCAAATGTATAATCTCATAGAGTGTGTGTGTATGTAAGTGTGTGAGCAGTTGCATGTGACTGTATATGTGTGGGGGACCCCTGTTGGCAGCTACCCATGCTCCTACCCCAGGCTGTGTTTGCAGAGGCGTGTCGTTGTTGCTGCAGGCTAGTAGAGGTCAACAAGGGGGTACAGGCCATGCTGTTCCTCACTGGCTCCCATGCAGAGGCTCTGGTCTTGCCCATTAAGCCAATCACTCACAGCCAGCTGACCCCTGACAGCCAATCAGCTTACTTGGCCTGGAGGCTGAGAGCAAATAGACAAAGGCAGAGGTGTTGGGGAGGGTTATGTTATTGGAAGAGAGCTTGGAGAGAGATTCAGTGAGCGAGAGGAAGAGAGAGACAGAGAATGAGAATGAGTAAAACTGTTTAGCATGGTTTCAGCTGAGGAGCCAAAGGTGAGAACAAGAGGTGGGCGAGAGCGCCCTTAATCTGAGGCTGACGAGGGCACCAAGAGCCTCCATACAATAATTACATTAGAGTCAAATAGATCCCTGTATCTGAAAGCAACACATTTATGCCCTGCAGGAGAATCCCTGGTTAATTGTAATCCACCAGGAAAGAGCAAGCACAAGAAGTTAAAGTGAAGGGGTTTTAAGAGAATGCTTTTGTGTAAACCATTTTGTGCATTAAGTGCAAGTATGTGAATCTTGTTTTATAAATTCTGACTCAAATGAAAAGAAGCAGCAAAGTAGAATTATCATATTTGAGAAAAATGTGAATGAATTTTATCCAGCTTTTGGATATCTGCACATCAACGTGCACTTGTATTTACATGCATTTTGGCTCTTGGCTGCAGTGTATGCTGACAGCATTGCTTTCAGCATAGCTGGAGGGATAGGTGGATGGTGGAATGGCAGGATGGGGAGATAGACTACAAGGGGAAGGGTTGGATAGAATGAGAGGAGGGGGTTAGTATATCTAGTGAGCAGAACCAGGCGCAGCCGGAGGGGAGGAGAGGTTGATCTGTTTAGTGTCCGTCTCCTGCCAGCTTTCACTGGTCATTAAAAGTAGGCTGTTATCAGACAGTGCAGGGAGGACTACCCAACCAGCCAGCACAGTGCTGCGTCTTCAGGTAACAGCTCCTTATCTGTTCGCTGATTGCCTTCACGCTCCCAATCCGTCTGACGTTGGCGTCTCAATCAGTCTTTAAATAATCTGCCTCCTCACAGCAGTGCAAGGAGATCCGCCTCCATACCTCAATCTCTCTGTCTTTTCCATTCCTGCTCTAGATCTTTTCCTTTCCTTGTTGAGTATGAGTTGATGCTGAATATTAATGTGGGAAAGCACTCTGTCTTGCAAACTTATAAGAAATAAACAAACAAGTCTCCAAATCTGACTTGGTGTGTTTTGCTCCCTGAGAGCATGTGTACTGTTGCACAGCTCTGTCCTACAGAACAGAGCACATGGCTTTGTGCTAAAGAGTCAGTGATTCACAAAGCAGTGCTGACATTACTTTCTGGGCCCTCTTCTTCTGAGACATTACTAGCAAATGCAAAATAACAAAAAGTATAAATAGAAATGTTTTTAAAACCATTTGTTCAAGAAGTTCTTTTTAAGAGTACGTATTGTTAAAAAAAGATGATGTGACTTTAAGTCTACTTGATTTCAAAGTTTCATTTAACAGCCGGTTCCTCACACTGTAACCGACATTTGATTATTTACTAAGCCAGGAAAGAAAAGGGGAATTTCATAGAGTCATTCCAGGCTTGGAGATATTCTTCTTCATGACTATAGATAGGAAATTGACTTGTACCTCCAAGTTGTTGGAGCTGGTTTGCAAGACCAGCTTAAAGTTGAGTTGGCAAGTCCTGCTGCCAACAGTATGCTGACATGATACACCCTGCCTCCTACTCACCTCCCTCTCCATTCCCACCACACAGGACCACTAACACTATCAGCTTAATATACATAAGTTACCTCTCCTGCACTGAGAGAGGGAGAAGAAGCTAAAGATATGTACAGAGAAGGAGAAATTTCTCAGCAGCTAGAGAAAAGACAAAAATATACATATAATAAGGAAATGAGTTGGTAAGAAACATCCAAGAAATCTCATTTGACCCCTTATTTCTTTTGATTTGTAGCATAATGGTCAAGTTACCTGTTCTTTACTTCATCCTGCTTGCTTCAAAATACTGTTAATCATCCTCTTTATTTACATTGTGATCAATATTGGAACTAATCAGCCTTTGATTGATGAGGAAAAGTAATATGAGAAGATAAGAAAGCATCTGACAGTTTGAAGGTGACTGAAAGCACTTATTTTAGATGTCTCATTTTGTCTCAGTCTCATCTGCCATCAGAATCAGATTTTAGCAATAAACATGTACTATGCCTTGTATAAGATAAGCCTCAGCCCATACCATCTCTCAGAAACAATATCAATTAGAGAAAAAAACTGGCTGAGAATCCCCAGCATTGTCTCATTTGATGGAAAAGTTCACTCTGCTGATTATTTGGGCACTGCTTTAAATTGGCACAACCTTTTAAACACATGCCCAATAGTCAGCTTATCTTTGCTTGAAAAGAAAATTAGGAGCGAAATGTAACATCGTGATCACTTTCAAACATTTTGAAATTATTTGAAATTTACAGTAGGTTAAATGATAAACTGTAAAATTTGTGTAGTTCTTTTAAAAAAAGAAAGAAAATTTAAAAACAATTGTCAGAGAAGTTTTATTACATTTCTGTGATCTTCAGATCATTGGTGGAAGTTATTGCTTATATCAGTAAGACAATGTCATACCAGAGATTTGAATTATAAGCAGCTAAAATCTCATATCTGTTGAGAATAGGAAAGGTTTTGCTCTACAAGTAAAGCAATAGGTGTCCTCAGTTCCTAAATATTTACATTATAGTTAAATGAGGACACAACCTTGTCCTGAATTATGTGTGTGGAAAATATGTTATACTGTTCTTATTGTTTTTTACCTTGGAAATAAGGTTTGCATTTGACATAGCGTCTGAACCTTTTTAGAAATTAGGTTATGGCTTGCTCTGCCTATCCTCAATTTTTCTTTGGTTATTCTCCTTGTATTTCAACTCACTTAGACCTAAGCCGTCAAATGAAAAAACCCAAACATTGGTAAAAAAAGAACCTCCGCCTTTTTTGAAAAACTGACAACTGTCCAATAAAATCTTTATTTACCAATGTCTGAGGAATACATGTTACAAGTTACATAAGGTCTGTATAGGTTAGTCTCCAAAACAATAATTGTAATTACACTTTTTATCATTAGCATTACAGTTTAATTCCACATTACTCTGTAAATTATTCCACAGAATTCTGTTTTAGATAAGAGCATGTTTTTTCTCAACATACGAAACATATTACCCACAATTGAAAGTTGACAAATACCATAAAACTCCACAACAGTTGTCTTGTCCTTAATATAAAACTGGACAGTTATGGGAATGTATTAGTATGAGCAGCTGGAAGCAGCTCCAGTAGATGGTGTAATAGTGACTGTACTTATTGACTGTACTCATACTTCAGAGTGAGTCAGATAAATGAACGTTCCACCTCCGTCACTACTTCACTGCTGATGTCGTATGGGATTTTAGACCGTAGGTGACAAGCGAGTAATAACTCCTCTATCTTTCCACCTCAATCTCTTTTGCTCATTCGCTGGCTCCCTTCTGCCTCTACCTAGAAAGCATACTTCCATTTCTGAGTTATCTGTCTCTCTCTGTCTCCCTCTCCAGTTTCTCTCTGTCTCTCATTCCTTGCCCCTGCTCTCATCCATGTGATGTGTGATATGTATCATTGGTTAAGACTACTCCAGGCCGGCATGTTGACATTCCCCCGTGCCTCTTCATCTCTCCCCGCAGAGCTGAGTGCTGTTGAGTTGTGTTGATTAATGATATTGATCGCTCCACACACAACTTGACTTTCAGCGAATGAGGGAGTGAGCGAGAGACAGAAAGTGAAACTAGCGGAGAGAGAGAAAGAGAAATTAGAAGAAAAAAAAAGAACTCACTCAATCTTGATACAGAATTCTTTTTTTCCACAAGCCCTGTTTCTATGGAAACCATACCATCGGGAAAAAAATGGAGACATATAGATGCAGAAAAGTGGAGAATGTCATAATAGGTTTGGCTGACAGGTGTTTAGGGTGCAAGTACAGTAAGTTATTTTATATGTGAGTGTCTGCTGACTTGTTTGATTTAAACCTGCAGTGAACAGTGAGGACACATGTTGAGGTGCCAACAGCATATGCAACATCAATGGGAGTGAAAGTAAGATGTCAATAATCCTTTCAGGATTGTCTCCTCGACATCTAATAAGTTGTGTCAATAGCAATGAGTGGTTGTCTATACATTTTGAAGGGAGGATGGCTCTTATAGAAGACGTCATGTATAGATAATATAGATGAGAATGATTAGGAGAAGGAGAATTATACCAACAGTACGCAGGATTGGATATCACCTTTCACTTTCCAAATTGATTCAAGTGAATTTGATTTGACCACGCATTTATTTATTTTTCATCTATTTGAAAGATAACCAAGAACTTGTACTCCCACACTATTTCAAAACAATACAGCACCCATGCTTGATGATCACTCATGCATGAATTCAAATTACATATGAAATAATCACTCAGAGAGAAAGTTGGACACAACATAAAATTTTCAAAAGGTCACTTTTACCAGGCCATTTTTACTAAAATGATTGCTTAGTTAGTTAGCCTACTTTGCTATTTAGCTTAATTCTGTATTAAGAATAAACATAAAGTAATTTTTTGAAGAGTTCACTTGCTTTAACAAGTTGGCCTTTGATAAACAAAGGCTGCGTGCCCAAGTAAAGCCTAAGACGTTTATAGCCTATATTGAAAGATCGATCACAAGGCTTTATGAATTAATATTATATTATTCAAATGAAAATACAGTATATTTTCCAGACCCAGCTCTGTCAGTATTACAAGTAAGCACTAACTCTAACTTTGTGGACGTCTCCGTTAGTCAGCTCATTAAAAGTGTCGTGTGAGGGGTCTTTTGAGATTTTTTGCGATAAGAAGATAGGGCATTTGATTGTAGCAAAGGGGATTTTCCTTAGTGATACTCATGGAGTTTTCTCTCTCCCAGGCCTGACAGGACACATGGGGAGAGTCAAGCCACAACTGTGGTGGGGGTTGCAGGCTCCCATGAAAGATTAAATCCCAGGGAAAAATATTAAAGCATTGGTATGAAATGTGTGTGCACATGGGGTGTGCGTGTATGTGTGTGTGGGTGTGTGCATGCGCCCATCCACATGTTTATTGTGGTGTGTCACTGCAGGACAGGATGCAGAGTGTGTGAACCAGTCTGTCCCACTGAATCAGCTGCCGTGCAGGAAGAGAGGAAGCATAATGAGTACAATAGAATAGTTGAGTATGTAGTGTTTTGTCATTTCTCGCTGTAAATGTAATTTTCAGTGTGTGTGTGTCGGCGTAAAGGAAGGAGGGGTTTGAGGGGCATACTTTTCCTCTCATATCCACAGGCGGTTCCACATACCCCCTGTACAAACAAACATAAGCAGGTGCCCATGTTCATTCGGTTGAGTTGAGTGTAATGGAGCAGGTCCTCACCTTCCTAAAATGGGTCACCCCAGGCATGATGACTTCAAACTCCTGTCCATAGCAGAAACAGGAAATGGTGACCATGAGTCCATGTCAACACTGCTAACAGAAGGCCTTTGGGCTCCTATAAAATTTGATAAAACATGTTCATGTGCATTTTTGGACAGGACTATGTATTTGTTGCTCTTGCTGTTTTCTGTCTGGCCTTGTCTTGTTCTCCCAGCTGTCCTAACACTGGTCTGTGTTGACAGTAAACACAGCTGCAGGTCACAGAGGCCTCACTCTGGTTGGATCTGGGGCACTGAAGACCAATGCGGGAGAGACCAGGCAGAAAGCATAATTACAGCAAAGGGTAGGAAGACCAAGATGGAAAGGCTCTTCTTTGGTCAGGCATATTGTACTGAAGAAGTACAAGAGGGGAACGATTCTTTGGTTCAGCCTGTGCCCTGTGCTCTCTTAAGGCTGACAGTAAAAAGGAAACTGAAGGGACCTGTGGACAGGAGAGAGACAGAGGGATATGTTGATATGACATGTCAAGAAAGGATAAAAAAGAGCATTGGCAGACAGAAGAAAATGGTAAATATCAGAATCCAAGCATTCTTGTCCAGGATAAAATCTTGGGGTGACTTACAGAGAAATTGAAAGGGAGAAATATTGTTGAAAGCAGAAACAAAGGGTTAAATGTGAGGTAACAAGGCCTAAAACTGGTATTGAAATGTCATCTTCTAGAGGTCAGAATCAAAACACCTAATAAACAGCCAACAGAAAGTGACCCAAAGCCAAGAGTTACCTTAAATCTCCATACCAACACACATCTACATCTGAGAAAGCTTTTTCATAATTGAGGACTGGATGTATCTTTAGGATCAATAAATTGTCATAAATCTATCTCCATGTTTTTAACAGATGACATTAGCATTGCTTATAGACACACTACCATTAGGAGCACATGACCTTTGTATGTGTGATTGATAGATTGTCCTACCCTGTCTGCATGTCGTGGCCCTGGCTGTAAGAGACACGTTGTTTTGGTAACCCACCTATCTCTATATATACACTCTCCTGTGAGGGTCTGTAAAGGGGAACAAGGCAAAGATCTGTGAGGATATACAGACACATTGACGGAGGCAGTCACAAGCACACGTCTCACTATCCACTCCCATTTATTTACATTAGTAAACGCATGCACACCCACACACACTTGTACCAAAAAAAAAATCCTCTTTTTGACATGTTCTTTTCCGGCCCCTAAGGACAGATCAGGCACAGCTGTGACTTGGGAGGTCATGAGGCTTGGAGGGGTCAGACTGTGCAGACTCTGAGAGAGCCCAGCTCAGGGTCACAGGTCACTCCCAGCAGCCCTTGCGGTGTGAAAGGTCATGGGTCAGAGTCTCACCACGATGCGTCGGCTGGATAGGGTTTCAAAAGGCAGCCGGGGCCAGTGAGGAGCACAGATTTATAGATACTGAGCCTAGCCCAAGGTAATTACACAGAATATGAGCATGCCCGTTGAGGCTTGGCCGCCATATTTCATTTCCAGCCTTAGCCCCTGTAGACTGAAATAATACATGAGATAGCCAGGGAGAAACGAGAGGTGAGACTAAGGGACAAAAAGCCATTGAAAGGAAGATTCATTGATTCCAGGTAAAAGGTAGAACAATAAATATTGAGAAGAGGAGAAAAAATTGGGCAAAAAAAGTGTGAGTGAATAAACAAGTTCACTTTTCAAGTATGAACAGTGAGAAAAGTTGAAGAAGGGGTGAGCAGGAGACTAAGTAAAGGCAAAGGGTCATAGTTGTTACTAAACAAAACTCAATTCTTAGCAACAAGACCTTTGACGTCAAATTCCAGTAAGACAGGGAGAAGGTCACAGGGATCATCCCTGGGGAATGCCGGGAGTCGGAATGACATGGAGCATGGACAGCAGGGAGTGACAGCCTCGCGAGAGGAGAGGAGCACAAGAACAGATGGAACAAGGGGTGGGGGGGGGGGTGCGAAAGAAAGAGGACCCAGAAATTAGATTAGCTTAAAAAGTGAGGTTGTAATGCAGCACGCTTGATATCCTTCTCAGAGCAGTTTCCCGTGAGAACCTGATCGGGCCACTGCAGACTCATCGAGACAGTTCAAACATATTTACCCCTCGTTGGAAGGTACAAATTAAATCACGCTCTTCCACAAAGAGGGGATGTTTTCCCCTCCTGTTCTGATGTCATGGTAGTGGGGCATTATAGAGTGGGGGTCGGCCTGCTCGGGCCCACATGCATTTATCTTAGGGGCCATTCATCTTCCAATAACCCCCTCCAATGGACTCGTCCTTTCTAGATTATTTTGATTCCTTTCCTTAACATTATTTCAAAGTTCTTCTCTGACAAGTTACCCCTCTATACACAAACATCAAGAACAACAAATTCAAGAACAGGTCAGAGCTTTGTCCTGTCTCTGATGTCCTCAGTGTTCTGTCTGTTTCTCTCCTCCTCCCTCCCTCTTGCACTGCCTTACTTCTTATCCTGTACTGTTTGAAAAGAGTGCAATTTCTGGAACAATTACAAGTGCCCATCCTTTTGTTTCTGCCCTTAACAATGCCATGGTAGCTTTCATTGGAGATCATTACAGTAATTGCTTCATAATTACATCTGCTCTAGCCTTGGCTGCTGCCCATTCTCTGAGTGCACCTAGTCCCCGTCACAGACTTTGTGATGCACAGCAATGTCTGACCTTAGACCAGGATGCATGTGGGTCGCCGTCACTTAGCCTTTGGCCAAACTGCTTTCACCGCAGCATTCAAATACTGTAAAGAACTCTTCCTCCATAATATCGTGCCTTTTTTTTTGTACATCTTGATTTTTTTCCTCAAGTTACTCTTTCTCATATCTTACTCAGTCTGTAATTATCTTCTGCTGCTGCATGATAAATATTTCCAGATAGTATTCTGAAGGACAGCACAGAGAGGCTTTTACCCTCCACCCCCTCATGTTGCATTTATATAAAGCAACATCTGCTTCCAATGCTGCAGAGTTTTGGGGGTTTCTTTTCCAAAAAGGTAGAAAGCGTTTGATGAGTCAACCAAGCATTTTAAGGAAGGTTCATACAGTATGCTTATATCACTTACTCACCTGAAGCAGCACTATGCCCGTTTTCTGAGGAATTATCTAGCCCTAATTCAACCCTCCCTTTGAGATGCTGGAAAACGCTGGAAAAAAATCCTCGAGTCATGCAAGTACACAATAACTCACTCAATTATTTACAAGTGAACTCATTCAGAAAGGAAGCATATGTAATCTACTCATCCATGCTGAGAAGATGCTGGGAGAGAGATGAGGAGTGGAGGGGAAAGAGAAGTGGGGTGTGTTCAGGGACAAGGCAGGCGGCCAGCTGAGAACGAATTCTGTTTCTGTTACTAACTCCCAGAAGAGAGGTGGGAACCAGTAAACAAACCAAGTGAAAAAGTGTTTCCTCCTTTAGTGACAAAGAGTAAGAGCCTAGGAGAAAGGCAGGGATGGAGGGAAGCATGGCTAGGAATTGGCGCAGTGTGTCAGCTTTCAGCCTTTCTGTGTGTGTGTGCCCTCTGCCCTGTTTGTATGCAGTCCAGCAACCTACACAAAAGCACAGAGGGGACATACACACAGATGGGTAAACAAAGCCATTGTTTACTATTTTGATTCTTATTATGTTGAGAGAGATCAGTAGTTATTGATTTTCCTCAGATCGGCCTAAATAACAGTGGAGGTTAACAGTAAACATTCCCATCGGGCGCCTTATATTCATCCACACACACAGACACGTAATTTACAAACTCACGCACACAGAGTCTCGTTCCTCCACCGTACCCCGCTACCATTGTGCCTGTCACACCCTTGTCAGTTCTGATCACAGTGTGTCTACCTGAAGTATGCAGATGAGGTCTTTGTGGTACTCTGTCCCTGCCTGGATGCCCATTATTTTGAGCTCTGGTCTATTATGGCCTGAGCCCGGGGCGGGTCCGCACACACGCACACACAAATGCATACACACACATACACAGCACTCCTGGGGTCATACCCTTTCAACCTTAGGGGCTCGACTTCTGCCACCACAGTCTGACAAATCACCCCATGACACACACACACACAAAGAAGCGCCAGGGCCCCAGCATGAGTGGGGCCCAGTTCTAAGCAGCTCCTCCAATCTCAGCTCTGTTACAAGCAACAGCATTGAGCTGCCATTGCTCTACTCCCACTGGATTTGGATAAAGGCGAGGGAAGAAGATGAGGGGAAGGAGAGATAGAAAAAAGAGAGGCTAAAAGGGAGAGATGGGAAGAGGGAAAGAGATGGGTGGGAGAAAGAGACATTTGGGTTCTTTCATTTGGTGGACTATGATAAATGGCCTGGCCTTTAGCTGGTCTGTGCTCCCCCAGAGCTCACTCTGGGCCTCCTCTGACAAGAGAGTCTTTGAGGGAGAATGGACCCCACAAATATTGCTCTTTGTCCCAGACTTAGCTAAGCCAAGACCCCATTGCTCTGACTTTAATCAAGTAAAACCAGCAAAGCAAGGGTCTGCTTTTATGTCTAAGAGTCGATGACTTTGTGTGTCTGCGTGCATATGTGTACTATGTAAGTTTTATGTCTGTATGGAGAAACAGAAGGGAGAGATGTGAATGAAAAAAAGTTAGCATACTGCGCTGGCACGTCGACCATTACTCCTTTAAAGACATTCAGAGCCTTGCCTTGGGGGGTACGTGGGTAGATTTGGGGGAAGGCAGAATTCACATGCACCCTAAAGGCAAATTACAAACTGAGTCAGCGATCAAAACATCTTGTGAAGTTCACCTAGTAAGGGGAGGTCTTAGTGAGAAAAATGTCTAGAGAAAAATAGAATTTTCTTCCCTTACCAAATAAAGAGAGGCATATCCGTGTCACATAGCTTGAGTCTTGCACCTGGTTATCAATCCCAGAATCCTGCATTTGCTATACACTGTGATAGTTCAAATATGTATGTTATGCATCCAATGTATGTTATGCAAGAGGGAACAACCTCTGTATAGAAGATGAAAGTTTGAAGTGGATTGATCGTTCATGAGGAAGGTCCGCTGGTGGTGATGTGTACAGACTATAGACCTTAGGACTTGAATAGAGGAAACAACTGGCAAACCTGCTTGGATGATCTTTGTCACTTTTTTTTCTCATTTTTAGACAGTAGCTTGCTACAGCTGGATGAGTGTGACTGTGATTGTAATGGTGTGTTGAGAAGATTGTGTAAGGAAGACTATGTGAGGCCAATTGAGTGCTTTTTTTTTTGGATTGTATAGCGTCGTGGGTGGAGAGTGGAGGTTATGGAGCTTTTTGCCTTTTGTCAACTCTTAACATTCATTTCTAAGCCCTCCTTTGCTTTTTACACTTCCTCTTCCTTCAGAGTCACAGTCGCCTTGTGTCTTTCTTTTGCCTGCAGCCATTCTTGAAAGCTGAATCAAGGTTTAAACTTAGATCACCTCCTTGGTTTTTTAATCAAAGCAGCATATAATATTTCTGTATATGTCTTTGTGCTTTGTACACACATGCTTTTCTGCTATCACATGAATAGGTTCAATGTGTGCACACATATGTGCATATATGTGTGTGTGATGGGGGCATTACTCAGTGCCACACAGTGCCATAGTGCCATAATCTCCACCCTTGCCCAGTGGCCCAGATTAAATCCAGGCTTTGATCCACCCCCTAATCTGAGTTTACAGGCTCTGGGCCGAGGGTGGTTGCTCTACTCTGCCTGCCAGCTAGATTCTGCTTGCTTCTCTCCTTCCTCCCTTGTCTGTCTGCCTCCTTGCTGCCCCCCCACTAAGGAGCTGGCAATTGAAATCAGCTTAAGAGTTGCTTAATACAGAAGCGGACAGAATTAGGCCCTTTAATGCCTGTCATGGTCAAAATTATATCAATGGCTTTTTTGTCAACGCTACACTGGTGTCAATGGAAAACTTCACTTGTAGTTTATTCTCCCTCGCCTTGCACTCCAAACATCACAAGCACATGCACACATTTATAATGGTGCATGCACAAACTAAATCAATGCCCATCCAAATGATAAAACCTAAACAATTGTCCCTTTTTTTAATTAAACTGTTGCTTTACCAAGGTATCAAATTGTGTACATGGTGTGATTGCAAAATCAGCTTCAGTGGTGACCCTTTTTGAAGTGGAATGTGGTTCATTCGTTCAGGGTCAAACACATTCAAAGTATCAATTGGAACCAAAAGCCAGAGTCTTGGCTGCACTTTAATGCTACAGTGAGTATGATTTACTGCCCATCTGCAACTGCATACTCTTTGACAAGGCCCAGACAAAGTGAATAAGAGAGCAGGAGACTTACTGTCATTAACCAATTTACCAGTTTATATAAACAAGGCCATGGCTGATTAGAACAGGGTCTTCCTAAAGTAATAGTTTACAGCACAGCACATTGAAAATAATAAGCCTTAATACAATAAAGTTGGAGGAATATCAGAGCCACAAGACTGGACTGAGTTGGTGCATTAATGCTTGATGTGCTGCTCAGTGTTAACTGCTAACATTTGGGGTTAACCAGGCTAAGAAAACGTCCACACTTACAAGGATAATTGACAGTATGACAGCAGTAGTGGTGCAATTACATGCTGTGGTGGCATCTGAGGAAGGAATATGCTGTGTAGTAGCTGATGGCATACTTTTGAATTAGCATGGAGATCTTGTATACTTGCACGCTGTTGCACTGTTCGTCTCAGCAGAGCGAAGAGGTCTCATTTCTTTGCTAGAGGTGAAATTAGTGCGCCTTGTTTATGTTGAATGAAAATGGACACAACTGAGAGAGGGAAGCTGAGAGAGGGGGCATACAACATGTAGAAACATGTCAGGGTTTGTCACAGAAAATCCATTTTGTGCTTGAACAAACCACAATACTACATAGCACAATAGAGTACTGTGTGTACTGTATCTTGACTTTTACTTGTCACACTCATCATGTCAGTGCTGAGCTTTAAACACCGCTCCATTTTCTTTACTCCTTGCTCCTCTGAATTCAGTCACATCCCACACATTTTGACTTCAGTGTGAAACATGCAGGTGCAGGAATATGCTGACTGGTCAACACACAAACACAATCGTAGAAAATGTGGTATGTCATCTACAATACCTTTAGAAAGCTGGGGTAGTCATGAGTTATTTGTCTTGCTTATTGGCAGAGGTTGGCCAATTAACGCCCCGGTGCTAGGTCCAGATCACTGGCTCTCTGCGTGGTGGTGGAGTGTGAAATGTGTCATAAATCCAGGGCACAGCCCACAGCACATAAGGGTGGCACAAAAGCCTGGCAGAGAGTTCCTCTCTCTTGGGTGAATGAGAAAGCAGAGTTCACGGGGTCCGGAAGAATGATCCAATTAAGTGCTGTCTCCCAATATTCTTTGCCCTTGGATGGAGGCTTTATGCTTGAATTATGAACACTACTGTTTGCTTCCGTTTAATATGATGGCATGAATGTGATTTCACAAATGTCACACAAATTTGATGGTAGGTTAGCCTCTTAAAATCCTTCGGGCTCTGAATCAGAGCAGCATGATTCCTGTGGCTGGTTCTGTGTCATTGCATGTGAGTGATGAGCCTTATATCCTTGAATGTGTTCTCAGACAAGTGTCCTCAAACAATTACTTACTGGATAGCTGTGACAGGTCAAGGGGTCACTGCTCCCTCTTGTTGCTTCCTGATAAGAGACTCATCAGTTTAGGGTTATCTACAGGTAGGTGCAGAATGGAAAGTTCAAAAGGTTAAAGAGGAGTGAAAGGTCATTGAGAGATTTTTTTTTCGTGGGTTTGTCTTTAATCCTTGTATGTAAAGGATTTTTTGTCTTTCAAAACTGAGCGGGACATAAACAAGCCCTTTCATAATGCTGTTGTGTATCTGTCAGTTTGTTTGGTCATCTACCTGATTGAGATGTCAGCTGCTCCCCCTTGACCTAGATCATAACTCATAACTGTTCTCCGCCCTGCAAGTCTGGCTAAGAGCAGATAGATCATGTCCTAATAGGCTGGCCATCCCCCCAACTTGCATGGCAGTAAAAAGAGGGGGCCTAGACTCTCCTCACCACCACCTCTAAGCATCGCATCATTGACACTTAGTAATATGACTCTGAATGTGAATTTGTCAGTGTAGCCAAGAGGACTGTTTGGGGTGTGAAGGTTGTCTGTAATGCCAGTGACACCTCATTCTAGACTTGCCTGACAGGCCGAGGTGTTGACCTGAAGTCCCCACCTCTACATCCTCCTTTTCACTAGAATAAGGCTTGTGTCTAAATTACTTGGCATAGAAAGGATGTAAATGAATGCTGGGGGTTGTTGTCCTCAAATTCTGCAAGGTCAAGCATCCAGCTGTCAGTTCATGTTTAAGACTAATCGTTTATGTGCTTATACCACTCAGCGCTTGTTGCTTCATTTTCTCTGTGCATGTTACACACCTCTCCCACTCCCTTTGACTCAATGTCTTGACTTTTTTCAGTCCACAATGTTTGTTTCTTTTTTCTATCCAATATATAATGCCTTCTTCATTAGTTTCATCCTTCGCATCCTTACACCCAGTCTTTTCAGCAAAGAGATGGACCTACAGGTGGTTTCGTTTCCTGTTTTCTAATGTTTAGCGCTTTATTCGACCAAAGCAATGTGTTTGAAAGTATGGTTTCACTTTGCAGGAATAGAAATTTTAAGATGCATTAAAAAGAAGCTCGCAAACAGTTCTTTTTTTGCTATTGTAAATAGGAATACAAAAGAAGTTTTTCAGAGTGAATGGGTTTTTTAATTATTAGGAGGAAAAACATAAACTGTGTAATGTTATCAGACAGTGTCCCACTGCAAAATCATGTGTTATCTGCATCTGAGAGGCATAACCAAAAAAAAAAAAACATGCTTTAATTTGGTGTTGTTTTTGTCTGTCATGGAAGATTGATATAACTTTATATCTTAGATATATATCTTTGAGATATATCTTTCTCTAAAATAATTGAACGCAATCTTTGAGACGTTTGACAGCGAGATGGAGCGAGTTTTTTTTTTTCTTTTTTTTAATACCATTACCATGGCCATGGCCACTGCTTTCTCACTGGTCCGTCCGAGCCCTGGCCCACTACGTAAAAAAGCAGCAGGTTGCGGAGTTCAAGTCCTTCGAAATGTGAATCGAAACAGCTGCCCCTAATCACCAGCACAAGCTGGGCTTAAGGGCCTCTCAGTTTCACCCCTCATCTGCCTGGAATTTTGAATTTCCTGAGCGGAGATCAAATGGCAGTTCGAGTCAGTGAGACCTTTGATATATGGACACCCATCTCGCGAGGGCCTTCTGCATTGGGATTTACGCTTGACAACACACTTGGTGTCACCTCCTCTCTCGGTGGACGCTCTGCAACCCCTAGAAACATTGGGCCCCTTTGACAGCACAGCCCCCCCCTCAAAACCCCCTGGAGTGCCCAGCAGTTATTTATTAAATTTGTTGTGCCCACCATGGTATGGTTTCAGTAGGCCACTTAGTTTTGGATTGCACCCTGGATTTTTCAATTATGTGGTTCATTTCACCTGCTTGTGTTCCTTTACCCCCCAGGATCAAGGGCACAGGAGATCACATTTAATTATTTCAAAACAAGAACTCTTAAAAGGGCCCCATGGATCCATAACATCATGCTTTTCTATCTATTGCTCCATCGCCACTTCTTTAAATAAGGAGTATTTAGACTGTTAAAAAAAGAAACTAAGAAATTCCTTCCTCAGCCTCCAAACAGCTCATTACTCATGTCAATACGGAAATTTGTCTACCTAACAGGAGGGTAAATAAAAGGGCAGAATATGGGATTTCCAGAATTCCCTGCTTGTTGAGTCTCATATGGAGCACATTAGTGTCTTCTGTGATTGACAGCTACTCCTGTGTGGAGCCAGAAGGAGAGGAAAAGAGAGATAGGAGATGATTATATCTAAGGTAATAAGTATGGGCTGTCCACAGCAGGCATGGAAATGCTATCTAGACTAGTTGTGGCCTGTATGGATAAACAAAGTCTTTATGTCCATCTCTTGGAACATTCATACAATTGGTCTTTGTGTGTTGAATCATATTTTGGAAATGATTAATTAGACAATTTATTCCTTCCTTTGGATTTTGTGGCTTGGCACATCCAATAAAAAAAAATTATCTATAAAAGTATCAAATCCTTTCTTTCATTTTAGCAAGTTTGCATCATTATAGAAAGAATTTTCTCAGAGTTGGAACGCTTTTGACCGCTAAGTGTTTCCTTGGCAGCAATGTATTACTTCGTTATCAGTTCATAGACTAAACCTCACAAAGGACTTAGAGTTGATTGAGAGTTGGATATTTCTGTATATCATCATCCAATAACTGTCTTTTCATAATATGCCTGTAATCATAAGTAAAAATGAAACCATGCAAGTAAACAACATAAGCATAAAATGTTTTGCATCCAGACTGGTATCATGAAATGTCACGTGAATAACACAAAATGGGCCTCATGCAAGAACATTTTCGTATTTTTATTCTAAATTTCTCGTACTTTTTTCGTACGAAGGTTTCGTACGAACACGCCACGTCAGATTCAACAAACGCTCTTATCTTCGGAAAAAGTGTGTAAACGACCTGCATAAACGATGAATCCCACCCGCGCGTATTTATGGGGCACGTGCACGAGGATAGTAAATTTGCATACTCCACGCCCAAAATAAGGCTGTGCTTCCTCGCTCCTGTGCCAGAAAATGTTGAATGTTGAGTCATGAGAATGGCGTTGAGAAGTTCTGCTTTCAGAGATCCAAAAAGGAAAATCTGTCATTTTTAGCAATGTCAGCAATGGAATTAATATGAAATAGAAAATAGCTTAAAAAAAAAAAACGTCCCGCCCTGGGCAGGCGCTCGATGACTGCAACTAAAGCCGTGCAATCAGTTGTTGCCTCATCATGATGGCACTTTGATGTGGTGGTCCATGAGGGGGGTCTTCTGGCACCACACCTTCTGGTCTGCCTGGGCTGGTTCAGGCAGTAGGAGACCCTCTTTCGTGGCAATATTGTGCAAATCTGGCATGCCTTCTCTGGGCTATAGAGCAGTTTGACCCCCGCTGTATCGAGACACACCCACCCTGGCCTTCAGCTCAGTGCGCTCCACGATGTGTATATGTGTCTCGTGCTCCAATTATGATTGGCAGTCCAGCCACGGCATGAAAGTCCCTCTTAATGTGTTCTTGTTGGACAGCGGTGTATGGGAATCTGATGTACCATGGGTGATAAACTGATGAGAGCTTTGATGACCAAGGGGAGCACACAACTCACAAAGGACTGGGACACACCCGATCTGTCTCCAATCTCCCTCTGAAAGGTTCCAGTGGCCAAAAATCCAAGGGTGGTGAGGACCTGGACGTGTGGTGGAATTGGGTTTGATCGGCGTGTTTTTCTCTGGAGTTGTGGCTCTAGCAAGCTGCATATTTGCAGCAGCACAGTCCTTGGCAGTCTTAATCGCGATGTCAGCCATTCATCTGTCTCCGCAAGGATATCTACACGGTCTCTTCAAGAGCCTGACGCGCTAAGGCATCCAAAAGTAGCTAGACAGCCGCTGGTTACACTTCCCATTGACCTTGTTATATACAGATTCAAATGAACCTTCAATTAGTGCATAATTTAAGTCAAACAGAATAATGTCAGCATCATTATGGGGTATAATGTATATATTTATTTATGTTTGCTTCAGAGTAATTAAATATACAATCCATTAGTCAAGCAAACTTGATTGGAATAACAGCGGAATATTTTACGAAACTCCTACGACAGCTCTGGATCCCTCGTATATTCTGTTCGTACCTGAAAGAAAACGTAAAATACGAAAAGATTGGTGAATGTGCAAATTCTCTTAAATCACTCGTACACACGACTTAAGAACACATCGTACGAACGGTTCTTGCAGGCCCAATGTTATTTTGCATGTATTTATGTTCTCACATCATTTCACCCAACAACAACATCATAACCCTGACCTTAACCCTAACCTTTTCACTAGTTGCTTTAAATGACACCCAAATAGCTTACAATGTCCACACATGCCATGTATGTCTGAATTGGCTCAATATTTACGCACAGTCTTAGGGTGGCACGTTGTTGCATGTTTCAGAAAAAACTATTTATGACTACATGGCAGATCAAGACTTTTTTGCCAGGATGTACGTCTGTATTTTCACCAATTAATAATCAAGACATCTGAAGTAACTGAATCTCCACAATTTCCCTATGACATGTAAATGCCTCCAAAGGAGAGGCATAGTGAAGGGTGCAAACACATACAAGAAGAAATTTGCATTCCATATGCAAATTAAACAAAAATCAACCTATGTCAAAATGGAAAATGAAGATTATTATCTAAGGAGTAGGGAGCATTTCACAACCCAGAGCAAACTACTTCATATGCCAAAATGAAGGTGTTTCTTTCATGGATTGGGCACAAATGGGAGCCAATGGAATTGACACATTGACATTTATTGATCATCTATCCTCTAACAGAAGCAATAGATTGAATGCATGTACGTATGCTGGATAATTCAGTATTCTCAAGTGTAGCCAAATGCATCAAAATGAATTGGACAACATTAATTTTTCTGCAAGACAACCAGCTACAATTTTTACTTTATGAGCTTTTTTAAATGAGGCCAGGGAATATCCTTGACTGGGCAGTCAATCACCTGGTGTCTATCCAATTAAGCAGGATGGACACCAGATTAAAGGTAGAGGGTCCAAAAGCTGAGGATCTACAGTGGAGACCAGGGGGGTGCAGAGTCGAATATCTAATTCAGTCATTCACTGCAAAGGATTTTCCAAAAGTAACACAATATATTTTTACTTTATGTGTATCTAAATGTGAAAATAATGTTTGACTTCTAAACATTGGGCTATTCTGTATTGTTGCAAACTTACCCAAATTAAGAATCAGAATTACTTAATGTCATAACACTAATGTCATATTCATGACTTTTTTATTTTTCAAAATTGAATGTTCTGAGTAGAGCATGGAAAACGTCCAAACGTATCAATCATTTTTTTTTGTGGCAGAGATCCATTAAATTTTTCAAATTTCCACATTCAGACAAATAACAAAAATCTTATTTCCTACCAAAATAGGTTTTTCAAAGACTCTCAAGTTTATATCTACTTCAGTGAATTGTAACCAGAGGTTCACTTAGCAAGGGACAGAAATGAGCAAATTTCTCCCATGTCGACAAAATGTTGAAATAAAGGCAAACGTTTGCTCTGTAACAACTTTGGAAACAATATTTCTGTTGTCTTTGACCATTTGGTTCATGGGAGCCAAATGGTGTTTGTACAGGATGAAAATGACCCCTCCCCCAGTGATTTACCGTTTATTTTTTTCCCTTCTTTCTTTCTTTTTTTTTTTTCTTTAAGCGTCTCCCACCATTAAAATAATTCATTGCCATTGAACATTGGAAGCTTCACAATGAATTTGTTGGCTTTTTTGTATTCTTGTAAAGACCAAAAGAATTGTGGGGTTGAGTGAGAAAATGCACTTATGTATATGTATGTGTTTGTATGCACGTACGCGCGCGTGTGTGTGTGTGCTGGTCAATTAAATGACATCACGGTTGGATCCACAGGGGACACATGAATACTGGGACCCTGCTGGATAATCAAAACATTTTTCCTTTGGCATAGTTGTCATGTTTCTCAGGATGTAGAAGAAGAAATGTCACAAAAAGAAAAGAATTAAGGTGAAAAGACATGCTGCATTTTGCTTTCTGAGATTTTATATTTTAATTTTTAAAACTTCAGTTTTCCTCAACTTGCAAATTTCATAAATCACACTAATAAAAAGGATTGGCTTGAAGACAAAACTTTTTAAAGGGGCGTGCACGGTGACCATTTCTGACCCCGGAGTGTGGGACCCCACCTGACCTGAAGATTAGGGTTCAAACGGTCAATTAAAGGTCACTGGCAGGGGCAGGGGACTCTTAGTGTGAGACTGTGTGCCAGAGGCTGTAGATAGTAAAGCTCATGCATGTGTGAAGGTTGAGGGGGGTTGATGTAGCCACTGATCACTTATTATACCCAGAATGAATGGCCTACAGATTATCCATTGGTATACAGTACAAACTTGCCTCACGTTTCTCCAACACATACATGTACAAAACACGCCCTGTTAGAAATATGTACAGAGTATCCAACTTTGCTCAGTTTGCACTTACCATATCCACTGACTGCCCCAATTCCTGCCATATGCTTATTTCTCTCCCTGTCTCCCTCACTCTCACCCTCTTTTATCTCTGTTATAAGCCTATCTTTCTCTCTATTCATCTGTCTCTCCTGTCTCTGTCTTAGCTACCACGCTGGCTATCTATCCTTCTAATGAGCTGCATGGATGCCTCTAAAGAGTTGTCAAACACTCCTCACACAGCCATCACTTTTACTGGGCTCAAACTAAGACATAAACAGCAGCATCCCTGTGGCAACCTGCCGGAAGAGTTAGTGCAAGAATAAGTGTCACTTTAAGAGACTAAAATATATCATAGGTGATCAGATTAGAGGTGAGATTACATGTGAGCCACAGGTGCTACTGAATGGGTCCTAGCAAGCTGAGGAGCCAATCAAATCTTACCTTTATTCTTAGCACAAAACTTAAAGATGAAATTTCAATTACACTTGTTACGCTCGTAATATTTTTAGTTGGTCTGATAGGTACTTTATTTATTAAATAAATAATTAGCTTATTTGCATTATGTGTTTACTTAGTCAGTATGCATTAGGGTTGCAATAATCCGATGGTTGATCAACTGAAAAAACTAGAATCTCTCTGAGCTGCTTGTAGTCTGTTTATTTATTTCTGGATACAGGAGTCAAATCTGAATAGGGAGGGAAAATACTGACATATGTGAAGAATCATCAAGACTTAGGAAGAACAGAGAAACATATTTACTTCAAGCAGTGGGTGAAAAACTACAGACAGCTTTTCTTTGTGATATCACCTCCCTCTAATTTCTCCAGCCTCGTCCTTCTTGAGGCCAACATGTGAACATCACTCACGGTGTCTGTACAAGCCAAGCACCCAGTTCATCAGAAACACCTTCTCTAGCCCCAAACCTGACCCATTCTCCCCTGGGGTCAGGATAACAGGCTGCAGGGCTAAAACACCGAATGAGAAATGGACTGGAGACAGTGAAGTGCGTGTGTGTATGTGCATGTGCGAGTGCCTGCTCAGCTGCGTTTGGGATATATGTTTCACTGTGTATAATGTATATGACTAGCCTGTCAGAGGGGGCCTGTGGAGGTTACACAAACACAGAAGAGCGTTATTTATACTTCCAGGAAATTATGGCGGTTTCTGTCAGATCTGGCCCACTCTACCATGATCTTGCTTGGTCTTGCTCTAGTCTTAACCTATTTCCAGCCCACACAGAGCTTGTGATACACTGAGAAGCGGAACTGTGCTAATACGGCTGTCAGTGACAACCCCAGTGGCTAAAGTCTGTCAGTCTACAGCTCTGAGCCCACCTCCACAGATGGTCCAGCAGTACTTAAGAATTCACCCCCAGGGTTTTACTGCTCTGTTGTATGGAGGACTGTCGCTGCACAGGGAGCATGTGGTTTAGATATGGGAACAGCATCGTCCAAGAGCTCTCATGGCCTGGCACAATGAGATGTCTCCACCCCCGAGAAAGACAAGACAACTGGGCATGCCCTCTTTTATGACCGGACACAGACTCCGAGCTAAAGAATATGAAGATGCTGATACAAACATTACTTCTCACATAACAGAACTGAATAATGTAATTTAGGCTTTTACTTGATTTACTTTAAGTTAGAGCTTTAATTTAATCAGACTTGCTTGCTCTGTGTCACAAAATGTGAATTCAGTTTCCCTGTACCTAGTCATTCAGCTTGTCATGCAACCAGCCAGTCAGAGAATAGTGATTTACTGTCCTGCATCCTGAGGAGCAAAAAAAAACAAAACAACAACTGCTGTCATCTGTCATTCAGCTGCCATTATCTTCCAAATGAGGGAAGAAAAAAAAAAAAAAGAGCATCTCCCTAAAAAAAAATATACCATTTGTGGGTGTAATAAATACAGAAAATATGACACACTTCTGAGACAACCGAACCCATCCTGTCAGTTTAGGTTTGTTTTACTTAAAACTTGCAAAAGTGTAGATATGCTGGTCCAAGCATGTGATTACAAATATCATGCATTTGTGTAATTGTGTGTAAAAATTGTAAATTGTTCAAGTCATGAACTTGCTGATGGCATCTGAGTAGAAGCCAGTGTGAGTCATAAGCAGGGAGACGGCTGAGTTTAGGGATGTGGCGCGAAGGGACGGATTGGAGCACCATTGAGTGTGTCCGCCCGTGCAGGCCTCCTGTTCAAATTTCACTGATATGAATTTATCCAGGCATAATCTGCTTATCAACCTCCTGGGGCACTGATCAATCTAAAGTACTGCATAGCGAGATGCTGGGACACATAATATGCTGTCACTAGAAAACACAAGGTGAGTTTTTTTCTGTGGGTTTTAACTTAATCTTATTGATTCAAACCAAATACTTAAACACGATTATATACCTCAGTCCCTTTTTTTTGACTACTTCCACATTTTATTCTTCTCTCTCTCACCAGCTGGTAATCAATTTCAGAACTTAGTGTCATCTTTTCTATGCTTATATTTTGCCACAACAAAGAGAAGAGAGAGAGGATGGGACTATATTCCATGCTATGATAACTCTTCAAACAGACTACCAAAGCTGGCTCTGCAGAACATAAGAAACACAAGACAGGGCAATCGTGTTGTTTGCTGTAATTGTAAAGACTAATAGAATAATTGACTTGATCTGTAATGGGGGTTAAGAGACATAACCCCAGTTAATGAAAGATGAAGACAAATTTGTTCACCACGATGACTTTAATTCAAACAAAGCATGTAAGAGAGCATTGTCTGTGAAAGGAACAGAAAAAAAAGGAATTGTGTGTGCTTACAAGATTCTCTGTCTTATTCTTCCTAATGCCTCTGACACTGTGTGATAAGGTGAATGTAATGCTTGATGAGTTCACGGCCCATGTCAGAGCACTTGTCACCTGTGCCACCTAGTGAACATAGATTATTAGATTAATGCTGATGCTCCACATCGGCTATCCTCAATTTCATTTTGATTCAAGAGATCAGTGAGGTCGCTACTGAGGTGGAAGTGCTCTGACCTCCTCAATGTTTGATGCATTTACACACAATAAAAGCGGATTGCCCTTGGCTGCTGCCATGTTTTTTCTGTTTAGATTTTCCTGTACCCCTGCAACCCACTCAGTTTTTGTTGTTGCATCAACATGTCTCAGTTTGTCCTCTGCCAATCTATTCCCCGCTCCCGTTGACCTTTCGTTTCCCTCATACATGTCTCCTCACAGTCCAAAGGCTTTTGCGTGAAAGTGCTTCTCATGTTCAATGTGATCAATACAAAGGGCAGGGACCTTGCACACAAAGTCTCCTGCTGACTAAATGGAAAGGATTAAAGGCTGGAGACACAGCAAGTTGGGTGTAAGTATGTGTTTGTGGCTTTGATAGCACGCTCCTTGCATGTCTAAAATTAATATGTATGTCTGACTATGCTCCAAAGAGACCATATCAATGTTAAACTTGTAAATAACTGTTGAGCTGCGCGAGGTGAGCTGAATAAGCTCTGAGTTCATGACCTCAGTCCGTGTCACAGTGAAAGGTCTCTACAGGTCACACCAATGCACACACTCAGACACACATTTGCTGCCTTTTAACCCTTGGAGAGGAAAAGGAGAGACTAATTGGAAAATAGGGAGATAGGGATTAACATAGATAGGAAGTACTAGCAGCTGGTTGGCCATTTAGAGATTCCTATTATCCGGTTGGTGCAGTATTAATAGAAACTTGTACTCACCCAGTACTCTTGAAAAAAGATGTTAATAGTCTGAACCCTGTCTGCCTCTGTTGGTTGGGTGAAGGTACAACTCAGGAGGACAGAGGTTAGTTAAAGATTTACAAGTGCAAAGGTGATCAATCAAATCTAAGAAACAAAAGACCTGAGCAATTGTTACCGGTCTTCTTTTATTGTTTTGTATGATTGCGCATTTATGATCGTCAACAGAATACTGAAAGCATATTCATGAATGTTTAAAGACGTGTAGTCATTTAGAGCCTCATCAAACAAACAAAATAAATTTTAGATCTTAGAAAAGACAGCTCATTTTAATGGTGCATGTCAACAGGATCCATAATTTTTATGATTCCATTCATTGTTTTGGTAAAAAGTCATGGGAGACATTCTGGGACAGTAGTGTTGTCGTGTGTTTTGTCAGATGAGACTACAAATTTTCCACTCCTCTTCTACACATAGTTTAAAAAAAAAAGAAAAAGAAGCTTGCTATCCCTTGAAACTCCCAGTCAAGTTTTAGACTATTTTTGATCAAACAAATATGCTGAAACAGAATGGTTAATTTCTTGCCTAAAATCTTTTCCAACAGTTTTCAGTGAGCTATTTTCCTATTTGCAAAAAACATTCAAATGAGCCGCTATCTCAATCTAACTGGAAATCAGGGAGCATATATTACCTTCAGTCAGGTGTAGTATGTACTGATTTCTATACTCAGGGAATGAGATCAATTGCCAGTCATATATTGTTGCAATTTCTAGTATTAGGCCCATCAAACATCCAGTTTTTAGAGGCAATGGAACCCATTGCTTCTGAACGCAGCCCTGTGGACACTTTTATACAATATTTACACAGTATTTTTCGGATAAGGCTACGTCATAAATCTGTAGGAACATGTGTAAATGGAAAGTGGTTCTTCTATTCAATCATTTTGTATCAAATTAACAGCCTGTCCGTTCAGTAAAAAGCTATAGCTTCCCTTAGTATCTATTTTGTAGAAGAGATACAAGTGTGAAGATGACCAACTTCCAGTTATACAGTTTGTTGGCCTGTGCTTACATACAAACATACAGACACAGATCTAGCACAGCTTGCAATCTTGCAATAATCTTTTTTTTTTATTTTATTTTTAAGAAAGTGAGATGACTGCATTGCCAATGAAAATAAAGAAATCCTTGAATTTTACACTATAGGGTAGAGTAATATAATAAATATCATATTACATCATTTTTCTCTGCTGCCACCACTTGTTCAACCCTCTCTACTGGGCTTATCACAAGTCAAATAGTTGTAGGGACACACGTACTTGTGCATTCAGACTAAATGCTGGACACTTCTTAGCATTACTTCTTACTGCTTCAGCACAGACCTTGCCACAGGGGGGGTCCAGTTTGTCATCATATGCATTTACGAATAGATAAAGCACTATGAAACTGAAACACTCACACTGGCAAACATCCTCCCTCTATCTCTCTGCAACTCAAACACATGCACACGCATTTCCCCTTTCGTTTGCCCTCTGTAACCCAACATGCACACTCCCAACTCCCACCTCTCTTGTCACCTACCATCTCTCAGACCAAGGTCAGCTGTCCAGGCCTGCAGCTCTTGATGTAGAGGCTTTGACCCAACATGGCCACCTCTGTCTCTCCAGAGAGATTAGCACAAGGCAGGGACAGAGAAGCCGCGCGCCTTGTGGCTCCATGTTATCCCGGACGCTTTCTGTGTCTCTACTCTCACTCCTCATTCTGTCTCAGATAACTCAACACGTCTGCAGACTGGGGACCAGGAAGAGCTGCAAATTGAATATGTCTGGCAAGCAGATCTGTGAAGACTCATGGGGGATGTTAGCAAAAGAAAGCAAAGTGTAACTGTCCACATTGCGTCACTCAGGCAACACACATAAAAGAATGTGTAGAGGAAGATAGGGGTGGTGGTTTATTATCTTGCTTGTAATTCTGTCAGTGCTGCTTTTATTATTACTTTTTTCTTTTTTTAAACATTTTTTTGCAAGATCCATGAGAACAAGGATGCATCTTTCAACAAAGCAAGTTCAACAGTGGCTTCACTGAGAAAGCGTTAGTAATAGTGGCACTCATGAGGATTTACAATGCTTCCATCTTGTTTTTATTTCTGTTTGCCCTTCCCATTTCTTTGCACAGTCCCTCTCTCTTATTTCCTCCTTTGGTTGAAACTGAGGAGTGGCTGTTACAGCAGTCAAAAGGTTAAAAGTACGTGCCGCGAGTGTCAGGCTGAGTGAAACCAACTGGCATGAGGTTATCAGAAGATAATCAAGGCTAATAGGTACATAATGGCTAACAGTGGGGCTGCACTCATTGGCAGATGCATCATGGGGGACGGAACGTAGGCAGCATGACCTTACATTCTCACTGCAGCTCTCAACGCTTTACAGCCAGACACCCACATTTTTGCCATTCTGCTCTTCTTTGTCCAAAGTTTACTCACAGTGCAGTCAAATTTGTTGTAATATGACTGCAAATCTTTTTTTTTTTTTTTTTTTACATTTTAGGTTTACAGTTTATCAATTAATAGGCCATGAAGAGAATTGTCATTCAAACTTTTCTAAATACTATGCCACTAGATCATTTACCATCAATCTGTCCAGAAATATTCTGTTTTGATCTGTGTGAGTTATAGTTCTTGTAGTAATTGTGTTTCACTTTTGACGAAATAAACAGTATTTGTGTAACCAATTAGTAGTCTAAGTGCTCAAGGTGCTGAATGACACTTTGGTCTGACCTGACTTGAAGATTTATGAGCCTGTGAAAGAAGGAGGATCAGAGCAAAATTGAGAACCAGCATGATAATGTTAAGAGGAGAAAAATATGTACTATCTCGCAGCTACAAATTAAAAACCCACATCAAGGGATCACATTTTGAATTCAGCTTCAATTCAGCAAATATAAATAACAAAGCCGCCTCCAAAACTTCAACATGTTGACTGCACATTCTCCATGAATACATTACATTAAAAAGCACTCACCAACTGTGACACTTTGACCTACCCAGCAAAGAGTTAACATGTTCTAAATTGATGCAATTGAGTAGAAAGGGTCACAAGATCATGTGTTAACAAATGTACACAGGCTTGGTTCTCAGAGCTCTGCAAAGCATCCAGCCAACACTTCCCCTCTGACAGCACACTGTTGCCCTGGACTCCTCTCTAAAGACTCCCTCTGTAAATAAAGCCTGCTTTTGTTGAGGCCCAGTGCGTCAGAACCATCATCTCCAGAGGGCATGAGGGATATGGAGGAGCAATGTAAGGGTGGGTGGAGAGAGTTGGATGCACAGAGAGAGAGCGAGAGAGAGAGAGAGAGAGAGAGAGAGAGAGAGAGAGAGCTAGAGGGAAAGTGTTGAGGTGGGGGTGAAGGGCAAGGGAACTGACAGAGGTCTGGATAATTGCAGCACAATGGAGATTGTGTTTGATCTCTGAGGTGTCCAGGCCTATTTAGTGGGGGTGAATGTGCCAGGCAGAAAAATGCTGTAACTCTGAAAGACTGAGTTTATCAGGAGTTCAGCAAGTGAGAACAGGAGGGGAGGGGTATGCTGGGGAGGGGGTTGAAGATAAAGGGAGAAGAGAGAGGGACAGAGAAGTTAGCCAGGCTGCCTTTTCATTATTGGCTAATTATGTCTTAAAAGCCTCTTAGAACTTCACTGTACACATTGTTCACACATGTTGTATGTATTCTGTCATGCGTCTCTTTCTCGGTATTTGAACTGAAGTGAGAAAGGCCAGTCTGGTCTGTGGTGCAGTGCAGCAGCAGCAACCTCCTGATAGCAGGGCTAAACTGCTGGAGAGCAGAGAGTGCCCGCGCAGAGCAGAAGGCTCTTTGAACTCTGTCTGTACTCTCTGCTGCAGAGCTTGAACTGGGTTAATCGCTATTAATATTTAACACGCTGCCAAAGTTCCAGCCCAGAAACTATATCAAAGCCAAGAGCTCGATCCAGCAAAGCTCTTTCTGTACACTTCTGTAGCATACTGGCTGGCATAAACACACTGAAGCTGCCGACAAACAACTTCATGAATTTATTTAATTCTGTCTAAATAAAGGTGTGGATTCTTTGCAAGTCAGTCTATATCCCATTAAGCTTGGAAAAGTTTTGTGATTTTATTATACACGACTGCAAATATCTTTAAGATTTTAGCCACAGATTTAATGTGTCAGGACAGAATATTTATAGCATGGCATCCAAATTATTGACAAAGACGAAAAATGAGCTGATAGAAAAGCTTACTTTCTATTCAGAAATGTTGGGAGGATGGGGTCGGTTATGAAACAACTTCAGGTCACGATGGGGTTGCTTTTCTGTAGCTGCTGCTCATCTCTCTGTCTGTTTGTACTGTCAGCTCAACAAACTGGATTATTTCATCAGAGTTCAAGCCTCTATTGCCTCTGCCACTGCAGTCTTTTTTTCCTCTCTTCTCTCCACTTTACATCTATCTCTGTATCTGTCTCTCTTTCTATCTCTCTCCTCTCTTTCTCTCTGCTCCCAGCGCCAGGACCTCAAACAGCATGGTTAAATACCCAGGCCAATGTGTCGCTCTTCAAAGAGACTCAGGTAGTAGATATGCTGGCAACAGGCCAGGATCAAAATGAAGAGTTATTGTAGAACACTGTTGCTGCCTTCACTTGGACCTCAGTTGAACCATATCAAGGGGCCCCAGCAAGGCCAAAACCTCCCCACAAGGCAACTGAAATATGGGCCCTAGGTCCCACTTCTTTCCCCCTGCAAAACCCACTAATACTATGTAGGGACCCATTTTTATTTCACTTCATAAATCTAGCCCACAGAATGAGGAAGTTCATTTGGCGTTGAAGAGCTTGTGTTAGCTTTAGCCTGTGTCGTAAAATTCCCTCTCCTTGTGCATCTGCTTGCTTTGTTCCAGTACTGCAAAAGGCAGAAAGTAAAAGTCCCTTTAATTAACCAAAAACAGCTCTGATTGCTTAAGAATTAGAAAAAGGAATTGCTGTTTGTTGCTACAAGTCCTGCTTTATGAAATATTAAAGCACAGCTGAAGGGGGAGCTTTGTTGAAGACAAAAGCTGGAAACAATTTGTGTGGCTACCAAATTAAAGTTATTCAGCACCAAGGGTAATTTAATTACCATTCTTTAAATGTTTGAATGACTTTGACCTTTGGAGTTCTCTGGGGTCGTGCAGGTGTATTTACTTAAGCTAATTCTGAATCAGTAACATGAAACAAAGCCCCAAATCAGACAAACCTCCTCCCAGAGTATCTGGTTACCAAGTACCAGCTCTGTGTGTTTGTAAATTAAATTAATATCCATCCACTTTGTCATTAGGTCTGTTTTCTCAAAACTTTGAAATCTGTCTCAGGCCTATTTTATCCCACAGAGCAGGAGACAATGACAACGAAGAGTGAGATAACATAAGCTGTACAGTGTAGATGAAAAAAAAAGCTGACAGTGTTTCCCAGGATGCACCTCTGTCAGTGTGGCTCATGAATGGAAACAGGTGTGTGTGATTGTGTGGTGGGTCTTGAAGATTCGGGACTATGTGGCATGTCTACTGCCTAGGTGATTTGGGTCAATGGAGCACATCTGGTACTAGTCACAACAGAGTGCACACGTCCACGGCCATCAGACACCCCACCAGGCAAGTAGGTAGGGAAAGAGAGGCAAGGGCAAAGAAACATCTGGGTTCTCTTTCTCTCTCCCACACACACACATATGAACACACACATGCATTTGAGATTCTGTGCTTTTTGGGGCTGCTTGGATTCCTCCAGGTGCATCTGGACACAGATAGAGAAGAACACAAGCGGGTGCATATGTGCATCTGGGGAGGTGGGGGGCATATTTGACTGACAGCCTTGAACCAGAATGTCCCCTGTGCTGCGTGAGCAACTCTCCTGTCTTGCCCACTCACTTTAATCTTTTGTTTCTTCTAAGGACCCCCCCCCCCCCTTTTTAAAATCTCCATTTATTGCCTGGTGTTCTGGGTTGAACCATTGTTACATAAATTGCAATAATGCAAAACAGGGCATATTCTGTTTGTTATACATCTGTTAGAAGAATGACATTAAATATTTGCTGTGTTACATGTTGGAACCTCTTGAATCAAACAGAAGACAGAAAACAGGTGTTATGCCAATGGAGAGAAGGGACACGTGCAAGTAGACAGAAAGTCTAAGTTTTGGCAGAGCACCAAAAACTGAAGTGGACTTGACACCCTGATGTAATGAAAGGGTAACACTGTATGTGAGACACTATGTTGAATTGTGATGCTGAGATTTTTCAGCACTGACAGCTCTCTCAGCCTCTCTGTCTTTCGAACCCCGTTATCTCACTTCACTCACTACCTTACCACATGCCCAAGGCAACAACAATGAACATGATTGGTTCCTCACACAAAAGAAGGTGGGCCATCTGCTGGATAGGCACGACAAGACCCAAGTAAAATTTATTTCAAGTGTATCAGTCTTTGTGGCTATGTTTGTGTGTCTGTGTGTTAACACAGAGATTGGTGTAATTTCAGTGAGTTTTAGCAGGGTGGTGAAAAAGCGCAGTGATGGCACAGAACAGAGTATGCTCTTCCTTGTTGAGACACCTAAGGGAACGCATGCTCCTTAGATCCCAAAATACAAACAAAGAAGCCTGTATCATAGATATAAATCCTTTTGCCCATGACAAGGTAGCTTCCTAGATGTCTCATAGAAAGCACAATTCATTACATTTGATATAATGACATAATATGGGAGAAATTGAAAACTGAAAATATGCAATCAAAAAACACTTATGTAGTGGTAAACCCAATATGATTGATTTTTATTTGCGATTTTTTTTTCTGTTAGAAAAGATAAAGAGAAGAAACTCTCCTCTCTACAAACATCGATGCCTTGATTTCAAAAAGTTTCAATAGCTAATAAGCCTTTTGCATGTTATTACTGATATTTTGGACCGTCGTTATAAATGTACTATTACCTCAACAACCATCTGCATCAATTTATATGATCATTGGCAATTACAAATGAATAAAACAAATAAAGTAGAAAAAAGGCTTGCTTCTTTGTGTGTGTGTGTGTGTGTGTGTGTGTGTGTGTGCTATTGCTCTGTGTAGGGGTAGCCTTGTGACAATTGTTCATCCATAGCATCGGATTCTGGCCTAAAAACAAAGCCCACACACATTCAGCTATGATTCCACTTGGATTCAAACCAAATAATCTTTCATACAAGTCAGATTGATTTGTGCCATGATACCAACACATTTGTCCATCCTCAGCGCAGCTCAGTACATTCAAATGTGACGGACATGCAACAGACTGCCACAGTGAACAAAGTACAAAATGCTGAATTCATGAACATGTTTTATTTTTATTTCTTTTTATGCGGTACTACAGCCTTTTTAATTAGCAGTTTTAAATGTGCCTCTTTCACAAAGCCCATCCCAGGTGTTTGTCCCTCAGTCATCCAAAGGGATTGCATGCAGTAACAGTTGATGCTGCTGCTGTGAGCTGTTGATTTCTCAGGAAAGTCATTAGTGTTGTTTTTCAGCTCAAAGCAGAGCTGGGTTATTGGACCCCTTCTTCCTAACAGTTGGCTCATATTCACAGACAGTCAGGGCACGTAACTATGAACAGGAAAATTACTTGCCCTCAATGGATTCCATTCAAATTGCAGACCATATTTTTACTTTTACATTGTCTATTTTTTAAAAACTTTGGAAATATTGAATTAATCTTTAGTGGCTCTATTTGTTCATGTTATTCTCTACTATTTATACCATTCACCTTCTCCTATGTTGGCTTGTTATTTTCCATAATCTGACCCTGTCCAGTGTCTCAAAAAGAACATTATAGCATGTTTTAGGAATTGCAATCATTCTTATTTATTTATTTATTTACAAAATAATGATGGTAAACCTTCACAGCCAACAAATAGAAGAATCCAGATGAGTTAAACAAAAAGAAGTTGGAGGAGTTTGGATTCTCGAGCAGCTTGCTCTCAGCCTGTGAACCTGACTAAATTGAGGGCTCTTATTCGCTCAATGGCAACAAACACACAAACAAATACATTTGAAATTATAACTAATTTTCATTTGAACGTTTGTCTGGAATTGCCCCTCTAGCCTCCCATTGCAACTCTGGTACACAGAGACTTTTACAATTTAAACTGGATGCATCCAAAAAGAAAATTGCTTGCTCTTTGACATATGCCTTTTCAAGCTGGGACTGATGCGTCTTCAGTGCGCATCATGTCAGAATGGAGGGTCAAAGTTTATTCACCACTGATATGCCTCTGAGCTAGCAAGGGAGGAAGTAACAGAGGCGAAAAGATCCAGCCTCATGTGTGCTGACAAACATCAAGCTGAACAGAACTTGCCACTGTATAAATGCTTTTCTGCATAAGAATTTAAGATATTCTACATCCAAGATGTATTCTTGCAGTGACCATCAGTGCCAGTCTCATAAGCAGTCAGCATACCATTGTGTTCTTGCGTGGGTCCACCTTAGTCATTGCTGCCTGTTTGTCCACATCTGCTTCTTTGCCTGTGGTAATTGTAGTTCACTACTGTCGCACTACATCACGTTCATGTTCGCAAACAATGCTGTTTGTTTTTCCATGTTCCTTTGGTGTTTTCCTCAGAAAAAACTCAGAACATGTCATAAAATTTTCTAAGCTCTACCATATACCTAAAAAAAAAAAAATCACACTTACTTTAAAAGCACACTTGTGATTGAACACATAAACATAACAAAAATATGCATTAAAAATCACCTGGTAAACACTCCATGTACACCTACAAACCTACACATTGATTTGCACACTGTCCCTCCTTCTGCAGTTACTTTAAAGAACTTTACAGCACCTCTGGAACCCCTCTGCTCAATGACTTGTACGACATGGTTTTGTCCAGAAGACCCTTACTTTTGAACCCCTGCTATAAAACAGCAATGCTACTTTGCTATAATGCTGTTCAATGTTAACATTAAGCCTCACTAAGTGGGATTTAGAAAATAATGCCCTTATGCAGGCTGTTTACACAAGACCCCTGCCATACCAGTGACTTTCTCACCGCTTCAGCCCCCTCCTGCCTCAAATCACATTTGATAGGGCTAGTTTGATCCCACGCCAGCATAAGCATACACTTGCTATGACTTTGGTTGAATTTAATGGGGGTTAAAGAGGTTTTCACCTTGGGAGGGCACACATTAATAGTTTGTCTGGCAGATTTGGTAAATTGGAAGAGATTGAAGTGGAGTCACAGGGTCCGATTAATTCGGTCTGCAATCCTTCACCATCTCCTTTGTTGCATGAACAGCTCCCCTTCTACCCTTAGCAACTCACCTTGGGGTGTTTTTTGTGAGATTCTGTTCAGGCCGAAACTCTTGCTTTGTGTGAGTTGAATGTCTACATGTATGCATATATGTGGATGTGTGTTGTATGTCTGCCATATAGTATTTTTTTGCCATGGGAATAAGAGATGGACAAGAGGTGGATGAATGCTGGTGGAATGCGGGGGTGTAAAGAAAGTGTGAAGTAACTATAAGTGCACTGAATCAATATAAGTCTACATTGTTAGAGTGATCTGCCAAAAGTTTAAATCCATAAAAATGTGGGAAATTATTTAATTACTCTTAGAATGTTCAGCGGGGGGGTAATTCCTGCATTTACTGTGTATTTATGCATATTTTTGTACAGTCTATTTTACCCTGTCATTTCTTTATGAATTGTTTTGTTCCACATTTTACTGGATTTCGTTGGATTAGCAGCACTCGGTCTATTAAACATTTTCCAGATATGGCAATGCCAACCCCTATAATGGCATTCTTCATAAGTGTCTTTACAAGCTCCAGACTGTAATATATGTTATAATAGCATGCAATGTAGCATCATAGTGTGAGCCAAACAAGTCTAGTAATCCACTGTAATTGGTTGGATTTTTGCAATGAGTCAACCTCTCTGTCTGCTTGCCTCTGCGCCTTTGATAATCCAATATAGAGTTCTTTAATCTTTACCCTGTGTGTTGAGCAAATTAATTAAATATTGACAAGGAATCCAGCGAAACCACAGAAAAACAGAATGTCACAGCTAAACTGATTACATCCATGACAGAGGTAAGAGAGAGAAATGTATGATCTATCTTGTGCTCTATGAATGATTAAAAACCATAGATGAGGGTTGGATCCTGCAACCAGCTGAATACTGAGTGTGCAAATTGAATACTGTATTAGCCCCACTTTCATACACCATCAGTCGGTGACCACTTGTCAATCTTTTCCCCGCTAACACCACATAAAAGCTATAACAATGTATTTCTGAGTGTTTTCCTCCAAGGGACAATCCCATTTCCCTTCTTTGAAATGAATGCACCATCTGTCAGCAAGCCTCCAGTAATGAAAGACAGTAAACTCTCAGAGGGTCATGTACACACGGGGAAGCCTAACATGTTGTTGGAGATGATTCAAGCAGATTCCGAGGGAGCTGATGATGTTCCTTCCCTACTGAACCTTGGGCTTTTTTCCATGAGCATGATTGGCCAGTCTCTTAGATACTCATGTGGTTCACACACAGTGTATTCTGGGTCAGTGATGTAAGATGACCATGCATGTATATTCTCTGACAGTATTTATATTTCTGCTAGCTAATTTGGTGTTTGTGTGTGCTCACATGCCTTTGTCAGTGTACAAGCACGACTGGGATTGTGTTTATGTCTGTTTGTTTGGGAGAACCAACAGACAGACTTGATGGAATTGATTTTATTAGGGATGAAATTAAGGTCATGTTACTGTACACTCAGTGTGGTCTTATTATTGTGATCTGTCTGTTGTAGTTTTCCACTGCAGAGAGACAGCTGGTCCAGTAACATGATCCGCATGATCGACTACCCACATACCTCCTCACAACTGGTTCAAAGCCCAAGCCATGATAGATACACTAAAGAAAAGCTCACACAGAAACACACACACGCACACACCCACACACACACAAAGAAACAGAATTGATCTTATCTCCAGTAAGTGTGTTCAGTCATGTGTGAAAACTAGAACCACCCAAACCACACTGGAGAGTTTGTGTATCATCGTTTTTTTTATTTTTTTTGGGGAGCAAAAGAAACAAGGTTTGGGTTTTGTTCTGAAAACGATGCAACAAAAACCAAATGGAGAATGAGTGTGGAGGTGTAAGGAAAAGCCCTGTGGCTGGAAAAGGTAGGGGAGCTGTGAGTGGTGGAGAGGGAGGAAGCAGATTCTCAGTACCGTCAAGTGGCTGAACCAAATCCCTTTCCTCCTCTCCTCCTCACTCCTGCTCTCTGTGAGGAGCAAGTTTGGCCTAAGGCACATGTTCAGATATGGGTGCTCGTGATTGGTTTGCTGCCAACACCGGCAAAGGTCAAGTTGCTCTGTGCTTTTTGTTGTTGTTTTCTGAGAGTCACTGTTGATTTCTGTTCTTCTGCAATCCAATGTTTCATTATTGCAGTTGGATGTGTTGAAGCGGTACACTGAGCTGAATTTCAGACATTTGTTAATTTCCAGTTTCAAGCTTGTCTCCAGCTGTTTTGTGTTGTTTGGTAATCTTACATAACATAAATTATTCACTGTCTTCAAGTTGATTGAATTGCACCTTAATACTTACAATGTTCACGAAAACATAATTTCAGAGAGCCCTACAGCAGGTATGTTCAGATAAAGGCATTATCAATTTGCTGCCAAAAAGAGCAAAACATGGCTTTGATGATTAAAAATTAGGGGAACTAATTAGTCTTAAGAATACTCCCAGGTGAAACAATGAGCAATAAAAAGATATTATTAGGCGTATGTCATCAATTATTAACTTGATGAAAAACTAAGACAAAGGAAAAATTTCCCAAACTTGCTTTCTTTAGAGAGGGAATAAATGTTCATCCCAATGGATCACAAGCACAAAAGCATTCAGCAGCTTGACCTAATTCAGTCTTTGGAATCATCTGACTCCAAAATATTCAAGTTGCTGCGCCAAGTATGGTATCTTGTTTTAATCAAGAATGCTAATGTTGCTGATAAAACCTTGTCTTTTGCTGGTGTTTGTTTGGTCCTTGCTTTACTGGTCTCAAACTGGGATTCATACAAATTATTTCTGTGTCACATACAGATAAGAAGGTTAGAATGAAAACACAAGGTGTTTTTAGGTGTTTTTATGGTGATGGGGACTGTGGAGCTTATATTTTATATTATGTGTTATCTCACTGAGGTGATAAGACATCACAACATCATGTCATCAGGCTTGATGAACCCTGAGTTTCACTCTTTCTTTAGATTTTTGGGGGGTGGTAATTTTTAGTTATATGTATTGGTGATGTTTTACTGATGTTGACAAGTTTATGTTTTGTAATTGTGACTTCTGGTACTACATTCCTCTGTTCGGTCAATTATTGAATACTTACTTTGTCTGAGTCATTCATCATACAGGTGCAGTTACGGAACAAGGTTCCCCTAATTTTGATTTTGCTCCAGTGTAGGAGGTAGAAATGACCCTGAAAATAGAGCTATATGAATGTATATATACATATATACATATATGTTTAGCACATTTAATGCCTACACTATATGGGCTGCATGGTGGTGTGGTGGTTAGCATCGCCGCCTCACAGCAAGAGAATTCCAGGTTTGATTCCCAGCTGGGGCCTTTCTGTGTGGAGTTTGCATGTTCTCCCCGTGTATGTGTGGGTTCTCTCTGGGTACATCCCCCAAAAATATGCATGTTAGGTTAATTGGTGATGCAAAATTGTCCCTAGGTGTGAGTGTGAGCACCCAGACACTGGGGAGCACAAGCCAGTGTATCTCTTGTACCAGTCCCAAGCCCAGATAAATGGTGAATAGATGGATAAATTGCATCAAAAAGGGCAAATCGATGATGTGAGATCAACTCGCTGTGGTGACCCCTGATGAAGGGAGAGACCAAAAGAAGAAGAACACCTACACCATATATATATACATATACATACATATATATATATATCTATATATATATAGATATATAGATATCTATATATATATATGTATATATATGTAGATAATATATATATGTAGATGTAGTATGTGTAAATAAGCTATTACAGTGTCTACACACAGTCAGCATACATACCAGGACCTTTTAAGAAAAAATAGTCTATGAAATTTTTTATTTAGTCTAAGGAAAAAACAAGCTTTAATTGTTTGTTTCAAAGACAAGACAGATACATAATATCTCTTGTGGTTTGCTCAGGATTAAGTTACAAAAATATGTTCTTATAAGCATACATTTTTTCTTTTTTCTTAAATTAAAACTAGCTTGTTTGTTTAGCCAGATTGAATGCTAAATTACATACTATTATTACACTTAAGTCGGGTTTTTACATTTTGATGTACCAGCTTCTTGATATTTGGTGTCTCACTATTTAGCATGAATCTTAAAAGTCTGCAATGGTATTCACCATTTGAAGGCTGTGTCTTTTAAAGTGTCTCTTTAATCACATCATACCATAACATATCCAAGCTGAGCACCTGGGATGTTTAATATTAAAACATGTTGGTTTTAAACTGCAGTGCACTGACTACATGAACCTCACCTCTTCCCTGAGCAGGATCAGTGTCACACAAAATAAATATGGTTTGATTATCTCAGGTTGGTTGCCTCTCTCCAATTGTGTGCTAGTTGTTACTTTCTTTTGTTGTTTCTTTCTTTTTCTTTTTTACTGTCTCTGGGAATATTTGTGTTTTGCAGTTTGCAGTGTGTTTGCTCTCAGACATCTTATCCTAACCCCTGAAATGAGTGGGTTTCATCAACTGCCCTCTTGCCTCTGAGAGGTGTACAAAGCTCTCCGAAGACTGATATGTGTCAACTGCATAGACACAGACTGCATTGACACAGGGCCAAATTTTCCATCATATTTTCATGTATGTGTGTGTGTGTGTGTGTGTGTGTGTGTGTGTGTGTGCGTGTGTGTGTGTGTGTGTGTGTGTGTGTGAAAGAGAGAAAGTGCATAGATGTGTATTAGATAAAAATATACACATTTTATAAGATGACACGATAACCATGGTAACCACGGTTCAGTGGTGGTCATTCCATTATAATTTGTGGGTGCAAATGTCTCTTTGTCTTGACATTCAGATGTGCTTAAAACATACTTTTACTGTAAATGACATTATTAAGGCTGTCTTGATCCAAATAGCCTATCTTTAAGGAGATATTTTAACTCTTTAGCTCAGCTTCATGAACATATTTTTCTCTGTCCAGCTGAAATGAAGTTATACTAAAATCCTGCCTTTCCCTCCACCTCCACCCCGTTAGTCTCACTTCTTTCCTTTCTTTTATTTCCTTTCCATCCACCCTGTTTTCCATATTGGCCTTTTTTTGAGTCTCATAGCCCAGCCGGTTTACTTCATAGATCCTGGAAATGCGCTTGAGAAGTAAATAATTCTGAACATGATAAATCCCACCTTAAATCCAGCCATGAGACTCCAACAGAGTTCCACATGTAATTCTAAGCCCTATTATAGGCCACTAATGCCGGTAGAGGATGGCAAATCACGGCACAGCCTGCAGCCATGTAAGAATTAGAAATAAATATGCATCGGTACCAGATAAATATAGCAAGCGGCAAATCTGCCATGAGACAGTGTGTGTGTGAGTGTGTGTGTGTGTGTGTGTGTGTGTGTGTGTGTGAGAAAGAGTAAGAGAGAGAGAGAGAGAGAGACAGCAATTTGCAGCCAATGAGAAAAATTTGCAACAGCTCTCTGGGTAATTGATGGATTAAATTCAGTGGGTAAGAGGTTGGAGTTAATGTTAACCATAATTTAGTAAAAAAGAAAGCTCAATACAAAATTTTGCCCACATTTAAAGAAATGCACTGCAGTGTCATGTTGGAACACCTAATTTCAAGGATTGGATTAGGTATCTCCAGAGTGGCAGTTGAGGTCTTAGTGGTATTTATCAACTGTATCTGTTCATTGACTGCAGAGTTACGAAATTAGGACTGTAAGCTATCCCGGGTAGAGCTATGGCTCCGGTGCTGGATAAGATTTTTTGTGCATTAGACCCCTTTGAAGTCGTAAGTTTAAGTGTAATATTATTTTATTGAGCCTCAACCAGACAAATTCTTTATGCCTGTTTCCTAGAGCTTCACTAGCTGCTTAGACCTGTGGTCCAGAAGCTGATCTCCTCCCACTCCAAGGCTGCATTACTGAAATTCACTACATTCCCTGTGCAAAGTATCCTCATAAATCAAGTGTTCAACCAATCAGAATAAAGGATTAGATAAGTAAATTCATGACTGAACCCAATTCTCATTGAGTCTACCGTCGTCATTTACAGGGTTATGAGCCATAGTCTGCCTTTTAAATATGATGACGGTGACTTTAAAATCTTGTATAGCAATTTAGAGGGAGAGAACCTTTTTATTAGTTATTTTTTTTAATTTAAAATGGCTTTCTTTGATTTGAGTAATTCTTATTATAAAATCCAATTGATTGTATAAGATTTGTGTTTACATTATTATTATCAATATTATTTTGAGTGCTGCTAATAAGATGGAATAATGACAGAACAAGTTAGGGTGGAACTAAATGGAAGCAAAATTTACAAAGAAGGCAATGGTCATTCACAATAATATGGCACATTTGAAACATGCCATTTGAAATTCAATAGCTGGACGTAACAGCGTCCTTCCAACTCATTCAGTTACTTTACTTAAGTACAGCCAACAAAGTTATAGTTGATGCATGATTCAAAATTAATTTTAACACAAATATCTGTACTTTCCACTCCTTACATATTCAAAGGAGGCTCAATACTTTAGTTTTAATAAAGGGTGTAGACTACAGATGAACCAAGATTTTCACATCAGTGATGGAATAAACATAAGACTGAGTTTGTACCATGACTACAGAAGAACATACTGGTGGCAAATGAGTGGAGTCTACACATCATTTAAACAACATTTCAGCTGCCCTGCCAGCTGGTTGTCCCGCTCACATCAAGCTGTGAAAGCTGTTCAAATGCCTACTGTTGTTGCTAGTGAGATAAACACATATAGAATATGTCCAACGCAGACACGATTTACAATGCAGCATTATTATCTAACTTCTGAACATCATTTGAATTTTATAAATTGGATGGGACATTAAATTAAAGTCTGTATTGCATCATTTAATACAGTGGTAACAGATCTGAATACTCACCTGGTGACATGTCATGGGGAAGTTCTGAATTTCTGAATACAGATAGCACAAGCAAGAATACAGCCTCTATACTGTATAATGCATGTATATTTATTCAAGCAATGCCCAAAGTTAGGTTTACAAGAAACTGGAGCTTACAAGAAACTGAAGCTTATCTCAACTGCCATTGAGCAAGAGGCAAGGTTCAGCCTGAACAGATCGTTAGTCCATCACGGGGCCAATAAGACAAACAACTATTCATGCTCACACTCCGCCTACGGTCGATTTAGAATCACCAATTAGCATAGCATGCATGTTTTTGTATAGTGGGAGGAAGCCAGAGTACCTGGAAAAAAATAGCATGCACGGGGAGAATATGCAAACTCCACACAGATAGACTCCAGCTTTGGCTACTGGTCTTTACTTTGACAGGGAAAGTGACAGTAAAATTAAATAATTGTATAATAATCCCAGTTTGAAGTTTTGAAGTCTCTGTGCTGAAATCTTGAATTTGATTACAATTTGGTGATACAAACCAAATATAAATATTGTTAAATGTATCCATATTTTAAGGTAATAATGTTGAATAACTGATATTGGTAGTGTGTCAGCGTTCCATTAACATTCACTGGCAGCAGCAGGTTTAGGAGTGATGATAATGTCTTCTCTTATTTTGGTTTCTCATTTCAAGTATAAACACGGTCAAGGGGAAGCTGGACTTCATCTGCTAAATCTGTGCTTTTTTAAATAGTAGTACAGCCATCACTTTTAGTTTTTTGCAGTTGTTTCTCTCAATAAAAGACAGATTAGAGAACAACAGGCTAAAAAATTATATAGAATAGTCTGTTTTTATTAAAATCTTGCTTGTATGTGTTAGTGTTTTTCTTTTTCTTTTTTTTTTATTTCTTTTTTTTCTTTTTTATTATTTCTTTATTTTATTTTCTTTTTATTTTTTTCTTTCCCTTTGTGGTTTTATTTTTGTATATCACCTCGTGTTTCTGTTCTAGTCAGCCCCTTTCACACTGCCGAATAACCCGCGTTTAATTCGCGAATTTAGCGTGTCCGCTGTTGTGTTCACACTGCCGACCCGGGCTGCCGCGTCAACTCGACTCGCCTTTCGACCCGCGTCGGACCCTAGTCTTTTTGCCGAGCCGAGTTTGATGTGAACACAATCGACGCGGGTCGGACGTGGGCGTGACGTGAGGAGTTTAAAAGACAGAATGGACAACTGATTCAGAACAACAGCGACAGGTGAGGACAAGTTTTAGGCCTACTCTGTTTTAGCCTACATCAAGTTGGAGACATTTTTTAATATGGCCAACTGGGGAGACAAGGAGGTCCGCGAGCTCCTCAGCCCCCGAGCAGAGGACGTTATTTTCCGCCACATTTCGGGGACGGTGAAAGATGGACCTCTGCTGGAAGGGCTGGCGAGAAAGATGGGAGAGCGCGGTTTCCCACGCAGCAAGACGCACCGTAAAGTAACATCTCCATGAACTGCATTGCAAAAATGAGTTCTCAAGGTGTCCCGCCATCGTTTGTTTGAAAAATTTGATGCAGACAGGTGTATTTCACCCTACCTCCGACGCATGGCTTGTGCCTACGTCATTGTACACGCCCAGCATTTTCTGTGTTTCGTGTGACGCTCTGCCACTAGGCAACGCCCCCTGAACTCAGCTTCAGGCGACACGGGTCACCAACACGCCAAGCGTTCACATGGCTCGACGCGGGTCGAAGGTGCAATTTGGACCCGCTAAGATAGCGGGTCGCAGTGTGAAAGGGGCTATATATATATATATATATATATATATATATATATATATATATATATAAAAAAAGGATCAGACTGTAAAGGGATGTAACCTTTGATAAATAATATGATTGACAGGTAAACGATCCTAAATAAAGACAAAATAAAAAAAAAGAATAGTCTGTTTTTAAAATAAAAAGAAGAGATTTTAAATTGAAAAACAGTAGGAAGATAAGTTAGATTTTTTTCAATGTCAGGGATTACACTACTCCTTTGTAGCACCCTGTAGACTCAGCACTTGTTGCTGTTAACCTGTGGGTGCTAACAACCCCCTGCTTGGCACCAACTTTACCATGGCAGCTACTTTTCAGTTAAGTATTTTGTTGCATTTGAGACCTTCATTTAAGTTTTTTTTTCTTTTTTTCCTTCATCTGAGAGAACGTGTTCTTTTGTTTTTTTTGCAGAGCAGTGTGGCATTACGACATGGTATTTGAAAATCTCCAGTTTTGTTGACTTATTAATTGCCTGTGTCTTCTAACCAAGTAATATGGGGATGACATTGCATGCTGTGCTTTTCTCTTTAGATGGTGATAGTGGCTTTGGTGGGGGGTTGGAGGAGGTGGGTGGAGGGGTTCTTCTTCACTTCTTCTCTCTGTCTTCCATCTCCCTCTGCTCATCAGGCTTCTCCATAGAACACTTAGCCCTGAGGAGAAGCCGTGGGTGGGGGTCTGTAACTTTTGATGAATGAATACATCTCTGACTCACTCTTCTTTTATCTGACTGTTTAATCTTGACTCCCTCTTTCTCTTTCTTTCTCTATCTCTTGTTTGTACCCTCTCTAACGGCTTCTTCTCTCTTTCTGGCCTCTGCTCCTCGCTCAAGACACTGGTTGCTGATTTAATTGGATTGTACTGAACTCTGGTTCTCTGCTGCATCTCTTATGATCATCTTGAAGCCTCTTTGACTGAGGTTTCCTGTGAAGTTCAGCTTTCTAACATTGTATGAGCTTTGCTTTCCATCTGTTCGGTATCTTTTCTTCAAGTTTTCAGGTATGCTCCACAGATGAGTTTAGCAATTATCTGTTATACAAAGATTAAAGTAAGGTTAGAGTATAGACAGTCCTGAACAGAACATGAGATCAGCTAATATCGCTGTGTTTACAACAGGCACAGATACTGAAGGGCCAGCTGAAAGTGAGTCACCCAGAGAAAAACAGGCTATCTCAAGGATCCTTATCCCACACAGAGCTCACATCCTTGGGCTTACCCCATTGCCTCCCTCCATACCCTGTTGTCTCTCCTCTCCTCTCCCCTCTCCTCCACTGCTTTGCCCAACCTCCCTGAGCTCGATTGAGGGAGATGATTAAGACATCAAAAGCTGCGCCTCACTGTAGATCAAAACTCAGGGATGACGGGTGGGAGCTTGATCCCACATAGACTTCCGCTGCATCCCCACAGCCGGAGATTTGCCATTCCCAGCAGCTCTCCTGCTCCACTCCATTAGTATCTCCATGCCAATCGGGGGCTCCCTGGAGTTCGACGTGTAGCCAAGGATGAGTCAGGGCTGTGCAATCAACCCCATCCTTGAAATGATTATGGGCATCTATACATGTGTGTTTGTGTGTCCATTTGTTTGTCATGTCTGAAGACCATTATTCACCCCCACTGTTTTATCATTCCCAACACTGAACAGCAGCAGCCCGTAACACTGCTTCTGTTTCCTTAACTCTTCTTTTTCTTTCATTCTTTCTCTCTGTCTTCCTGAAGGGATTTTAGTTGATGTGATACCATGTTCCAGCTTCAGCTCAACTTTGCCACTTGGCAGTCTTATAACTGCTGTTAAAGTGGTGATGAAGAGAACAGAAAGTACATACAGGATCACGGGAAAAGACTTTTCACTGCTTGTAAAATAAAGTGCTTCTTCTGAGTTGTGTCAGTGGAGTAGGTTGAGAGCCAGTCATAAAGAACTGGATAGGAAAAAGTGTGAAAAGAATAGATATTATAAATATGGTTTCCATCCAGACGTGGAAAAAACAGAAGGAAATCATTTGGAGGGTTTTTTTTGGTTGGAAAATGGGTCGGTTACTGGGTTGATAATAATCAGATAATCTTCTGAGTACAAAAGAGAAGGTTTATCAAATGATTTTGTATTTGTAGGAACAAAGTTATAAAACTGAGTTGAGAACACTGTGCTAATGGTATTGTTATTCACCTTTAACCAGGCTGTTCTAGGTGATTTTATTTCAGTGTTTACTCTAATTAAGTGCATATGTCATAGTTAGAATGTGGCTTGTACTCAATGAATGGAGGCACACTCTTGCCTTTCAGGCCTTAGAAAAATAGAAGAATGTGTGCCACACACACACAGCGCAGACACAATTAGGCAATAAATAATTGGATAAATTACAATGTTCCAATCATTATTAATTAATTTCCACTCATCAGCTTATCAAGGTTTGTGCAATTATCTTTATTGGCATTACAGTCATCTCAGCACCCATTTGGTCATTGAACTTTAGCCATTCAACCAGTGAGTTAGGCCCTACGGCTGAGCTCATTAAGGCAGGAGTGTACCCTACTATCCATACCTCCTCCTTTGCACCTAAGAGCCAGCCCCTCTCTCTGTCAACTCCCTGCCATTAATTGAGTTCTCACTTTATTTTACAGTCAGCATTGGCCTATACCTCTTTCATTGTTCCCCATCCCTTCCATTGAGCTCATCTCCCCCTTTCCTGTACTGCTGCCACCACCAACACTTTTTTTTTAGTTATTTCAGAGAGTAAGCATTTTCTCTATATTAAGATGTGAAATTCATTTTGACACTGGACTGGAAATAGAGTGGAACCGAAAATATGCCCCTATCTGTTTTTCCCTCCCTTGGTTTCTTTCCTTTCCCCACCCCACTCTGGACTTTTTTTTCTCATTCAATCTACTCAGCCACCTTACTTTGTTAAATCACCTGCAGAGTATTTTGCATGGTGAGGGCCTCTTTGTCTGAATTATATTTTTAAGGGAATTGATCTGAAGAAAAAAAAGCTAATATTTTTTACCCTTATCTAAGGATTGGCAACTATCATGAGAAAAGGGGAAAATAAAGAATACCGTAAAAGAATGGGTAAGAAGAAAGCAGCTATGACTGTGTCAAATAGATTATTTAATGTCAGAGGTGTAATACTCAGTTTTGCACATCAAGCCTTGTTTAATGTTTTAGGGTGGTTATAACACCAAATATACAGATAAATAAAGGGATGATACATTTGATGTGTGGATTACTTGAAAGCCATGTTACGAATACCATACCCCTGAGAAAGCAATTATCCACAATTGCTGTACTTTAAGTGCAACAGTGGTGGCAAAGGATGAAGATGATAATACTGACTGTTACATCTGGCCACTCGCCAAGAGCTAATTCACACAGTTGAATAACTGTTTAACTACATGGTTGAATTACTTAGACTGCCACAATCCCCTTTAGAAGATAATGTGTGAAGCAATTGAAAAAAGGAGCAGATGCAGGCTCTATAAATACTTATAAATGTTCTTGAGACAAGCAGCTCATTTCCTTACTTGATTTGTCATCATAGCTAAGTGTTTGTTTTTCTCCAAGGAACATTAGGGACCATGACTGTAACCATGTTACTGAGGTGGATTTCAACCTTTAGGGATGCCATATCCTTAAAATCACCTATCAGACTAGCATATTTACACTGAAATTACAAGCCTACCGGCATGCACTGAATCCTATATGCAGTGATGCATACAAATATAAGTACAGTGTACTTAGTACACACACAAATGTTTCACTACCCATAACAAATGCATTTACAGTCTTCAAATGCATTTTGTAAGTTCATTCTTAGATATAGTTGTGTCTCATAGTAATTTTGTAAATAATCAGGGATGAGAAGTTTGGTGCACTTTATACATGCTTGCTTTGATGCCTCCTTTTTATTTGTTTTTCTTTTGTGGGTTTATTGTTGTTATTTACTGCTTAGTTACAGCTTCCATATGACACGATTAAGTTGTTAAATATGAGTCTGGGACTGATATTGTCTTTAGATATGAGTGAGTGTCAGGTGTAGTCTTTTAAAAATCTTTTCAACTTTTTTCAAAGTTGTGGGATGCATTATATGCATGTGCTCGGAGGAGCAGATGAAATGTGGAGCTAGCAAACTAAGGAGAAGTTGCTACAAGCTAGTTAGAGAACACAGTGGAGGTAGGCTAAGGCCAAGTAGGGAGCCATAGAACTTGCTGTGCCAGGAGACAGGAAAGGCTGGTGATGGCTGCTGCTGCATGGAGATGTGGCTGGGCCCACATACTAGCATAGTGATGGATGTCCATTTGCTGAATCAGGAAGAATAGGTAGCATATTATCCTATACAAATTAAAAAGTACAAGAGATTTTTGTTTGTTTGTTTTAGATTTTCAACTGCAGGACTTCAAATTTTTGATACGGCAATATATTCAGGCTTGCAGCTTCTGGTAATGCACACAGTGAATGTTCCATGTTATGTGTCCGTCAATGCTGATTGGAGCTGGAGCATATAAAAACCTGCAATTTCTCTATATTCATTTGGGGCTATTTTTTTTTTACCATCCAGTTTCTAATGTGGACAATGTGCTCCAAGTAGGAATGCTATGGCATGATATTATTGACAATACCTTTAAATTCAAAATATGAAATGCGTGAGCTGTCACCTTACCGTGGTGGGGGGGGGGGTTTGCGTGCCCCAAATGAGTCTGGGAGCTATGTTGTCTGGGGCTTTGAGCCCCTGGTAGGGTCAGCCATGGCAAACAGATCCTAGATGAGGGACCAGAAAAAGAACAGCTCACAAAACCCCTATGATGAACACTATGTTTGGACACCGTGTTCCCTTGCCCGGACGCGGGTCACCGGGGCCTCCCCCCGGAGCCAGGCCCAGGTGGCTCCGATCTGAATCAGAGTGGTGTTTTGTTGTTGGACTTCTGTGCTCGTCACGGACTGTCCATAACGAACACCATGTTCAGGCATAAGGGTGTCCATATGTGCACTTGGCACCAGGACACCCTAGGCCGCAGCTCGATGATCGACTTTGTGGTTGTATCGTCGGACTTGCGGCCGTATGTCCTGGACACTCGGGTGAAGAGAGGGGTGGAGCTGTCAACTGATCACCACCTGGTGGTGAGTTGGCTCCGCTGGTGGGGGAGGAAGCCGGTCAGACCTGGCAGGCCCAAACGTATTGTGAGGGTCTGTTGGGAACGGCTGGCGGAATCCCCTGTAAGGAGGAGTTTCAACTCCCACCTCCGGCAGAGCTTCAACCATGTCCCGGGGGAGGTGGGGGACATTGAGCCCGAATGGGCCATGTTCCGTGCCTCCATTGTTGAGGCGGCCGACCGGAGCTGTGGCCGTAAGGTGGTCGGTGCCTGTCGTGGCGGCAATCCCCGAACCCGCTGGTGGACCCCAGTGGTGAGGGAAGCCGTCAAGCTGAAGAAGGAGTCCTATCGGGCCTTTTTGGCCAGTGGGACTCTGGAAGCAGCTGATGGGTACCGACAGGCCAAGCGGAACGCGGCCTCGGCGGTTGCTGAGGCAAAAACTCGGGCTTGGGAGGAGTTCGGGGAGGCCATGGAGAACGACTTCCGGACGGCCTCGAGGAGATTCTGGTCCACCATCCGGCGGCTCAGGGGGGGAAAGCGGTGCACCGTCAACACCGTGTATGGTGGGGGCGGGGCTCTGCTGACCTCAACTAGGGACGTCGTGAGTCGGTGGGGGGAATACTTCGAGGGCCTCCTCAATCCTACCGACACGCCTTCCGATGAGGAAGCAGAGTTGGGGAGCTCGGACGTGGGACCTCCCATCTCTGGGGCTGAGGTCGCCGAGGTGGTCAAAAAACTCCTCGATGGCAAGGCCCCGGGGGTGGATGAGGTCCGTCCTGAGTTCCTCAAGACTCTGGATGTTGTGGGGCTGTCTTGGTTGACACGCCTCTGCAGCATCGCGTGGACATCGGGGGCAGTGCCTCTGGACTGGCAGATCGGGGTGGTGGTCCCCCTCTTTAAAAAGGGGGACCGGAGGGTGTGTTCCAACTATAGGGGGATCACACTCCTCAGCCTCCCTGGTAAGGTCTTTTCGGGGGTACTGGAGAGGAGGATCCGACGGATAGTCGAATCTCGGATTCAGGAGGTGCAGTGTGGTTTTCGTCCTGGCCGTGGAACAGTGGACCAGCTCTATACCCTCCGCAGGATCCTGGAGGGAGCATGGGAGTTCGCCCAACCGGTCTACATGTGTTTTGTGGACTTGGAGAAGGCGTTCGACCGTGTCCCTCGGGGACTCTTGTGGGGGGTGTTCCGGGAGTATGGAGTGCCGGACTCCTTGATATGGGCTGTTCGGTCTCTGTATGACCGGTGTCAGAGTTTGGTCCGCATTGCCGGCAGTAAGTCGGACATGTTTCCTGTGAGGGTTGGACTCCGTCAGGGCTGTCCTCTGTCACCGATTCTGTTCATAATTTTTATGGACAGAATTTCTAGGCGCAGCCAGGGCGTTGAGGGGGTCCGGTTTGGCGACCTCAGAATCGGGTCTCTGCTTTTTGCGGACGATTTGGTTCTGTTGGCGTCCTCAGGCCGTGACCTTCAGCTCTCACTGGAGCGGTTTGCAGCCGAGTGTGAAGCGGCTGGGATGAGAATCAGCACCTCCAAATCCGAGACCATGGTCTTCGGCCGGAAAAGGGTGGAATGCTCTCTCCGGGTCGGGAATGAGATCCTTCCCCAAGTGGAGGAGTTCAAGTATCTCGGGGTCTTGTTCACGAGTGAGGGACGAATGGAGCAGGAGATTGAAAGACGGATCGGTGCGGCGTCTGCAGTGATGCGGGCTCTGCACCGGCCCGTCGTGGTGAAGAAGAAGCTGAGCCAGAAGGCCAAGCTCTCGATTTACCGGTCAATCTATGTTCCTATCCTCACCTATGGTCACGAGCTGTGGGTAGTGACCGAAAGAATGAGATCGCGAATACAAGCGGCTGAAATGAGTTTCCTCCGCAGGGTGTCTGGGCTCTCCCTTAGAGATAGGGTGAGAAGCTCGGTCATCCGGGAGGGGCTCGGAGTAGAACCGCTGCTCCTCCGCATCGAGAGGAGTCAGATGAGGTGGCTCGGGCATCTAGTGAGAATGTCTCCTGGACGCCTCCCCGGTGAGGTGTTCCAGGCCCGTCCCACTGGGAGGAGGCCCCGGGGAAGACCCAGGACACGTTGGAGAGACTATGTTTCTCGGCTGGCCTGGGAACGCCTCGGGGTTCCCCCAGAAGAGCTGGAGGAAGTGGCCGGGGACAGGGACGTCTGGGTCTCTTTGCTCAAGCTGCTGCCCCCGTGACCCGATCCCCGGACCAGCGGAAGATGATAGATGGATGGATGGATGGATATGAAATGCAGATGCAATTAGTCATAACACGTAACAGGGGTGATTTTGTATCAAAGAATTTTAATCCGAGATTTGAGGCATTGTGGATCTTATTTTTTTTGGGTCAGCTAGTTGCCCTTTCTCTCTCCATTAAGTGTGGTTATTTGTTTTGTACCATTTTGTGCAGTTATTATCATTACCTTACTGTCCACGTCTCTACACTGATGGTTTGAGAGTAATTAAGATGTTGATAAAGAGACAACACACATTATAAAGGTACAGAGCAATTTCACTGATATCATTACTTTCATTACTTTAACATTTACAATAACATTCTATTGTGATGTTTTAATTTCTCTTAATTCTGATAATCATTTGGTGATAATCTGATCATTTGACAGCCCTATTGTTACATACTGTATGTGTGGTAACAAAAATCATACACAAATACACACTGTCACAAATAGAAAGTCTGCTGAAATCCTGAATCTCACACTGTTTCTACCTATTTCATTTAAAATCTAATAAATATATTAAAAATACTAATAAGTGACAGTGACTGGCTATTTAACTTAAACCCATTACCCAGTCTGACTAGACTGAGATAATTATCGAATAATTTGCTTGTGTGGACAAAGGGGAGAGGGGCTGTCACATAGGAGAGGGTTATGGTCCATGTCCTCACCTGAAATAGCCTCCAAATGCACATAGCAAGACTCCCATTATTGAGTCCTCCAAGTAGCAGGTAGTTGGAGGTAGCCAAGGCCTGTTTACATTCATTGGTAATATTTGGAATGGGGTAACATTGAGAGTGCAGGGACAGGGAGAGAAGGCTCAAAGGGAGGGTGAGAGGATATAAATTACCAAGATGGTCCAGGAAGTGCAAGGCAGGTAATTGCAGTTGACAGTCCAGTCTGCCACATGGTTAATTTGAGCCTGAGCCCAGGTCCCCTCTGCTATATAGCACCATACTTATACACAGCACAATCTGTCTGCATAGGTACATGCCCAGACACCATCTCTTTCCTTCTCTTTTTCTCTCTGGCTGTAGAATTATGTCGTCAGCAAGATATGAGCAGCCATGTGTCCCATGGTGGGTGCACACTTCATGTCTTTATTTTGCTTATAGTCTAATTTTCCGCTGAGAAATATTGAATTTTAGGCAGGTTGATAGTATACCTGTCAGTGATAGGGCATCATCCCTAACTCCCTTTGACAGGTGGACCATTATATCTGTGAGGCAAAATAATCTCTCTCTTCTTAAAGACCAGAAAATTTCAACCCATTGGTTCACAGAGAACAGAAGAGAAAGGCCTCTTACCTAAATCTACTTTGATAAGTTAATGAAAGACATCATTTAGAAAGCTGATTGCTTTTTCAAAGTGAACATGAAAGATGTTTACCTTTGGTGATTTTGTAGTCATTTATTGGCTATGGGCATGCTGGAATAAATACACACATATTATACAGTGTACAGTCCAAATTGTACCTACAGTAACTGTCGTTTTCTTCTTTTATTTCTTTAAGAATCAATGGTATTATGAGGCATGCTTTTTATTTTGGTGTTATGTGTTCTTGACTGCAAACTGAAAAGGGAGCACATATTCCACCTAAACTATTCCACTTATAAATACTGAACCTAGTTTGTAAAGATTAACAAAACAAGAAACTATCTTTATTATAAGATAATAACAGTTATCTATTATTCAAACAAAAAACATTACTCTGACCGACTACACATGTCAGAATTATAGCCAGTTATTGACTTTCATATGTCATGCACATGCTGCAGTTGGGGATCTAGCTCAAACTTAATTTTGCTGCCTTCAGTATTAAGGTTGGGAATGCCCAGTGGCCCCTCAGTTTACTGTACCATGGATGACATCAACCCCTCTGGTCTCACATCCCTGCAACCACTTGACATTTCTATCGACATTTCCCACGGTGCTCGCACATTAAAGGGCGTGACATTTCATTTGCACATGATGTTGATTAAAATACACCCTTATGGTCTCAAGAAAAAAAAGGGGTACAGGCCCTTTTTGTTCCTTGTGCTTTAGGAAATCGAGAGGAGATTACGATGCAAATAGAAGATCAGCTGGTTGGGGGGATTATGAAAAGACTCCAGGGTCTGAAAAGACTTTAAGATAAATGTGATACAAAATTTCAAGTTCTTATCGTGAAATCTTTCAAATTTTAATTTGTTGCTGCTTGCTTAGCTGTTTATCTAAGGTGAGGAGATTTTCCAATGTTTTTGAAGCTCTAGGGTTAGACACTTGATCATATAGTTAGTAGTTTCGAGTATTTTCTTTCAGGCCCATAAGCTTGTGACAGCATTCCATCTTGAGGTACTTTTCAATGCAAATAGATCCTGATTTCAATCAAGCCAAATTCACACAGAGCCCATCAGTGGCAGGTCATATTTACATCTGTGTCAGACCACCTGCATTGTGCTGATGTCTGCTGATGTGTAAGCCCCAGCTGGACTCGTATGATCTGACTCCAGGCCAGGTCTCACCTGCCAGCTCTCATTGTTTCTTGCACTTTACACTGGCCTGAGGCCTGTCACTGAAGGGCAGCCTGCTGTCCACTCTAAACGACTGGCTTCCAAAGAAATTCACTGATGTCTAGGCTTCTCTGCCTGAAACAGCTTCTGACAAGACAGTGAGATGTTTATTTCTTATTCAGTTCAAGTTCTTACTTTGTCTGCTGTAAAAGGTGGCCTGGAATTCCTTAGTATTTGATGCTCATAAGTATTACATGAATTTTTGAAGAAAGAATAATTGGAATGATTATAGTCACATCAAAAACAGGGCACATATATCATGGGATGAGAGCCACAGGGGTGCAAGTGACATTGTGGTAAAAAGCCACTTATGTTTTTTGGTTCTAAGCCCTCAACATAGTGCATTTATAGTATGGTTTCTAGTTGAGTGAATCTATTACCGACTTGTCTTTCCATTAGTCTAGTGGTAAACTGTTAAAATATCACGACATCTGTAACTCAATAATAGTCGTCAGCTAGTGGAAAGGGTATAAGCATAAATTAGGCGTTTGATATACCTTTATCCCCAATCAACCAATAATAAGGCAGAAAAATGTAACATAGTAACCTAATTAAAAGCTGTTGATATAATAACTAATGACCGGTCTTTTGTGGAGGTGTGGGGGTTAATCATAGCCTGTGAGCAGCTTCAGGTAATTGAACTATAATATGATAATTAGTTCATTTTTAGTCAAACTTATCTGTGTCAATATATCTAATATATATATATATGTGTGTGTGTGTGTGTGTGTGTGTGTGTGTATAGCAAAGCATTTCACATAAAACAATGACAGTCTGTTTACACAGGGGATTAGCTCACTTTTGTATCTTAAATATGAGCTAAATTAGCAATCATTATAAGCAGGTTGCTCTTCCAACTGTGGTATCATAACTGTACAGACAGCATCATCCTACCTGTTTGCAGAAGTACTTGAGATTGTGTTTAAAGAGAGCACACCTTCCGTCAAACTTTATGAAGTCACTTACAGAATCCATCCAGTTTCTCTAGCGGCTTAATCAAATTCAAGGAGAAAGGGGTCTGGAGCTCATCTCAGCTGCCATTGGACAAGTTGCCAGTCCATCACAGGGCCAACACAGAGACAAACAGCCATGCACTCACACTTACTCCTGGGGTCAATTTTGAATCACCAATTAACCTAACATGCTTTTTTTTGGAAGGTGGGAGGTAGCTGGAATACTCAGAGGAAACCCTTGCATGCACATAGAAAGGCCCCAGCCATGGCTACTGGTCTTTACTGAAAATTGATGTTACATCTTTTAAATATTCTAAAAATAACAAGCACAACCCAATATATTTCTTAAAGTGACAACTTTCAGATTTCAGCTGTTTTTTAAAAGGCTTAAGTTGATTAAAGTTTATTATGCCTTGCTTCTCAAATGAGCATGCCTCATTTTGCAGCAAACTATATCATTTAGAAAAAAGATGTTTGCCCCAGCTGAAATTTATACCAGCAGCTCACTACAGTTTCAATACACCTCTCACAGACAGCCATCAAGTTATGAAGATGACAGTTATATCATCAGCTCCATCAGCCCTCTTCAATGAAACAATTTGGAGTGTCTGCAGAGGCAGAAACAAACAACAGTCCTCCAGATATTACTCTTTCAAGCATTCTGACTCCAAGAGCTTTTCCGGCCATGCAAACAAGAGGGAGAAAAAATCTATATCTATATATATATAGATATAGATATATCTATATCTATATATATCTCCATGGAGAGAGCGAAAAGAAGAGAGTTAGAGAGAGATGAGGGGAGAGTGGGGATATACGTAGGGATGAAAGAGACTGATAAAGCAAAAGTAGGAGACAGAAAGACAAAAGAGGAAGAGGGAAGAGAACTGAGCCTAAATTGGGAATCTATTACTGAGGCATGTGTGAAGCTGCCCCTCTCTGTCTCCCGTAAACACACAGAAATGTGTTCAAGTGCAGGGGCTTTATAAGTTTCCCCTTCTCCAGAGTAATGTGCTTTGAATGGCTGGTAAAATGGGACTGGGAGAATTTCATTCCCGCTGCCTCCCCAGGCGACTCACCTTTGGCCCAGCGATGATATGAGCCCTTTTCTATTTTTTCCACTTTTACTCTCCCTCGTTCCCCACCTCCATCTACCCGACTGATGGAGAGGAGGAGAAATAAATGGAGAACAGGGGCACAGCAGGAGATGGAGGGATGGGAGTGCAGAGAGAGGCACTGGGGGAGAAGGATTGGGATACAGGGCTTATTTATTTAGTGGAATGAGGCAGGTGCCTTATCCACAGCTCAGATTAGCTCATCTGTTTATGCTAAATGCCACACCATGGGAAGCGCGGTCATGTCACAGGAAGTACAGAAACCCATTTCTCTCACAGTCTGCTGTTATCTCACATTACTAGATCTGCTCTATTCACTTGCCACAACTTTACTGGGATCAGCGTATCAGATATAATCAACAGATTATTGGCTTTGCTTCTTCCTTACCTAATAATTTATTTTGCTAACTCAATTAAATATCATACCACGTTTTTTCTTACTCACTTTAGAAATAAATCATGACTCATGTAGGAATTTTGGAGCCACTCTTACCCTCTGGGCGCCTCTGCAGTCAAATAAGTTCACCCAAAGATGAAAACGTTTTGTTTTGGCCCCTTTACTAACATGAAGTCATGAAGCCTTGGGTGTCGGATCTCTCAGCACTCACTTAAACATGACAGATGGACTTTATGGCAATGCAACACTGGATGCTGAAAACAGAACTGCAGCATTTAAAAAAAAAACACAAACAGTCCAGTGTTTATTACATGTTAGGTAGGCATATATGATGGATCTCATAACTATGGGATAGTTAATCCTCTACATGTGTATGTTTTGAGTTTACACCCTTTCATGCTAAAACTGCAGTTTAGAATATGAGTACACAGTTACATTTAGGCTACTAAATCATTTTCATGTGATATTTGACTTTGCAGCCAACACAGCACATACTGTGGATGATTTTGTCACAAATATATGTAAAATAGACAAATATGTATATTTGTATGAAGTAAATTTGATATTACACATACTACACATTCATTCAACTCTTAACTAAAAATTGTTTATATATAGCTATATGTGATATTGCGTAATATGTATGTTTTTCATCATTTTGTATATTGTATAGGAGGTAATCAGATCATGTTTATTTAAGTACAGGAAGGTCACATTCTCCTCAATCAGGCCTGAACTTGCTCATTGCTGCCACAACCTCTCACCTCTTTGTCCTCATGTGGAAAACATGATAAACATCTAATAGCTGAGACTTTATTGCGCATGTATGTATCTTTTTGTATCTACCTTGTGCACAGCATGTGAGAGGGTCACAACCTCGCTGCACGTGTGCTTCCTTCCCACATCTTCTTTCCTTCACCTTTTTCTCTTCTCTGAGCTGTGAGACTGACACAGAGTGTGCTGTTTTTCTGCCTTTAGAGGGTGCGAGGTAATGCGTCCGCGATGGCACCACTCACTTCTCCGGTGGCGAGAGTAAATGGAACAGCCTTTCACAAACAATAAACCCCTAAGGGGCTCTTTTTTCTTCTACTTCTCACCTCTGAGCTCTGGCTTTTCATTTGGTTTATTTACATAGCCGCCTTCACGAGCTTTCATCAGCAGGTCTGCTTATATGTGAAACTAATGACTTTATAGAGTAGTTATCCGATAGAGTATGTGTGTGTGTTTATGACTATACTTGTTGGTGTGCATATGTGCATCCATCCATAGATCATATGTGTGCGTTTGTGTGTGTTTTTATCTTTTAAGAGAAAGAAAATCAACATTTTCATTAAGTCTTGTTTTTTGTTTGTTTTTTGCTTTTTCCTCACAATAATCTTTGATATCCCTTTTTACTCTCATCCAACTCTTTCTGTGCTTCAATTCATCACACCTGCATTTATCATTGATTTTCCATCGTCTGTCATTTTTCGGAGGCCCTCTACTTCTACATATCACCACTTTCTGGGTTTATCTTAGTTTGAATGTATGCAAGTAAAAGTGTGAATCTATTCTACAGTCTTTATTTTTTTTGTGTTCTCTCTTTTTTTTTTTTAATAAGCAGTGAAGTCACCAAGTAACAGAAATAAACAGACACATTTATGTTGTGGGAAAAATAACACCTACACCACCTCTGCTCCCCTCTGCCTCTTTAACACACCCTGTAACCCCCCCCCCCCCCGCCTTGGGCTAAACAGAAATAGGTCCAGCTTAGGGCCATAATTGGTCTTGATCCTCAGGCTGCAGGCATATTCCAGCGGTGGGTCTGGATGGGGTGCTTGTTATGTGTGAAAAGGTGACAGGGGAATGCCTGGCCTGTAATTAACAGTGTGCAAGGGACTGTGGAGGAGAAAATTTAAAAGTGAATGGGGGAGGCCAGTTTATTCTGTGGCTTTGCTCTGCCTCTCCCTCCACCCCCTCTGTTTCTCATCTATTCAGTCTTGCCTGTTATTGGAGCTGATGGGTTTATAGAGATTTTCACACTTTTGGAAGTTGGGCTGGCATTGTGAATTTGTTTTTGCTTGGCCCTTGTTTCTCGCCTCTTCACCCCAGCTTGCCACACACAAACACTTTCACCTGTGTCATCTCTTTTCTGGCTCAATTGCTTGCTCACTCAAATCCAAGTTACTCTATTTTCAAGGTTCAGTTTTATGTTTCCTGTTTTTTCTTTATGAGATGAAAAAATAACTTTAAACGTGTTTTTCTCAGTAACAAGGGAGGCCTACATTTTTTTAAAACTTAGCAGCTACTTGTTTCTATGTTTTTCTTTCAATATTGTTTATTAGGTAGTCTTTGAACCCTCATTTATTTAGGGTCCTTTATTGTGTCTTTCGTCTGGCAGGCTGGAAGACTCACTCACCTACCCACTAAATCTCCATGTTGCGTAGATTTAGTCTACACAGTGTTTCCCATGGCCGAGCTGTCTAAACAAAGAGAGAAGTTTAATATACTTTAAGGCAGAACACATAGATATTGCACTACCATTGTGGAATGATTAATGTGATACAGTTCAGGTACAAACAAGTTAATGCTTTTTTGTTCCCTCATGTAAAGTAAGCTTATTTTTGTTTTTCAAAAGTTGCTGAGTTATGAGCTCTAAAATTGTATGTTGTATTGAGCCGACAAAACAGCAATGACAGAGACATACATGCACATGTTGCTTTTTTAACCAGATACTTGCAAACAAACTCCATCTTTTAAACATTCCCTAAGCTTTATTGATGTCAGATTTTATAAACAAAATTCCCAAGAGCATTGAAGTACAAAACAGTTTATTAGGTCTATTATTCATGTAGGTATGAGAGTTCATTATTGTCCAGTACACGTGTGGAAATTTAAACTATTTTGAGTTCTTATTGAAAATATATTTGTAGATATTTGAGATCTTATTTGAAATATAAAATAATAAAATAAAAGTGGGACTTGCTGTCTTTTTCTACAGACAAACACTAATTTAAACATAAAATATTTTCTGGCCATCTTTGATTGAGATGGTAACAAAATCATCTGCACATTGCAGCTTGTTTGCGTAAATGGACGTGTGCTGTATCCTGGGTTAGGCGGGAGGAGTTGTTTGTGTTTGATTCAAAGACATACTAGTGTCTTACTTTGCCCATGTTTCCACCAGCCCTCATCCTTGTTCTGCTGTGCACGGCAGGTTCAGACTAAACATGTTCTTTTGAGAAGCTTGTTTATAGTGTTTTGGTAGACAGACAGGAAGGGAGCTAAGTGATGAGACGCTCACTGAAAGCCTTGGAGATAAATGGACGCCAGACTAAATGAAGGACGAAGATGGCTCAAATGAGCCAGCAAAGAGAGCACCCTTTATGTTGTTTAAAATATTTCTCCAGCATGTATATGTGTCCAAAAAAAAGAGTTATTTTGTGTGTGTGTGTGTGTGTGTGTGTGTGTGTGTGTGTGTGTGTGTGTGCGTGTGCGTGCGTGCGTGCGTGTGTGTGTGCGTGTGTCTGTGTGAGTGTGTTTCTAAGTATGTCTGTTGATGTGCAAGCATGTGCCTGCCTGTGTGTGGTTCCAGGGGTAACAGGTGGGAGGTATGCCATGTCCTGGTTAACAAGAGTGTTATTGTGTTGCTCTGTCCTGCATGACTGACCGTCAGCTGTGCAGGGTCATCCTTCTTCGCCCTTAACCCCGGAACACTAAGACAGCAGCCACGCATGCCCGCACATACATAACACACACACGTCTTAGATGCACACATAAGAAGTCAAGGACACACCCAATCATGCGCACACAAACAGATTCTGTTATGCATCAGTTGGTGTCCTGTAATTGAATTGGGACTTGATCAGTGATATTTCCGATTTGGTGGCCCGATGCACCCCAGTGAAGAGGCATCTGCTCTCTTTTTCCCTGCCACAGTGCTGTTCAGGGCAGTGGCCAGCATGACACATGGCTTGAGAGGTTCATACACACACAAACACACGCAAAAAAATACCACTCCCAGCTGCACACATATACTTAGCTTCACTCAGTCGCTCATACACAGTGCCTCGGGGCACTCTTGCATTTCTGTAACACTACCCAACAACAATAGTGCTTCAACTGCTTGGCTGTTTACTTTTTGAAAGAGTTAAAGTCTCCCACTTAAAGGATTACCTTACGCTTCCCCAAACCCCCTGCCCCGCGCTCTCACTTCAACACATACACATTTATACACAGATTCAGGTGGCTCTGCACTCGTGCACACCCAACGACACATAAATGAGCACACACATGTTCAAAGCCTGGCTGACACTCTCACAAAGATGGTAGTTCACTGATGGAGATGGCTTTTGTCCCAGCCCTTCCTTAATCTCTTCTTCTCACTACCTGCTACTGACTTTTCAATGGAGCAAAATAAATTTCAGGAATCATGCCACCATCTGCTCTGTTATTGCATTCATTTAACAGAGAGTTTGACTTTCCCTCCCCCTTTGACTCTTTAGCAAGGGTTGGCATTATTTCATTAACATGGATATTTTGTGTATACGTCATATGCGTTCATGTGAAATTTGAAAGTTTCTTTTGTTCTTAGATATGATACGATTCTGAAGTACTCCTGATAACTAAAATACAAGTTCTTGGAGTGGAGTCTTACTACTCAACTCAATCTCTGCGCTCTGAAGTGGAACTCAAGTGGTCTGACAATCTCCACCTTCTCTTACAAAGCACCCCCTCCTGGGTTGGGCGGGGCATTTTAAGCACTGAGGCGGGAATAGGGGGTCGTAACTGATGGACTTGTTTACGTACAGACTAATTGTTGCCCTCCCTCGTGCTGCACTTTGTGAGGCACAGTTTGACTCTGTCTATTCTGTGCGAAGGGAAATAAGTGGAGTTTGAGAGACTGAAAAGACCACAGCCATGTCAGTAACCCTTTGGTGACCTGGAGCTTTTGAGTGTGTTGGTTTGTAATAGCAGGTGTGAGATCTAACCTATGTTCCTTAATATGTTTGCAGAGGTATATGTTGTTTTTTTCTTTTTAGTTTTTTGTTGTTGTTGTTGGTTTTCTCTTTATTTATGTGCATATCACTTGTCTAATGGCTGAACAAAAGCCACATAAAGGTCTGGGGGATTCAAAATCTGATGCGGTCCAACATGCTTTTAATTATGGCTCTCATGGCAGGAAATGCCAGGCTTATGGGGGTATCAGGTCCTGCGCTTTGTTTTTCTGTAATCCACCTTCCTGCATAAACATTCAGAAGGGGTTGATCCAATTTACACATCTATTTGTAGCCACATTGAGGTCTTCATAGAATGATGCAGATGCCCTCATGTTTTCAAGGAGACATACAGAATTGGATGTCAAAAGTCAGTCTTTGTGCTCTAAACTTATTTACATAGGCAGTTTAAACACTTTTTTTAAGATTAACAATGCTATTCTTTTTGCAAATGTTAGCACATATGTTTACTTTTAAAACTCACATGCATTAAAGTTCCATCACACACATATTAAGTCACAAAGTCACTTGCACACACCTCAGAGGCCCCCTGAATTAACATAATGTCATGCTTGCCCCTTTGAGAATTTAGTAGACAGCTGACTACAGGAGCTTATGAGAATGCTCAGTTGTCAAGAGGAAAAATTTACATGAAGGTGCCGCTTCCAGTTTATGTGCTATGCATGACCCCTGCATGCCAACTAGTGCGCATGGTATGTGCATGTGTGTGATGTGGGGCTGTGGGTGAGTGTATGTTCTGGGCGAGATACATGCATACATATGCCTTTTTTTAAACACAGTAAAGTGACTGAGGGTGTTTACGAGTTCTGTCTCTGTATGCCTTTGTGTGTATGTTTCTCTGTGTTATATTTGTGCATCAGCTGCATATCTGAGCACTTTGACGGTACCCTTTTAAGAGGCTGTCTGTATGTGACAAAAAGTAGACAAAAGAAAGCCAGAATGCTTGATCCCACAAGGTCTCAATAATCAGTTGGATGTTACTTTTCTGACCTTTCAAAGTGTGTGGACCCTTATCCTGTTCAGTAGCAAAGACATCGGGAAATTTAGAGTCGACACTGGCATTTGTTTAGTAGGTTCACTATTTCACTGTCATCTCTTGAAGGCACTGTGTGGACTGCCCAAAGCTCTTCATTCACATACACCTGTTTTCCATTTGTCTCATATGTGCTACAGTGTATCATATGAGATATGACAGCCATATTAAAACAACTTCACATACAACTATCATATAAAATATAAAACCCTCAAATCCTTAGAAAAGAATATACACGTTCACTTTGAATATTTTTCAGTTTGAGAGTCAAGTCATTGAGTCCATCATGGCCTGGAACTGATGCTGGCTAATAGTGCTGCATTACTCTGAAAGTGAATTCTATGGCTGGAACCAAATATAGACTTACAGCCATTATTGGATTTTAAAAGAAAAATCCTAACTCATGGTAAACACGCATATATCCAAAAGCCACAGTATGTGGTGTGTTTTGTTCCAGGGTCAGTCATTTTCCAGGAGGTGTGTGAAATAGCACTGACCCTACAAAACCTCTGGCACTGAAGTATGGCATGTCACAGGCCGGCCCTATAACATGAAACACACACACAGCATATCAACAGGTAACTTGGTTGATGGAGCAACCCTATGTGAGAGTCATCAACTACGATAACAGAAGCAGAGAAATAGTATATATTTCCTCAGGTATACGATGATTGAACCAAAACTGGCTAAAAATGTATAATCTATTATTGAAAAAAATATATTGTTGATATATTTACTTTATTACAGCAACATCAAGAGGAAGGAACACAAGAAGCTTGAAAAATACCAAGTGCTGAAGGAGGAAGTTTAAAAGATGTGGGAATTGAAGGCAGCAGTGGTACCAGTGGCACAACCCCCAAACTGGGAGAGTGGCTCCAACAGATCCCAGGAACAACATCTGAGATCTCTGTCCAGAAGTGCGCAGAACAGATGAGATACTGCAAAGAACCCAAGCTTAAACGAGGGGTACCACCCACAAAGAATGGCGAGTGAGGAGTGTTTTTCATAGATAGATAGATAGATAGATAGATAGATGTGTCTCCATTAAGGATTGTATGATGCCCATTTTGCATGTGAAGAACAACCTCTGATCAACTGTTTTCTCTTCTAAAGAAAAAGCATGTCCAATATCCACTGACATTACAGAATCATTGTAACTCACTGAACTGACAGAAATACTGAAGAGCTCTGTCCATTTTTCTTTTAAATAAATCTACTTATTGTTTGTCCTTTTTTTAACGTTATCTGAATGGTTTGTATTTGCTATAACTTGTACTGCAACTATGTTTAATGTAGCCTACACCTCCAACTTTTGAAAACACACAAAGCCTGATTCATTCACCCCAGCCTAGGTAATGAAGCCTGCACAATCCCTTTAAGCAAATCACATCAAAATGTGACTTCATACTTACTTAAAAATTAAACAGTGAAAGGGCAAATTTGGTGATCAATTAAATCAGAATCAGCCATTTGTAAGTGATGAATCACTAATTGCACAAGAGCAACCCTTTCCACCTCTATTTCACCCAGTGACTTAACTTCCCTCTCACCCCTGCTTCACCCAGCCTTTTCAAACCATGTCTCGTTTCAAACACCAGGCCATTTCCGCTCTCTTCTCCACTCAACAAATATGTTCTTTGGAGTCCTTCCCAGAATACTTTGGCATGCACCCATGCCCACTCCCAATCTGCTCTCTCACTTGACACGGATCCAGAGGACAGCAAGGGAGCAGTGAAGGTGGCGGTGGGGGGGTACACCCATACAGTTACTGTGCAGTCATGGTGAAAGTAGCTCTTGAGAGAGAATAAGAGATGAGAGGGAGAGACTTACCTCTCGGCCATTTCTTGTGTAACATGTCAGTAATCTTTGGACATGGTTTAGTTTTAGCTTTAGTTTAAAAGGCTACTCAGAACATGGGTCTGCCTAGATATATCCACTTTTGGTTTCTTTGATGGAAACTGTTACTCTGGCTAATCACTGCTGTAAAGTTATGAACAAGTGATGAGAGGCTGGGCAAGAGCGAGATGGGAAGGGGGTGAGAGAGGGATGACATGAGAGGGGTGGGGGAGGTATCAATAGAGGGTGAGAGGGGTGGGTGTAACGGGGTGAGGACAGGACATCATGGTCAGCATGTGACACATCTAGGTTAAACACATTTTTAGTAATTTGTCTTGTGACCCAGGAAACAGTTGATGTTCTCTGAATTAAATGTATTGGTATGATGACATATGTTTAATTGTTTAAACTAAAACTATAATAATATGTTTGATTGAAAAAAGGGAAAAAGTTCTTGAGCTTCTGCAACCAGAATAAAGGTAACAACAGTTCAACAAATTAACCAGAGTTGTGTTTTTTCTCTTAATGTGTGTTCCCTCCTGAGGAATAATTTCATAATTATGCATTGTGTATGCTGTCATCGTTTTAACCATCTAGTAACTTGTTTTGCCATTAGTTACTCGTACAACCTGTAGTCTATGTCACAGCAAATCTCTCCCTTTGTACCTACACCATTTTCTCGATATTCTCTTTTTCTTTGTCAAAACTCTGTCGTCTCATCTTTTTCACACACCACTTCAGAACTGCTCAACAAGGATCGAGCGATCTCCCGATAATGGTGTCTTTAAGTGGCCTGTCTGCATAGAGGGTGTGGAGAGAGAACCTGCCATAGAGCCAGTGACTAAGTGGGACTTGTTACAGTGACTGAGCTCATATCCAGAGCCCAGTCATCCACTGGGGGACTGGCTGCTACTGTAGTCTGGCTGTGGTCTCTGAGCCATCACCAGCCAACACAGTTTTAGCAGTCTACTGTAATGTGACACTTGGGCTTATTTTCAAAGCGTGACGGCTATGTAGCGCTCTTGTACCCTGTGTACTGTATGTGGTAGTTAATACCTTTATATATTTATATATGTTCCCTTTTGTGTGTGTATTTCTGTATGCGCAATCTATGCAATCTTCTTTGTGTCTCAGTGTGTGAAGTACATGCGTTTGTGTTGGTTCGAGTGTGTTATATTTGCGCAAGCATTGATGCATTATAATCATCCTTCCTCTGATTTAATTGTTACCACAATAAGCCTATCTGAGTGCCCTTAAAAAATTACTAGACCTTTCCCTTCATCTCTTCTTTAGTTTTCTTTTCATGGTTTCTTTCAAATTTTCAGAGAAGTTATTTGCTTTTACTTGGCCATTGATAAAAGCTACATTAAAGCAGAGTGACTTTGATGCAGAGGTAGAGAAACTTTTGGCAATGAGCCTTGATGAGACAGCCAGCCGGCCATCGAGCCAGGTTTTCATTAGATGAATGCCGTGTGGGACTCAAGCCAGATAAGATGGGCGCCAACATTCTGGAGCCAACCAATATAGTTATAGCAAGGTGCTCTTTATTTCACTTCCTCTACGTCATTGTCTGTCTTTTTGGAAGTCAGTGTCTGCCTATCCTTGTCCATGTGTCCCTGCACAACCTGAGAGGGCAAATATAGGCTGAACATCTTCCATGCCCTTTGCAAATCAACACACCCAGAGCAGTGATTTCCATAAAGATGTCTCGGTCAGGCTTTGCTTAAGAACAGGTTAAGTAAAATATATAGTTTAGTTGTAAATGTCAAAGAAAGATCCGGGAGGCAGAGAGAGAGCATGAGAAAGAAGAGTCAAAAAGAAAAAGTGCAGAAATTTGAATAATGTTAGGATTTGTGGTTAATTTGATCATATAATTTATAATACAACTTTGTAATCAAAAACGGTCTCACTTTATGAATTTATTTGTCTGTTTTTACAACCCATAGTACTCCCTGCTGTCCACATTATCAGGAAAGTCACAGGTTCAGTTTACAACAGTGTGCAGTGTATTAGTACTATGTTTCTGTACTTGTGTTGTGGAATATCTTATTAAATAGTTAATTTGTATTTCACTTTTCAAAAGGACAAATTAAAAAGATCTAGATCCATATAGATCCATTATAAATCTGAGTTGCTATTCAGATATGCCTGCCAGTGCTGGGGTGAATGTCAGTGGACTGGCTTCTATGACGTGCAGCTACGTTTCGCGAATGCCAGGCTTTCACTGGTGGACAACATTTTGCCTCCAGACCATGTAGGATGCTTTAGATTCCCACAGATAATAATAGATGCACAGAGATGTGCTGAAGAGTACAGCTGTAGCACAACCTCTCCCCTGTGCCAGATAACAACACGCCATTTAAAATGACACCCTGGCACTCTGCGCGAGTCTGCTTTTTCACACAGAAATAATTTTTTGAGTTGTCTGAAAAAACATGTTCCGCTAAAGTCAAGTATGACACATTTGTTGTTACTTAGCATCATGGGGCAAACATGAATATGTTCCTTTTTAAAATAGTCAATGTTGTGATCAAAACTACACAATATTTGTTAGTAAATTACTTGGATTAACAGCCCTGGGATGATACTGCAAGAATATGAGAAAACATTTGCAGGTCACATTTGACTGCTCATAAGACTCTCGTCAAACATTTCCCTATTACCTTCACCTATTTCGGATTTGTGCATTCCTTAGCTTGTGAAAGTCATGAAGCTATGGACTGAATGACCCACACAGAGGCATCCTTTCACCTTTTAGGTTTACATAGTACCTATGTCTTCGTATGTCTATTTAACTTTAATATTCTCACATACGTTAAGTGTTTGCACACTGTCAGCTGCACAGACTTTCTGTAATGCATTTGTGAGTGTTGTTGCGAGTCTACAGGTGTTAGGGGCAGTTTGATTTGTGTTGTTTGAGTGGGAGTATTTGTGTATTTTAGTGTATTTATACAGGTCATGGCAAATTGTCTCACTGATTATTTTAACTTCTGAGAGCCTGTGTGTAAGTGTGCGTGATGTGGCAGATAGCTGCTATCTTTCTTTTTAAGCTGATTAGTATGAACTGTGGCCAGGTTCATTTGCATACATTTCTTATCTTATTAGATCGGTATCAGCCTCTGTCACCATGCAAGGCCTCGACCGGGACGTCTTCGTACCTCACTGTGTAAGCATACACAAACACCCTGATGCCCCTGGCAACAATGCAAATGTGTAGCAGCAGCCAAGAGTTGCATGCTCCTCATCTCTTCTTGTCACCAGCACTACTACACTACTATCACGGCAACACTTCACATCCTTTCCTTGGGCTCTTTGTGTCCCTGGTCTTATCAAGGTTATAAACTTCCATCACTAAAATATGATCTTTTCTCAAATAGTGTTTGATAAGCAAATTAATATATATACAGTACACGTATATATATAGACAGGGGCACAAGTAACACAACAACAACAGTTTGTGGGATGAAAGGTTTTGCTTTTCAACATCAAAGAATGTCTGAGCATTTGATATTACGGCAATGTTTGTTTCTCATAACCACTACACATCATGCATTTTTAGCCATCTTACAAGTTCACTGTAACATGGCTACAACATCATGTATGCAGTCTGTATTACGACGGTACCTGCTGAATTGTAGTTGACTGCGTTTGTAAGGAACAACATAGATAGCATGCACACATTAACAAACTAAAAAATGACTGCGCTGTTTACTTCAGTGTGCATCAATATGTTCACCGGTTTACTGCTCACTGGGAAGCTTCTCTATTTCTTTTCATGCTACCTCCTTCTTGGTGCGGTCATGGTATAAGCTGAAGCTGGATGGTATATCATTAAAGACAGGACTTCTGCAGCTGCAACTTCACCAGATTTACTGTCTTAACTGAATTCTGGAAGTTGCATTTGTGCCATTTGGTTTCCACCTACACTACTCAGATCAGTTTCGGTTTTTACACCATGGTACATTACATTACATTACGGTCATTTTGCAGACGCTTTTATCCAAAGCAACTTACAACAAGTGTGTTCAATATCAGTAGGCAAAATAACTTCAGGTCACAAGAAATCATAAGTGCATTTCCTTCCAAAACCAAACAGCTAAGAGTATAACTAGTGCTAGAGTAAGTGCAATAACAACAAATGGGAAAAAAAGACAATTTAGAAAACAAGTGCGTAGGAAGCTGGGACGAAACAGGTGATGTCCTAAGAGGGCGGATCTGGGTAGTGTTTCCTGAAGAGGTGGGTTTTCAGCCTGCGGCGAAAGATGGGCAGCGACTCAGCTGTCCTGAGATCAGTCGGGAGATCGCTCCACCATCGGGGTGCCAGAACAGAGAAAAGCCGTGACCGTGTCGATCGTACGCAGGGACCGCTGAGTGACGGGGCAGCCAGGCGCCTCGAGGTCGCAGAGCGAAGTAGTTGGGCGGGGGTGTAGGGTTTGACCATAGCCTGGAGGTATGAAGGAGCTGTTCATTCCACTGCCCTGTAGGCTAGCACCAGAGTCTTAAACTGGATGCTGCAGCTACAGGGAGCCAGTGTAGAGAGCAGAGAAGGGGAGTGGTGTGGGAGAACTTGTGGAGGTTGAACACCAGACGAGCAGCAGCTTTCTGAACAAGCTCCAGAGGTCTGATGGCAGAAGCCGGGGTGCCAGCAAGGAGGGAGTTGCAGTAGTCCAGGCGGGAGATGACAAGAGCCTGGATGAGCACCTGCGCTGCCTTGTCTCTGAGGAAGGGGCGAATCCTCCGGATGTTGTAGAGGAGGAATCGGCAGGAACGGGTCACTGATGCGATGTTTGCCGAAAACGACAGTTGGTAGTCCAGGGTAGGGGTTTCATCAACTAGTCGACTTGTCAACTAGTCGACTATCACAACCACTAGTCGGCGCTGTCAGCCCTAATCAACTAGTCAGAAACAAAATGGCGTCGGGTGTTGAGGTAGGAAAAAAACGTTCAAGGAAGTCCCATGTGTGGAGGTACTTCACCGAAAATGAAGATACGTCCACCGTTACATGTAAGTTATGCAAAGCAGTGCTAAAATACAATAGCAATACGTCTGCAATGGATAATCATCTTAAGAAGAAACATCCAGTGCCAACAACGACCGTTAGTGGCATTGAAGCTAGCCATGCTAACACTGCGTCATCGTCAGGCAGGCAGACAAGCATCGCTGATTTTTCACAGCGCCCAATGACTGAGAACAGAAGGTGAGTTATTGACACCGCTGATGGGTAAGGGTAGGCGTCCATTGTTCCGTCACGTCAACTTAACTCGCCGGATTGGATTCCTAGTGTCGCCGTGTTGCTACTACAGTGGGCGTGTATACGAAGTTGTAGATAGAACATACGGTAGAATGGCTCCGGGGGAAAGTAAATAACTTGTGATTTTAACCAACCAAAGTTTCTCCCTCTAAAAATTTGAGTTTTGGAGGGAAATTAATGTGTATAAATCATCAGCAATGGAACATTATTTCATATTGCATCATGGATGTGGATCTGCGAGCGAGGAGAGCTGCTATTGTGCTGCTGCTGCGACACAGGAGATCTCCTTCTCGCTGCATCACCTGTCCCTGCACCTTTTCTCTGATTTAAAAATGAAACATGAACAAGACATCTTGTGAAAACATGGCCATGGGTGTGATTTGGTTCTTTTGTTGAAATGAATGCCTATCACAATTATTGATAACGTTTAATCCACTACTCCACCTCTGCCCATGAAAGAATTTGATGCACTGGATTGAACCTCTATTCCTTGATGGTCATTACTTTACTGCAAAAGTGGAGATGCTCACACAATTGCCTGATGTTTTAGGTGTGTTTATTCGCCTACAATCGTTTTAGCACAGCCATACTGGCCACTGCTGCTGTTCATTTTGCCCGCAATAGCAATGACATGAGCAATACCCGAAACATTCAGGGGTGAATAAACAAAGGGAAAAAAACTACATGGTCTACTGTCATTGGGTAACGCACTCCGTCTGCCGTGGCTAATTTGCATAAACTTCGAGCGAGCCCAACTTTTTGACGTGCCGCCGGTCCCCCGCTCGCCGTGCCGGAATCCCAGCATGCTTTGCGAGCACGGCGACAACGATCGGCCGGATTTCATTGAAAACGAACTGAATGCGTTGGATACGGCTTGCGTTGACGGAACAATAGACGCCTACCGTCAGTCAAGTTCCATGTTATTGTGTGAGGCTAGCCATGAGGCAATGTTTACATCCTGCAACGTAGCAGTTCGCTGATGCGTGGTGTATGCTGTTTTAAATGAATGCTAGGTCTACTGTTTTTGTATTAACAATTGTTGGTGGAAAGAACAACTGATGATAATTGTTTTATTATCTTCTTTCTGAATTTCAAGAATGCATTTTCAATGATTCACCAGAACTCCTTCCTCTGTGTCTTCCTTTACAATGCTCAATGCGTTAGGCCTAATGCGTCAGTTTACTAAATACATAATTTAACGACTAGTCGACTTTCAACTACTGTTATGCAAAACTAGTCGACTAGCAAAAATCAGTAGTTGTGAAACCCCTAGTCCAGGGTCACACCCAGATTCCTCGCAGTCCGAGTTGACGTCACCACGGAGTCATCCATGGTGAAGGCCAGGTCTCAGTACGGACAGCCCTTCCCCGGGAGAAACACCAGCTCAGTCTAGTCCAGGTTGAGCTTGAGGTGGTGCATCGACATCCACCCTGAGATGTCTCCCAGGCACGCAGCAATGCCTCCACTTGGGTGTCAGAAGAGGGAAAAGACAGAATAAGCTGGGTGTCATCTGCTAGCAGTGGTAGGAAATGTTATGAGAGTGGATGACAGAACCAAGAGATGATGTGTAGAGGGAGAAAAGAAGAGGACCCAGGACCGAACCTTGCTGAACCCCAGTGGTGAGCCTACGTGGCTTCGACACAGACCCTCTCAGTGTTACCTGGTAGGAGCGACCTGTCAGGTAGGATGAAAACAGGGAGAGTGCAGAGCCAGAGACACCCATTCCCTCCAGGGTAGAAAGAAGGATGTGGTGGTTCACTGTGTCAAACGCTGCAGACAGGTCCAGGAGAATCAGGACAGAGGAGAGAGAGTTTTCTCTAGCAGTTTGGAGTGACTCAGTTACTGCTAGGAGGGCCGTCTCAGTTGAGTGGCCCACCTTGAACCCGGACTGGTGGGGGTCAAAAAGGTTGTTTTGGTGGAGGTAAGAGGACAGTTGTTTAAAGACAGCACGTTCAAGAGTTTTGGACAGGAAGGGTAGAAGGGATACCGGTCTGTAGTTCTTCATCTCTGAAGGGTCAATAGTTGGTTTCTTTAGAAGGGGAGTGACTCTGGCAGTCTTGAAAGCAGAAGGAAAAGAGCCTGATGTCAAAGAAGTGTTAATGAGGTGGGTCAGGTAAGGAAGTTGATCAGGTGCAGCAGAATGAAGGAGAGGGGAAGGGAACATTTGGTTGGGCAGCTAGATGTTACAAGGTGAAGGACCTCATTTGCAGAGAGGGGAGAGAAGTGGGACAGAGAAGATGGTAGAGAGGGAGGGGTGGAAGTGTAACAAGTGTGGGTGGTGTGGACAGCTGGGGGGTGAGGGAAGGAAGATTGGATATTGTTAACCTTCTTGTCAAAGAAGTCGGCGAAATCGTCGGGGAGGAGGGAAGAGGGGGTGGGGGTTGGAGGAGGGATGAGAAAGTTTGAAAGAGTTTTTTGGGGTTGGAAGCAGAAGTTTAAGTTTTGTTACAGAAGAAGGCAGCTTTAGCATCAGAGAGAGAGGAGGAGAAAATGGAAAGCAAAGACTGGAAGGCAAGATGGTCCTAAGGGAGTTTACCATTCCTCCAATTGCGCTCAGCCTCCCTCAAGCTCCGTCTCTCAGTATGCACTGAGTCCGACAACCATGGTGCAGGTGGAGTTGAGCGTGCGGGCCTGGAGGTGAGGGAACAGAGATTGTCCAGAGAGGAGGACAGGGTGGAGAGAAGAAGATCAGTAGCAGTGTCAGGGGATAGAAGAAAAAAAGATTCAGGGGAAGGGAGAACAGAGAAAACAGAAGAGGATCAGTCAGTGGGGGGAGAGAGAGCGTAGATTGCAACAAGAAGATACCATGTGGGTGGGGGGAGTTTGAGAGGGAGGAGAGGAGAGGGAGAGAGTGTAGGACATGAAGTAGTGGTCAGAGAGATGAAGAGGAGTGACAGAGAGGATGGCGCTAGAACAGTGCCTGGTGAAGATAAGGTCCAGTAGGTTGCCAGCCTTGTGGATAGGAGGAGATGGGGAGAGAGCTAGGTCAAAGGAGGAGAGAAAAGAAACAAGACGGTGAAGCTTCTCTGTCTGGATGTTGAAGTCACCGAGAAGGATCGAGAAGCTGAGATAAACTCAGCCTTCTGCACAGCAGACTGGAAGTTCCACAGCCCCCCTGCCACCACTTGCTCAACATGAGTGGAGAAAGAAGGAAGTGTAAGTTTAGTGGGGTCCCGGACTTTGGGTCTGGCCCTGCATCTGTGTGGTTGCCAAGATCGAGAGGAAAGAACGGGAATGAAGCATATGGTTACTTAAAAAATGGCACTTTAGACTTACAGGTGCCTTCCAGAAGAAGATCGTCCTTAAAGAAGTCAGATTTGAAAAAGTCAGGTGCCTTTGTTCTACAGCCTTCGTTTGAAGACTGACGCTTCCAACCACAAGAGTTACTTTGTACTGCTTCACTAATTGCTAATTGTCTGCCAGTAATGCAGGCCCCTCCCACAGATTAACAGGCAGTTGGCCTTTCTTGGCTGAAACTAGTTTCAAGTGGGGGCTATTATCACACAGTGAAACTGATCAACAGCAAGCCTACATAGAAGTCAAAGTAAGGCAAAAAACAGCCTGGTACGCAAGAAAAATGTACTTACAATATTCTGAATGAATCAAGAGTTCCAGGGTCACGTTGATCACGTGGTCCCATGCTACATTCTTAATAGCTGATATAATAGCTTAATAGTTACTTCCTGAGACTTTTATAGGAAGTTTTTTATTTAGGCATAGTCCTGTGAAACAAGTCTTCCCTTTTATCTAAACATGTGTAGCTTGACTGTGTGCAAAAGGAGGGAACTTTTTTACCGACGTCCAAGCTGGCTCTGCAACGTAAAGCTTAAAGTTTAATAATAATGTCCCTAGCTGATGTGGGAACAAGGTATTGTTTGTTTCATGTACCTCAATTCTGTGCCTAATGATCTCGTAGCAGTCTTGCTAAAATTAGCAATGTTAGTAAAGTTTACACAGACATCATGTTGCAGTGACGTTAGCCTTTATTTTGTTACTGATTGCACACTTTTCTTTCCATAAATATGTGCTATGTGAAATGTTCAAAGGCATTATTATTGGGACATTGAGGGGATGTTTTAGTCTGTAAGAGCTCATTTATGCTGTTTATCTGTCATGAAGCTCTCACAGTGTTTCCTGGACGAAGGCTATAGGAAATCTTGATTCATGTTCAAACAAGAAAGAAGGATGAACAGAAATAATGGCTTCAAACATCAAACGTCAGTACGCTTCATCATTGTCTGGTCCGGGGTTCGCTACACTTCAGGATGATCATTCTAAATTTCTGGCACCAAGAAATTTGATTCTGGGGACTTTTCCTTGCAAGACTGTTATAACATTTGTCTTTGGAACTCATAATCACAGATTAACCCCCCCCCCAAACTTTCAGATGGAACTGCCTAAAATTACAGTGTATACCAGGCTTTACAGCAACTCGAGTGCTTCACTAAGGCTGTGCTGATGTTAAAAAAAAAAAAGCCTCTTATCGTGCTAATGAGGTATATTATATACTTTCTTACCAAGGACATCATTAACATTTTGCTTTATGAGTTCTGTCAATGCTTCCATCCCTGTGCACAAATAGCAAATTGCTCTCATTGATCAATCAAGTGCTTCCCTGCTATAAGTGGGTAGACTTGCACCAAGGGCTTATTTCAGCACGTCATCCCCAGTATACATTTCCATTGTGAAGCCAAGACATACTGTTGGAAAGGGATTGTATATCATCATCATCATTGCCTTGATGGCCAGTGAAGACAGACAGAGGTCATGTCCGTTCCAAGTCAGAGCCTAAAGTTTCCTTTCTGTTGAGGTCAACACATGCCTGTCTGTAAGCATTTTGGTGTAACTTAAAGAAAGCCGTGACTGTAGTTTAAACTGACCTAAGCTTTTCTAGAGGTTTTGGTATTAGCAACTGATACAAAAGCAATGGAGAATCACCTTATCACTATTCCCAGTCAAAGAATAGTGATAAGGGCAAGTACAGCATTTTAAGTCATTGGTTCAAGGTTTAAGCGTACACTTCTTGAGAATGAAAGAAGAAAAGCACACAAGATAAGATTATTAGTGGGAAAGCCCAATGTGTTGTTTGCTTAGAGCAGCTTTCTTAATATCCTTTCTATTTTGCTGTTCTCTCCCCAAGTGTTGCTAATCAGTTTCATGATTTGTTTCCAGCGAGACATTGTGAACAATGACACAAGCGTCAATCTCAAGACACGATCAAAAGTGATCTGAGCTGAATATGCATTAAATTATCTATCTGATCATCAGAATTTGCCCTCTAAAAGAACAAGAGGGGGTCTTGTTTAGTTATTGCAAGTTACTTAAAAATCTGACTTACTTCAAACAATGCAAATATTGCAAACTTTCTATCTGGGGTCTCTTGCTCTTCTTTGGGTTGGAGCCAAACAGAACAACTTTCACAAGACTGTGTGATGTCATCCCTGTGTGGGACATTACTGTAAAGGCTTTAATCCCAAACCATTACCTGAAATGTTGTCACTGCACTGATGTGAAAGAACCTCAGTGCAACAAATAAACCAGGTCTATTTGACATCATGAATTAGAATTCAGGATGTTAAGTGTCACATCCTTTGCACAGTGCACAACATGTGTAAACAGAAACGGCTTTCAAATTTAACTGCGAGGTATCGTTAAGCCCGTTAGTCCACCATTATAAAATTTGCGGACTTTCATCGCAATGTTTGAAAGGTAGGTGTTGAAAATATTGTGATTGAAAGTTTTCGCCTGTTTTTATTCAGTATCGTTCTCTTTTATTATAGATCAAACTTGTATGTACAGTATAACAGTATGGGAATAAAATTTGAGTGGCGATGGCTCTCCACTTTAGTGTTAACCATTTCTGACAGTTACACTTTCAACTTTGTTTCACGCACTTCTGCAAAATAACCACTGACACTCGAATCTGTTGTAAGCTTCTCCTGGACCTATCTTAAATTAAAGAGGATGCCCAGATTTTGACCCAGCAGAGACCTACAATTTACCTCTTAGTGATTTTTTTTTATTTTTTCACTCTACCTCCTTAGTGATGAAAGGAGTACATGCACATGCCTGCAGGTTAACTGTTAGTTAGAGTTAGTGGGGAAAAGAGAGCTACCAAGACAGCCTCTCACATCTCTCTTCGCTTCAAGAGGCTAATGCTTTATTTATAACACTGCACCCCCCAGGTGCACACCTCAGGTCCCTGCACAGCCCCTTCTCTTCCCCACAGGTATACTCTGTGTCTCTGCCTCGTACTGTGCTACCTAGCGCACCTTCACATGCCTTTCCTTTTCAACATCCCACTCCTGCGGCTGCATAAGAGGAGGAAGTCGGGGAGAGAGATACAAAGACTCCGCGTGACGCACATACAATCTGCAGACTGAAGCGGTTTCACATTCGTGGTCTCCGATGTCTCACTGCAGTTCTCTCATGTGTTGGAGAGAAAGAACTGAGTCCCCTATCCTCCAGCCCTGCTCACTCCCGCCGAGCCGAAGAAACACCACAGAAGACTAAGAGAGAGCGAGAGATGGAGAAAAAGAACTGTGGAGGAACACTAAAGGAATGGAGAAGCAAGGGGAGGTGAATGGAGAAGACAAAGGAGTGGTAGGGGGTGTGAGGAGAAAGGAGAGATTGAAGAAAGCGTGATAAAGAGAGAAAGAAATAGTGTCTCGCTCTTTTTAAACTTGGAGATGCTCAATCCCTTCTTCTCACTCCAACCTGCATTTCTGGGTCACTAGAGACATTTAAACTGCACTTATAATTAACAGCTATTTTTAAACAGGGAGGGAGAAGTGGAGCGGTGGCGAGGTACAAAAGCATTAAAATTGCCCCAGATTCGCTATTGAATAGGACACATCAAGGCAATATGCTGGCAGATCAAAGTGAGCGAGGAGAAAGGAGACAGGGCCGATCAGTGGGGATAAATTGTTCCCTTTATAATGGTATAAGAATAGACCTCTTTGCAGCTGAAACAATTTAATAACTGCATTCATTACCTCTGTCCAGCCTGTCTGTCTGTCTGCTGCACAATCTGTAACCGATTTTGCCACGCACTACCTCTCCTCATCTCTCCTTCCCTTTTCTTCTTTATGTTCCAAACTTTTTACCTTGTTCCCTTAATTTCTTAATCTCTCTGAGTCCTAATTTTTCTTCCCTCTCCTCACTACCCATCCTCCAGTGAGTTGAGCATCTTCAACCTTTCCTCTAGGCCCTGTCTTTGCCTTCTTGCCTCTTTTCTCATATGTTCCAGCAGTAGCTACAGCAGCAGAATTTCTACTGAGCCTATGTGCTGCAGGCCCCACAATGAAGATGTGCAATGTCTGACACTCTTGGAATGAGAGCTCTAATAGAAGGGGAAGCGGTTATCACAGAGCTCCCCCAGGACCAGCCTCTGTGTGCCTGACGCTAATTATGGCGCATGCAAATGAATGTGCTGCATTAATATCAGGAGGAGCCAGCCTGCCTGACTGTAGAGGGGCTGCGTGTCAGTGAGTGCATGTGGCTGTGTTTTTAGCGAGTGGTAGCCTAACTGAGTGTATGTGTGTGTGTTCACGGACCGTGTGCTCACAAAAAACTTAAATACATACTTCTTTGGATACATAAAGGTGTGAGTGTATGCTTGCATATCTTAGCAGCAATGAACCTCCAGGCCTTTTACCTATACACATATATACACACCTGCCGCTGTTCAGACCAACTCCTTCTTTGTTGTTTTATTCATTATTACAGACCCAAGGATAGGGCATGCATCAAGGATCAGAATGAAGAAACAAGCAACAACCCAACCCCTTTCTATCATGCTCTCTCATGCACAAATACGAAGCTGAGTACAGAGGATCTCACAGGAGGATTCCTATAAATACATCTCGCTCACATTCATGAGCAACCTCTCCAAGAGGGCGTCTTTATTAAAACCATTTTGTCTTCCCTTTGTGCCCTTTGTGTCTGTGTGTGTGACTGTGCCTGTGTGTTTCTGCAATGTTATGCAGTCACCTATATGTAGCATATCAGCATGTTTATTAGTGGGTTCCTACAAGCATGCACTGTTTTTGTTTGTGAGAGTTTGTGCTCTTTTAATTGCATTTTCTTATTTGAGTATATTTTTGCTCTGGCATCTTTATGTGACAACCACTGACTGTTTGTTTGTTTGTTTGTGTGTCACTGTGTGTGACTGAAAGTTTTGTGTGTGTGTGTGTGTGTGTGTGTGTGTGTGTGTGTGTAGTATATATGTTGACCATCTTATCTCTCCATTAGCCTCTTGCGCCCTGACCAGTATTCCCTCTTTCCCCCTCCTGCTTTCTCTAATGGTTAATTTAGCCATGCTCGCCTGACATCTAGCCTATTCCTTGTTTAGTTGCCATGGTTACGCAGGCCTATGGATTGCTCCCTTGCTCCCCTGGCCTTGCTGTGGATGCTATAGATGTCTGAACTATTAGAGGGCAGAGCTGCTAAACACAGAGCACACACACACTCTCAGACAGTGTAGACTATTCAAATAAGCAATTGAATACTTTGAACTTGATTTAGATGAATCACTTTATGTAGCAGAATCTCATTTTGTCTTTCTTTGTTTCTTTTAGGACAAAGTAATAGTACCAATATTACCTCAGATGAAAATCATTGTGCAACAATGGTCACTGGCATGCCTAAAACCTCAGCAAATACTTCAACCACATTGTACTGTTCCAAGCTTAGATGACTGGAGAATATAATCAATTTTAGTTAACTCTTGATTTTGTTTTAGTTTCATCTCAGGTAACTTTTATAGTAGTCATTTCTACAAGCTCCTTCTCTGATTTCCTTTTATGAGAGATTTGGGTCTCATAAGGTGCAGAAGCCCGCTGACAGATGTGGCCTTTTTTTTACCCCCCCGTTCCCCGTCCCCCAAGACAAACACACACACAAAGAGAAATATCCTAACTTCAGACTTCATCTCAAACCCTCCAAACCTGAAGTAGATGAGATGAGCCAGTTGAGGTATAAATGTCTCTGTGTGTGTGTTCACTGTCTGCGGGCACATACATGCAATTCTGCAGTCTTGATTTAACTTTTTACATTTTTTAAAAGGGTGTTTTTTTATATTCTTCTGGCTCTCCAGAAACTTTGCACTTTGTCATCAGTTTTGTGAGGTCGTTGAAGTAGTTGGAGAGGTGTATGCAAGTGCTGCTTTCTATAAAAAATACACAACAGTAGCACATCAAAGACTGATGTTTGATGGGCAGGGAAATAAAATTAAGATAAACTGACTTTTGGATTTGGTGTCTTCTTAATTTATAAGGTAGAGATGGATGGCTGTAGCAAGGGGTTTCAGGGTCAAAACAAACATAACACTTTTGAAGTTCTTATGCCTTTGCAGACGATCATGTTGTCTTTGAAGTCTTCACTATCAAGAACTAGAGAGAGATGGAGAGACAAATGGGTATAGAGAGAGTTAGGGCTGGGAGAGCTTGAGAGAGCTTGAGAGAGTTGAAACTGTGCCTGCCTGGGCCTACAGAGAGCAGATGACAGTAGCTTTGTTTTTTTTTTGTTTTTTTTGTGGAGCTCACAGTACTTTTGCCTTATATAACCCCTCCCATTGTGCTTTTTCAATTATTTGGGGAAAAACCTTAAGTGTGCACTTTAAAATGTAATGCTTTCATGTGTTCCAAAGTATGAGGAAAAGAAGAGGTGCGTCACAGATTGTGCATAAAGGAGATTGCTCTGACAAGTTTTCAGAATATCGACAATTAGATTCTAGAAGGTATATCAACAGAGTGTGAGAGCATGTGGGTGTGGGGAAAGAGGAAGAGAAAGGATAGAAAAATAGATAGACATGTACTAATGTAAGAGTACATGCAAGGCGTGGAAACAAACATTCTTATTTTGTACCCTTCCCCCATCCCATGTTCCCCCTAAGGTGCCCCTTACCCCCCTTATCCCCTCCTTCTGCTTCTCTGTGAGGTTAAAGCGCACCTTCCCACTAAAGGGCTCTGGGGTCATGCATCTGCATGTGAAATGTGAACCCGCTGACATTCCAGGGCAGCCCTAAGCCGTGCAGTCCTTTTGTTCACTAGGGTGCCAGTGTCAGGCCTAACAAGCCTAGCAATGGTCCCTGAGAGAGGAGAGGGAAGACAGGCTGGTGGGTTGTTGATGCCCTCCAGCCAGCCGTTATCATATATGCCAAAGAAAAAAAATTAGAAGTCATCGTAATATCAACACTTACTATATAACCTCAAAATATATCATTACCATGAGCTAGATGTTACACCAATGGACAAAGCTTTGGGTGTGTTAAAATTTTGTCTGTGTGAGGGGTGAGGAGGTCCATATATTGAATGAGGCCAAGTCAACCATGAAAAAACAAGTTAGGTTTCCTTGACAACAATGCAGACGTTAGTCACGAAAAGACCAGTGCTGACGCCAGAAATGATTGTATTTGCTTCATGATATAAAACGAGGGCTTAACTGAAAATCAGAAATTTTGTTTCCTGCCCCTTGATTTTTGAATGCTCAAAACTTGACAAAAACTGTTATGTTTAACATAACCAAAGGTTTTTAGCAGTCCTCGGTGGACATGCACATGCTTTTAAATCAGGCAGCACACCGAGGTACAGGGCTGGGGTCCTTTCAGCCTATGAATTGAGTTCTAAGGCACAAAGGGCAGCTATTCACCAGGCAGTGATGGACTTCACACTAGCCTTTATGTCCTCACTGGCAGGCAGAGAGAAAGAGGGAGAAAGAAAAAAGTTGTGAGGAGTACATAAAAACAGAAAACAGATACTGCTCAAGGAACATTGGTCTGGACTAATAAACATTTATCATAAAGCACTGATGAAGCTGCTCACAGGGATTCCCTTACATGTATCCATTGCGGATTATTTATTTTTTTATTAATTATAGTACTGAAAGGGAAGGTTAATGGAAAAAAAATAAATATTCAAGACCAAACACAATGTCAACAGATGTCAGGTTTGGACTTCAAGCATTTCAAAAACAACATTATATTATTTTCTCATTTCCATTACGTTATAGTGTGCATTACTCTTAGAGCTATTCAAAAGCACACTTTAACTCTAATCCCTGAGCATTAAGAAGATCTTGAGAAACATTCTGAAAGTGAGCAGCAAAAACATTCTCAGGGGATTAGTCCAGTAAGTTTTTATCTTATTTTGTTTTAATCGTTTATTTTGTACCTCAAGGGTGCAGATATTATTCCCCAACTAAACTACGTAAACCTGGATATTTGAACTCTCATTGGTCATCAAACAAATCATAATCTTTATTGTAAAATAAGTAAGACATGTCTTGTTGAATTTGAATAAGATTGTAATATTTAACACCTAGTGTGAACTGGTTAAGTCTAATTTTGGTATATTGTTATCAGCACAACCAAGACCTACTGACTGCAAAAAAAAATGTGACGCACTATAAAAAATCCTTATGTTCTACTTCGACTCCAAATTTTGGCTACATACCACAATTTTAGAGATATTGTGCCATAAAAACAGCTAGGCTCTTATTTCGTTATACACTTTTACTTACTCCAACATATTGCAAGTGGCGCCATTTTCTACCCTCCTACTTTTTTTCCCTGGGGAGCTCAGTGCAGTGTGAGTGATTCAGTTAGCATTACTACATTAGAGATGTCCGTCCATCCGGTCTGCTTTTCCGAACACATTCATCCCAGCCATAGTTAAAACACTGGGGGATCTCCTCCACTCCACCTCCACCCCACCAAAGTCTTTTATGATGTCCATAAAATGGAAGAGTGCAGCTTTACTTGAACTAATAATATCTGAGCTTACAGGGCTGTGATTGATGATCTTTAAAGCCAGCTCGATCGGTCTCATCTTTCTTCAGATTTTTATCACTGACTTGTTTGCAGTCATGTGCAATCACAAGCACCGGGAGAGGTAACAAGTGCTTGATGTATGATGCTTGAGCCACTTTTGTCAGCCGCACATTTCCCTTACCCTCCGTTCACTTTTTTTTTTCTATTTTAACCCCAGGCTTCTATTTGTTGCATACCGTGCATTGTTGTGAATTCTTGGTTTCACTATTTTCTCTCCCTCTGCATATCATTGTCTTTCTTTCTTTCTTTCTTTTCTTTTTTCTTTCTTTCTGAGTTCAGATGGTGGGAATGTATTCTCCTGGGGAATAAGGCAAGAGGTGAGCCAATAATTTTTTTTTTCCACTTTTGGCCTTGAACTGGACTCAAGGTTTATTTTATGTCACATGCTTTCCCTGGTTTTTATGTTTCTGTGTCTCACACAAATGTCCTTTCTTACTGAGACATTTTTAGAGGAGCATCTTATTATTATTATTTCAGAGTGGGGATTTAAGGTTTTGGGATGGGATCTGTGTTGAAGCCCTCCCTTTGAGTACTTAATATCCTTTATGGTGTGCCAAGAATGCACATCTCTTTAAATTCTATAAATCATTTTTATGGGATCTGCTGTTTGTCCATTTTAGCTCCCTTGCTTCCTTTGGACAGTGCAGGAAATCCTCTTTGTTGAGTTGTCTGTAGTTTATGTATATGCATGCCCCGTTGAATGTGCAAACTATGTGCGTGCACATATGTGTGTTTGTTGGCCCTGTCTTGGATCTCCTCTTCTTCTAGATAAAGAATCCCACCTGTCACTGAGGATTATTCTGGCCTTTCATTTAAGACATTCTTTAAAGAGCTGCATCATTACACAGATCTCAGACAGAACCCATAGAGTGTAAAACTAAGGCCCATCACAATCCCTCTGTTCCCATCTCCCTCTGATTCTTCTTCCCCTTTGGCTTTGGTGTTTATCTGTGAGATCATTTAAAGCCATGGCCAAAATATGATCTCTTTTACAATGTGACACGATGACACTTTGCCAGGACAGTGAAACAAATGTGTAGGCGAAGGTTAGAGGTGCAGGGGGACCCATGAAAATATTAGGCGTCAGTTGTTATGAGTTTTGACATGGCCTTGGCTTTAACGCTACATTCTTTTTTGCAAGGTGTCTTCTGTTCCAACTAGATTCATTGGATTTTCATAGCCGTCCCTCTTTCTTGGAAATTTAAGTTTGTCTCTGCAAGGACAATCTGTCTCTTTCTCTCCCAACATCATGTACTTTCTCCCACATCTTGCTTCCTCCCTCAGTCTTCCACTTTATGCTCTTGTCCCTCTTTTCCCACCATTTTTTTCCCCTTACTGTTTCTCCATCTCTCCTATCTTCCCCCACTCCCTCTCTCCTCTGTCTTGGAGCCATTCTGATGATTGATTGTTTCTCTGTGCAGTTTGACAGGATGTAGCACACTCTCGGCCCCAGGGGCCCCCGACAGACTGCACCACCTGATTAAGACTCCCTCCGTAATCAGCCACACAGTGCTACATCGAAACCACTCCTGTCAACACGTAAAAAAATAAGAAAGGTTCCACCTTTTGAAAGATAACACTTTGTTTTTTTTGCTTAAGATGAAGTGAGATGAGGCGACATCTAAACTTTTTTTTTTCTTTTCTAACTAAACTGATACCCTCCTCTCTCTTGGGCTTAAATACTTATGTATCAGTGGCAGCAGAAGGTCTTAAACCCAATAAAGTTCTCCATTGCATTGCATCTATCTTAAGTAAAGATAGACAGATTAAAACCTATTACATCTGGTAATAGTGATACAAATAGAATCTTAATGTTTTCCCTTTATTGAGACTTGTATCACATAATCGAGGTGAGAAGTAATATGAATGATATCAGATATTTTGTGGAGGATGCAATAATTTTCATTATTAGTTTATATTTTCATATCAGTTCATAGGATTTTTACAGTTACTCCACAACAAGGGCTATTGAATTGACCAGCAAGTCAGTGTAACTGATGGTGTAAACTTTTTTCAGACAAAGACCTGCATTCTAGATGCATGTTCTGAATCCTAATGTCAGTATGGCTTTACACAATTCGCCTGTGAGAAAATGTTATGTCAGGGAGTTCAAGCGGACAAAGATCTGAATTCAGAATGAAGAGTGGTGATAAAAAAACATGAGAATATAAAGAGAATATTTGTGTTAACCTAAATAATAAGGTAGATCACAAGATGGGGAAAAATCTTACTTCCAGCTCAGTCAAATGCTATACAAATTAATATTTCTTCTTTGATAAAGAATGGGCAGGAGAACAAGAATGTGAACAACATCAGAACATTTCATCATGACTACATGAAATCAATTGAAAATCAACTGTCATACTATGTTAGAGATAGCTTGTATCATGTTCTATTAGTGTGTAAGTATTCAGGGTGGCTGTTTACCCTGTTGATTTCAATCTTGTTTGTAATCATGAGGGTGACTTGTCAAGCATGGTAAATAACAAAGGAGCCGGCCGGATGGTGGTGGAAACCCCGGGCCTGGTTCCAACACAGTTTAGGCCTCATCGAACTCTGGGCCTGTTCCAAATTGGGGCTAATATGGTTTTGGATGCGGCAATAAACTGAACGTTACACATATCGTGGATCTAAACATCTCTTCAACAAATAAAAATTAAGAAGGTGAATTCTGGGTTTGTGAATATGTGAAAGGCTCTGTGCACGTGTGTGTTTCTGCATGCTCATTTTCTCAGATGTGTGTGTACATAATGTAAGCATCGCTGCCTGTGGGTGTGTTTGGTATTTTTACCATGCTCACATTTGTATCTGTCTATGTTCTCCCTTCCCCTTCCTGCTGATGCCATCAGTACACACATTGTGACTGATGACAGTCGTTGCTACAGTCTGATGCTCTGCTGCTTAATGTCTTTTTTGTTTATTAATTAACTGCAGGACATATATGCTGAGAGACACCTATTGATTCAACTGCTCCATTAATTGATTTTGTGCTTCACTAATCATATTGTTGCTGCAAGATCATTACTTGGCCTCTGCGTTGTCTTTGTGGTTGAGGTCTGTGAGTTGATTTACTACTTTGTCTGTAGTTTTATGGCCTAAGTGTTGAGTGTGGTTGTTGCTTTGAATGGGTATGTTTTTTTTTCGTATTACACTGTTATAGCATTATGATATATTGTAATACTACTTCCTGTTGTTATTCTCAAGGAGAGTATTGAGAACAACAGGGGGGGGGGGGTCAGTCCATATAATCACAAGAACACACACATTGCCACTTCAACAGGTCATTATATACTACTTGATATCAAAAAGAAGAATGCCGTAATAGTGATGATAATTTAAAAAAAGCATTGTAGGAAAAAGGGTCTGACAGACCAAACTAAAGATCTGAGGTTCTGTAGGTATCCATAATATGTATTCCTCTTGTGTGGACATTAACATACTGGTAGGGTTAAGGTAAAACAGTTCAACTGCAGGCCAATTGTTTTGCCATGTTACTGACATATAATTACTTTCATACATCTGAAAGAATTGTAAACAGTAACAATCACTGGCGAATCATTTATTCTCGTACAAAGAGTATCAATATAAACAGTCATTGCTAATGACCAAGCTTCCTTTCCTTCATACCAATTTTCCAAGCGTACATGTTTTGCACCAAAAACAGTTTTACTCAAAACCATATGACAATAAGTTAAATCTTCAACTGGTGCATCCCAGTAAGTTTGTTTCCTCCAATATGCCGCACAGTGTAACTTCACATATTCAGAACTGTGAAATGTGTTTGTTACAAATGGCTTAAGTTCAAGAAACAAAGTCAAAGGCCAAAAAGCAAACCAAGTGTTTCCATGCATACAAACATGTATAGACTGATGAAAAAGAAGAAAACCTGGATTATATTGTAAAACATTGGCAGCACATGCTGACAGCTAAGAAAACATGACAGTATTCTGTGATATAAAACACTCCAATTGTATCATTGAAACAAACAGATTCTGGTGTTTGTGTGTATCTGACTGCAGAGTACTCCCTTGTGAGTCTGACCAGGGGTTACAGTGTAACCAAAGCGTCTGTCTCCTGCTCACCACCCAGATCAGCCGGTTCAGCTTGACTGGGCCCAGTTGTCTTGGTTTCATACTGACGACTGTCTGGGAAAGGTCTGTCTGGGGTTCAAGTACATTAAAGTCATCCTCTCTCTTCCCACTGAGCCCCAACACAGATGGCTCCAGATGCAGCTGGCACAGCATGGAGCAGCACCTGACAGCGCTCATTCACTCAGACACACAAAAAATACACATATACAAGCATAAACACATGCAAATACACAGACACACACACAAAAACTCAGGTATGCTCACTTAGTGTGTTTAAAAGCATGTTAACTTACACACACACATGCACGCGCTCTCTCAGATGGAAGCACATATACTCACGCCTTAAATACGTAGATGCACATGCTCACAGCAGGAACATATGCTGCCACGCATCTACAAATCCTCATAGTAGCACACATACGAATAAGCAATTAAAGAGTCAGATTACGGCACGACACACACATACAGTCAAATGTAAACCCATGCATATTGTGCTCAATTTCAAACATATGCTAGGGCATGTTGATGTGCACAGTGCAGAAAGCCTTTATCTCTGCAGGAGCGGACAAGAAGGAGAGGAGCAGGAAAGCTGAGAAAATTCAAATTGAAGAATCTCACCATTAGTAACAAAGAAAAAGACGGAAATTGAGACTAATGTGTTCTGTTTTACTTTATAAGATGCTGCAGCTATGAAGACTCTGTGATGGATAGGAATGGTAAATGAAACATGATGCAAAGTAGACTTTTGAATAGTAAAAGAACTGTGCAGTGTGCCCTTTTCAAGTATTTTTTTCTTGCTCAGAGACTGACATTTGAACCAAGACAAATTGCTAGTATAGCAGGAAATTATAGAAACACACTTGGGATACTTAGAAAATCAAAACTCTTAACACATCCGTACGTATGATCAATTAAACTGTTTAACTGGATTTTTCTATTTTTTTATTCAATCCTGTGATTGATCATTAATTTGCTTGCAAAGACAGCTTGGAGAGGACAGGATGATCATATCCACTTCTGGTCTTCTCAGCTATTCTCAACTAACTAAGGTCAATCAGACAAAGGCAGGAAAATGCTATAATGCAGCTGTAAAAGGTTAGCCAAGCATCCAACATGCAGTTGAAGCCCACTTAATTATTCTGTTTTTCACCAACCCACATCATTTTGCAATGACTCATTCTCATATCTCATTGTCATTGAAAAATATCTAAGAAGTTGTATTTACTCAAAACTACTTATTAACTTGGAACCCCTATTTTCCCAGTAGTATCCTTCACTGTGGCTGTGAGCCATGCAAATTTTTCATCTACATCATTTCATTGAGTTTTAATTAACACAAAGCGGATTCAGTGTCCTCAAATGACATCACTCGGAGCACAAATTCAACCTCATTATCTCTTAAACCAAATGAAAGTGTAGAATGCTACACCCAGTTTAATTTTTTCATGTTAGATGATGTGCCTAATAAATTGATTCATTGTTCATCCAGTTATCCCTAAACTACGCGGCTAAAATCTTGGGCTATACCCCTAGCTAGTTTGTTGTTATTATGGCTGAGAGATAAATCAAAATCAAATCAAATCAAATCAAATTTATTTATATAGCACATTTCATGTACAAACAATTCAAAGTGCTTTACATAAAATAAAAGCATTGCAGCAGGGGGTGTAAGAAACATTAAAAATACATAAAAGAATATAAAGAGAAACAAATAAAGAAAGCAACCCATCCCTATACATCATCTCTCTCACTGGCCTGGCTGTCTTGACTGTAATTTCTAGAAAACTTAACTCTGCGCCCTTTTTTCTATGTTTGAAAATGTGTCTGATGGTTCCATCTTAACCTTTCCCTGTCTTTATTCTCTAACCTGTATGATTTTCAGCAATCTGACTCAGCTCCCTTCTGCCCCATATAGTGTCATTGAACTGCCACAAAACTAGTTACAATACGTTTGCACCATTGCAAAGTGACAGGCAAGCATTTCTCTTTCAATTGCTGCTTTCCTTCTGCCAGACAGCTGGAATTAAAGTGGTTAGACTACAAATGTAACATCACGCACCTCAAGAGAAAAAGCACTATACTTGTTTCAGGAACAGAGCACATTTACAGCGTACCGCTGCATTCCAATATTCTGTTAAACGAATTGCCTTTTGTTGAGCAGAGACGTCTGCCAGTACTGTGTTCACGGTATTGCTACAAATGCCACTGGTTCATTAAATGAAGTGCAGTCACAACATATTAAGTTTGTCCCATTTGAATTCTTGGCGCGTTAAAGACTATTTGGCGAATGAGGCCTTACCTGCCTGCGGTGCAGTTATGTCTTTAAGTGATCTATAAAATGTTATTATTTAAAACAAGCTCTTTATGGATTGCTTACGAGACATGCTTAGCACATGATTGATCTGACCTTTCACAGACTGTCGTTCTTTGAGAAAACATCAGCCTTAACCTTTTTTAGCTGGATTACTCTGCCAGCGCCTCTGTATTCATGTGTGTTTGTCTGTGTTTTGGCCTGTATATACGTGAATGTGTTAGTCATGTAAGTGCATGTATTTATATGCAGGGTAAAATGCCATCTTGCAATGCTTGTCTCATATGCTTTTATAAGGTTTGCTTCACTGAGATGAAAATAATACATTGCTGATTGATTGATCAATCATGTCTGAAAGGGTATCAGCGTCTTTAGGTGTGTGCTTCTGAGTGTTTCTGTGTAAGTGTGTGCATCAGTGTGACAAGGCTACGTACAGCTTGATGCAGAATAGAGATTGATGGAGGTTTGCCGTGAGGAGGATACTCAGTTATCTCCTTGTAATTAAAATCCACCTCATAAAGATTATTGACTCCCCCACCACACAAACCAGCACGCTCCCTCGCTTGGCAGGGTTTGCAAAGCGCTTCTTAAAAAATGAAAAATAGCATATTAAGCAGCACATATTTCCCATTTATGCGGAACATTTAGATGTGGTTAAGTTATCGTAATGTGCAATAAAACCTGGATGTGAAATTTGTAATCCACTTTGGAAAATTGCTTACTATATTGCTTTAACATCCCCTGAAAGAGCTTTTGAGATGTGTGTGCCAGGTTTATTGTATGCCATAATTTAAAAGTCCTCAATGCAGGCAGTAAATATGAATTTATTAGTGGCAGGTTTAAAAAGCCAGACTGAGGTAGCATGAATGACTGGATGCTTGAGTGTTTACAGTCTTTAAGTACATGAAATGTGTCTTTCTTGGTGCAAAATGAAAGGGTGTGTGTTTGCAATGTGGACGACATTACAATCTCAGTCCACTGTTTTGTCTCTGTATCAACTCCTGTTTCTTTACTAGATTGAATGGTCAGAATGTAATTCTCACTTCAATTTTACTATTTCTGATTAAGCTCTATGTTTCTTTGTGAATTTGGAGAAAATATGAGATGATCCAGGAGAAGCTAATCTGTGCTAGATCAGGGTCTATTTTACTTACTGGCTCTGAGCCTCTGAATTGAGAGACTTTTCTACTTTGTTTTCCTGCAGGACAAAAAGCAATAACAAAAACATTTGCAAATGTGAGTTGGGACCCATAAGCGGTCAATACACTGGATAAAATGAGAAACATAAGAAGAGCATATAGTAACAGCAAATTCTTAAAGGGTGATCTTGCTTTTCATAGTTGAGGCTGTATGAGGCATCGTGACACGCTGTCTGAACTTTTGCCTTTTTTATTCCTATTTTCAGCAGGTGTAGGGCTGCTTCTCTGGGGTCAGATCCCATATGTTTATCGGGTCAGTTATCAAACAGGCCTCAAAAAGCTCTGGACCCCCCAGGCCGTAAGGCATATGTCAGAGCTACGGCACAAATTGTGTTTGTAGGCTACTCAATTGTAAAGGAGATGAAGGCCAAAGGATTCTTAAAATAAGTGAGTCTTAGCTGGATATGCATGAATCCTTAAAGGCTGTGTCCACCCTGACTGACATACAATTTGTCTGAAAACTGAGTTAGCATTGCTTCCCACCAGTTAACAGCATGTTTCACCCCTGAACACGACTACCAGTGGTGGTTAATCTGAGCAGAGCTGATGGAAGACCGGGCTAAGCCTTGTATGTGTAAGTGTAAAACATTTAAAAAAAACATTTTAAACTGTTTTTAAACTTATTTGAGAAATTACATTTCTTTCAGTCTTCAGTGGTGACTCAAATATTGTGTTAAAAGGTGAAAATCAAAACTATCCAATGAAGTCACTGAAGAGTAAAAAGAAGTTCCTCCACTCTACTCTGTTCATGAAATCAGCCTTCTTGTTCTTTCTATATTTACTTCGCATCACATCATTCTGCACATACAGTTTCATTTGAGTCAGCAAAATACTAAATAACTTGACGCCACATAAGCAGCCGGGAATGGCTCTGTTTTTTTGGTTGTTTTTTTTTGGAAAGTACTTACCTGATACCTTTATATTTTGTAACTCTTCCATTATAGATGAAAAAAGGATTTTTATCTAACACAGTTGTGTGGCGTTGCCTGTGGTACTATGATGGCTCTCACCACAAGTGATCCCTAAATCCTGTCATCAACCCCTAAATGCTCATATCTCCCTTATTAATTGGTTTGGGGGAAGTAAGAATAGGTCACCAAAGTTAAACTAGTTAAGATTATTCTGTCTTTTACTTCCCCTGTACACTAGCTTTTCATCTTTGTCCACAAATGATGTCTTGTTTCTCCTAGAAGCCCCTCCTCACTCACTTTCTCACACATCAAACCATAATTCACTTCAGAGGGAGGCATCATTAATGCACAGTAGGACCCAGCAGCTTGATGTGTGCTAATTATACTGTGTGTTTTACACGCTGTATGACTTTTGCTTAGTCAGTGATGAGTTCAGTCTCTGGTAATTGTTTTTTGGGTGTGATGGGTTTATAAAAGCCTGTCTGTGTGTGATTGTCTGGGCATGTTTTGCATGTGTGCGTCTGTTTGTTCATGTATTTGGAAGCAGATGTGTGGAAGTTTACAATGTGCACGTAGAAATCCACATTTATGCAGTTATGCTTGTGTAGTTTTGCATAAAGCCTAAGCACATACAGTGTAGACTTTTACACATAGCCACAAAGCCAAGATTATTCTGCAGCTTCACACATTACACGCTTCTGTGAACTTCGTAATGATTAGCAAACAGTCAAAATCTCAACATCACTCTGACATAGTAAAACGGAATGCAATTTTAAACTCCATCATTCCCCCCACAAAACTTTGACATGCCCATTCATCCATGACACTACACTCTATATAGCTGGCATTCTTCACAACCAAGGTGATCCTTTTAGTACTGTATATCAGTCAGTGCTACACCTAGAAATGTGGCTCAGCCTTGGGCTAATCACGCTGATTGGAGATGTCCTTTGGCTCACCTGGGGGCTTGCAATCCTATTAGGCCAACAGTCCTGAGCCTAGCGTACCCAGCAGCCGCTCGTGTTTGATCACTGGTGCTTAGAGCCCACACTTGTCCTCTTATGTTGGTGTTAAGGCATGGAGGAGAGGTGCGGTGGGTGGGGGTTGGGGAAAAGGGGTTAAAAAGTGATCTCCTTAACTCTCTAGGGGGGCAGAGGGAGCACTCTTCTGCTCCTCCAGCTGGAGTTGTTTTTTTTAAACTTTTGATATCAGTTGAAAGGCGGAACACTTTTTCTTTTTTTTTTAACAAAATATAAAGAGATGGAGGGACTATGAAAGCAAAAGATTAAAAGAGAGGGGCTATGAAAAGAGGGTTGCTCAGGGTGAGTGTGTGTACTGTTTTTACAATAAGAGAGTGTAAGCTGTAATGAGGCTCACTTGAAACTTGACACAACTCACAACATCTTCTTTTCCACCTCTTTTTTCCTGATCTTGTCTGTCATCTCTGTCTTTACCCCAAAATTTATGTCACCTCCATCACCCCCTCTCTTAACCTACCTTCTGACCAGTATTCCCCCTGACCCATAACTATGTCCCTTGTACTCCACACACGCTCTCACACACACACACATACACACACACACACATGCTTTTTTCCTGGAGTAAGAGCGCCAGAAAGAGCCATGTGTTTCCAAAGTGGAGTGGATGGGAAATCGAAGCAGGGCTTCTGTGTTTATCAAGCAATAGCTCTGTCACCTTGCTCCTACTCCCATCTGGAGGCCTGGGCAAATTGGTGACAGCATCAACAACCCTGCTGCACACATGCCCTTTTTTCAGTGCACACATCCACACACAGACACACACACGGCATAGCACCTTGGCCTGTTTAGTTTTATTGCTGGTGTCAGGTGAGGAGGTGGAGGTAGGGAGGGAGTGCTGTCTAATGTTCAGCTTACACACACATACACACACACTCACACACAGCCATTTCCACCCCTACTGACACCTTGGCTAACGAGACCCGTGAACTGCACTGACAGAACTCCGAGACTTGTCAGAGTCCCACTCATTTAATGCCAAGACCTGGCCCCAGCTCTAACCCAACAGGGTTCCTGTATGCACACAAAGCCACAATTGGCTGAATGATATAGTGAACATGAGCCTGCTGGAAACTACCTGTTCTCCTGGTAAATATTGTCATACTTCACTATCGTACTGTACATGTTTCTGTAAATTATTCAATTATTGGGCACTTTTTAAAATGACTAGTAATCTGGTGTGAAAGTGGAGCTGAAATGAGTGCAAAGATTCAGTTGAACTTAACCTTAAGTTTGCTGCTCATCATGCAGATATACACTTTGGCATCTTTCATTTCAATATTTGCTATTTCTCTTGCATGTCTACGTGCCAATGTAACAGTTCCAAGTCTGCAAACCTGTTTTATGCAGATATCTTTATCTAATGTATGCAATAGTCTTGAGTCATCCCAAGACATTGCATTTTTTTCCTTTTTATTGCATGTATTCTGTGTTTTTTCTACACAGTATCTATAAATGGAGGATAAAGGAGTGTTGACTTGGGTTCGAGCCCTGCATGGCCTTGCTGCCTTGGAAATTAACTGCACAAATAATGTCTGCCATTGTGCTTAAGTACTTATAGCGATGCCATTTAAGAGAGTATTGATCCCCCCGATGCAGGGTCAATCACCGGATCAATGGTGTGTAGGTTGGTCATCTAGAAGGCTGTTTGATGACATGAATGAAAGGAAAGTTGGATAATGGATGAATAGACAGTTCCTTGGATGGATGCATAAATATATGGATTGATTCATGGATGGACTTTGAGACTGATGCACGGAGGGCACCCAGTGTCAGGTCTGAACAGAGATTAACTTGTGTGGTTTCAAAGATTTCACTTGTTTGCCCTCTTTTCTGGTGAGATAGTGTCCATGCCGTTAGGCACACTTTCCAAAGATTCCCTGGGTTTGACACCACATGATAATTTGTTGTTTGTCTTCAATAAAGAAGTCTCTCCTTTATACAAACTGCATTTCATTCTGCCACATCAAACAAACTTATTAGTTATCATTATTATCATTATTCAGTCATTAGACTTAAAGCCATTGCAGGATTTTAAGCCTTACATCCAACATACTGTACATTGGATCTTTTTGCCTAATAACACTGTTTAAAAAGAAAAGTTTAAAATAAGTGTTCTAACTAAGATGTTAACTAGTGGGATAACCCTGCCAAGTGATTTCTCATTTCAAGCTTCCTTCTTGTTGCTTTTTCATCTTCCTGTATATTACCTTTTTTCAAAGTGGCCTTGGGATTCAACAACTTCCAAGCTAGCCACCTATCTGAGAAAAAAGACAGCCATGCCTGTTTTGTCCTGTTTTAAGAATTAGAAACAAATCATAGTTATTCATTCAATACTGTGCAAATGTGTTTTTAGTTCCTAAAATTTAGAGTCGTGAAGCATATGACCATGTCAGCTGTACTACTCTCATGGTTATGGGTTGACTTCTCATTTGTTAATTTCCTAATAAAAATGTTTTCGTGCTTTTTTTCTTTTTTAGTAACTCTTGATAAACTTTTTATGGCACCAGCAACACCTCTTCCAAACGTTGGGAACTTTTGTGTGCCCCCAATTACTTTGGCAAAACAACTAATAAGCATCCAAAAATCCCCCAAACTTAATATTTTCAGTTTATTGCACTACTTACAGGTAAATTGTATATTTTGGGTTAGCTTTTAAAGAAATGTTAGAATAAGACATTTGAAGGTGCTCTCCATGGTGGGCTTTATACAGTTATACAGTTTGCATGAAGTTATATCACTGAATATATAACAGTGGTAGATTGAGGGAGATATGCATTTTAAAAAAAGTAATTGTCATTAGCATTTTCTTGGTGGATTGTTATGATGTGTTTACACCAGGGTTGAATGACCTACTTACCCAGCTCCTGGCAGCACAACATGGAGAAATGAAGCATAATGCAACACAAGGGAGAGGTGAAGATCCCTTTATTATTCTTACATGTGAGACACATGTGTGTGAATGCACACACTCGTTCACAGCAGTAATCATCAGGCACTCACAAAGGTCATGCCTCCTGATGAAATAAGAAAAAAGCTTATTTAATATTCTGTAAGAGATGTCAATTGTGCCCTCTGCATATTTCTATGGAAAATTTGTAAATAGATTCTTTGTAAATAGCTTCTCTCTTGCCAATCACTCTGTCTGCCCTGTGCATAGCAGCATTAAAAATTGATCCTTAGCCGCACCAGGGTGAAATGCTAACATCGCTGCCAAATGACTGATTAAAAAGAAAAACCTTTAATCTTTGCTTAAAAGTGTCTACTGCTTTGGCATGCCTTTCCCTGTGCTCCTCTATCTTCCAAAGCTGTGAGGGGAAGAAGGGGGTCGCCATGGGGGAAACGGGGTCATGCTTCATGTAGAGTCAATGCTGTACAGTGATATAGCTCAAGAGGTGAGGGATTTTACTGAGGGAAGATCTAGGAATCAACATGCACTTCTCTCTACTGATTTTAATCTTAAGCAGAAGGTTAAAAACGCAATTGAGCATTCCACAACACAGGCTGAGTATGTTGCCAACTCTACCAGTGGCTTAAAATGAAATAGAACTAAATAAAAAAAATTTAAAAACCACATACGTTTTTCACGGCTTAACAATAGAACAAGACAAAAATCAGTAGGGCTGTATGCAAGATGGTTTGACATGGCTCAAACTCACTGAGAAATTATCCATTCATCCATTTTTTTTCGCTTAATTGCATTTACAGTTGCAGGGGGGCTGGGGCCCAGGTGCCAGGGTGAAAGGCCAGGGTTCATCCTGGACAGGTCGCCAGTCCATTACAGGGCCACAGAGAGACAAACCATGCAGGCTCACACTCACTCTGAGGACAATTTAGAGTCACCAATTAACCTAACATGTATGTTTTTGGGCGGTGGGAGGAAGCCGGAGTACCTGGTGAGAATCCATGTATACACAGGGAGAAAATACAAACTCCATCCAGAAAGGCCCCAACTGGGATTTGAACCTGAAACCCTCTTTATGTGAGGTGACAGTGCTAACCACCACACGACCACCTAGCCCAGAAATCTCTCCTTCTCTAAATTAAGTTTCAATAGAGACATGGCAGCCATGAAAAGGGGAACAATGAACAAGAGATTTAATTAAAGAAGATAAAAAAGGGGCATTGCATTGTGTGTTTGAGGTGCTGAGAGAAGTATGTGTTTCAGGGAGCAGAAAAAACAGACAATGTGCTCACCCAGAAACTGCAGCTTACTTTAGAGACCATGTCAGCAATGCCCTACTAACGGAAAAAAATCGGAGAAAGAACACATACTGTAGGCAAGAAAATCATAGCTCCTCTTTTTTAGTGCTTTATTGACCTCCATAGCATACATCTTAATCTGTAATTCAGTTGCCATCTCAACAGCTCCCTACCTCTTGCAGTGGATCACTCCTGACTGATAGCTCTCTCCGCATCCCCTCAATCTGTTTTTGTTGACATTTGCATCACCTACCCATTGTTTGTAACTCAAATATTCTTAAACTTAGTATTTCAGTTTCATCATACATGCTGCAAATAAATATATCAGTAATTAATGATGCATTATAACAAGCTGCTCTAAACCTGCAGCCCTCAAAATATTAAGTGGAGAATATGGACTCGCCTCTCAGAATAATTCAGTGAGGGCCACTAAACTGTCACCCAGAGCCCCACACACACATACACATAAAAATCCCACCCCTCCCGTCTCTCTGTCATTCAGGTGTTTACTGTCATTCATACTCAGGGTTTTGTATAATCCTCTCACCACACCTGAGTGCTCCTCACTCAGTTTCTCTGGATTTACCCCCCTTCTCCCACTCTTCCCCTCTCCTTCAGCGCACAGCCTTTTTCATTTTGCATCACAGTCATTCTTTTACACACGCTGTCATTTCTTATGTAAATAACCACAGATAAAGAGACAGTAACAGACATTTTAAGATTTACACACACCGCTCAGCGCGTATGTTTTCAGTCATCCCCTCTCGTCTGCTAGTTTGTTTGTAAAAGTGTCTTTGCCTGTAGCCGTAAATTAGGGGTTGTGATTTTACTCATTGAGACAAAAGAGAGAGACAATGAAACATGCATAAAACAAATGATGTGGAGAAGGTGAGGGAGAGAGATGGAGGCGAGGATGGTTAACTGAAGGCAGAAATGGGCCAGTACGAATTTCTGCTCTACTTTCACTTTGAGAACGCTTCATTAAGAAGTCTGTTTCCAGAGCATGGTGGGGTCTGTTTGTGTGTGCATGTATGTGCGCAAGTGTGCACAGGAGTGTACGCTTGTGTTCATAGGTTACTGTTAGTTGAAGCACATGCACATGTACATGCACATATGTGTGCATGCCAATACATTTTTTTGTATGTGTTCAGTGTGAGAGATCTCCTAAATTATTTACACACAGAACTCTCTAATTGGTATCAAGTTTTTAAATGGGGTCAAATGAGCAGTTTGATGCTGATTTTCTCTTGCCTTAAGTCTCTATCCTTGCAGACTACAGTGCTGTTGTATCTTTGGAGTTGAACCTCTAAATTCCTGATATTCCTATTTGCTGCTGTCCTGTTCTGACACTGGAGAAACAGGCTGCACCTGGCTGGTTCAGAGAAGAGGGTACGGATTCTCTTTTTTCTGTCTTTTCATTTTTTTCACTTTTTTTCACATGCTGTTTTAGTCCATCTCGTCATATATGTTTCATATGGTAAAGCATAAACATCAGAGGCATACACAGACACACAGAGCTGAAGACAGCACAAAGAGCTGGTATTAGATTTAAGCCCTCCAATAAAACCAATTTTATTATACTGTGCTCTGATGAAGTCAGCATAGTTGCACACAGGAAGTCCCATCTTACTCTAAACACATCACATGCTGTCACTCAGGACCCCTGGACCTTAAACTGCAATGTACAGTTAAACTCTTTGTTTTTTTAACATGCAAAGTTAACAATGGTCATTTCCTAACTTTTTGTGCCTAAACCTTACCAAGCAGGTTTGATTCTAAAACCGAACTGGCTCTGATGCTTTGAAGTTTCCGTGCCTCTACTGAGCCCTAAAATGAGTAAGAGCAGCAGGTCCCTCTTAAATAATTACTCAGTTCAGTAAATACTCAACTAATTACTTAGATGCAAGAGTTATCCATTGCCACACTCACTAATTTATTTGTATGACCAGGCAAAGCTTCATCAGTGACCATGTAAGCACCCTTAAAACACCCTTGATGCCTTTCCCCCTATATATCACATCTTCCAAAAAAGTATAGTTGAACAAGCAATTATTACTTTAATGCTATATAAATCCATAGAATGCTATACAATCCACCAGATATGTATACTTTCAGAATTCATACATTGTTGGTTCTTCTTCTTTTAACCAGTTTACTTAGTTTGTACAAGCATATTACTTGTGGGTTTGTTGGAAGAACATTGACACACTGTGTGTTCTCCTGACAGGACTCCAAGTAAGTTCAATGCAAACTGATGCAAGATCTGGAGAGAACTGAAGGTTCTGAGGAGCAAGAGACAGATGAAGAAAGTGAGAGTGCAGAGAGAAAAGAAAGACACGAACAAAAACAAACAAAGATGAGGGAAATGGACTGTTACACGATGCAGCCTTTGCCATAGCCAGGTCTGCAGCAGGGATGGACAGGACAGGAAATGGCCAGTCATCAATCAAATCCAACCAGAGGGATGAAAGGGAGCTACAGGACAGCAGGGTCATGGGAGCCAAGAGAAGAAGCAGACAAGACAACAGCAGGTAGTCTGCAAGATGCTACATTGCATCTTTTACCTTCATCAAGAGGAGAGCAGTGCAGGCTCTGTGCTGGCACCCTGCCTCGGCTAAGTGTTTCAAAGTTATCACAAAGAATGCACAATGTGCCAACTACTTGCCATTGGATATTGACAAATATACACAAACTGAATAGGCAAAGAGAAGCAAATATTAACCTCTATTATTAATTTCTTATTGACAGGAAATTACTGAGAAAACTCAGTCATTTCTTTAAATCAGGTATTTCATAGTTGACTGTAAAGAGTGAATGGGAACATTGAAATAGTATGACTTGCACCTTAATTTTTTTTAACTATATTGGTAATGTTTATGTTTTTTATGTGCTTGTGGTCCCATAAGGAAAATTACGCTGTAGGGGGCAGTGTTACTAACTTCACCTGTCAGTGGTCATAATGTCATAATGTAGCTGATCGGTGTAAACATCAAGATAAGTCGAGTGGGCTGTAGTTTTGTATTGTACTATAGTATCAACTTAATTTTTTCTAACATCTAAGATATTTCTTTGCACCGTAAGGGATGAATTTACATTTATTCTTGTTTTTCATTGCCTTCATTTCTTCAGGAGAGATGTGTATAACTGACTGAATTTATCTGACTAAGTCTTTGGTTTGGGCAAAGCGAGGTATGGGTCCCGGGACTAAGAGGATTGGCTCTAGTCTTTGTTCAAAATGTAGACCACACAGAGGCCTTAAATCAACAGTTTACAGTTGTTTTCCCAACTTTATCCCTGGAGAGCAAGTTCAGATTTTCTATGATCTTTTCGATATGCTTTATTTGAGACCAGATACAGAACTAAAAGCATTCGGTTCCAAGTTGGTTTGTAAATACCGACTTGCTTTGTAGGAACTCTCCAAGATATACTCAAGATCAGCATTATTGGACTCCATTTTTTTCCCCAAACTGTTATTTGGCAAATCTGCACTTGTTGCAAACTAGTCTACTACACACATCTACCTTGACCTTTTTTAAAAACATTTAGCTGTCAAAGCAGTGTGTAGGAGCACATACTATATGGAGCCATACTATGGAGCCTTGTTGTTTTTAATAGTTACAGTATATTTTATCAAAGAAATGACGGCCTCTCAGAATTTGGCCTCTTGCAAGACATTTACAGTGAAGAATATTCACAGCTGCCCATCTCTGCTCTTGTCCCAGCTACTATGGCGTGTATTGTGAGGAAATTGATTTGTTGCAGAGGTAATACTATTTAATGAGATTTCTCAATATGAATAGGATCATTATAGGAAATACAATCTTGGAATCTGGTTTATTCTGTGTCTTTGCTATTTTAATCGCATTCCTTAGTGCCTCTTTGTTGGACTTGAATTGTACTCTAGTTTTTTTGCCTCAAAAATGATCACAACCGCATTGTTATTCTTCTTCTCAGGATTTCAATGGAAGGATTTCAATATCCTTTTATTCAATAACACATATAACATAAATACACCTTTTTTAATACATCGGAACAATAAACTTGTTATATATGTTTAAACATGCCCCTCGAACGTATAGTAATGCAATTACAGCATTTCTTAGTAATAATAATGTTGATTACTTACAACAATGATTTAGTAACCGTTTTCACATGACCGCTGTGTTACTGTTTATGGGCCAAAGCAAAGTTGTCTCGAGGGATGCTGGATGACAACTACAGAAACACTGACAAGTAAGACAATAAAAGTGTTTGTAAATTGAGTCCTAAATCTATTTTCGCAAGTTCCAGATCCAATATTGGCTGCATACAGGCATGCACTACTGATTGCATTGAGACATCCACCCATGTGCCTCTAACACTGTATGTTTTGTTTCAGTTTGAGTAAGTGTTGGTTGTGTGTATCACGTCTTTACCCTGCAAGATTCCTTCCAATCAATTCAAGGTGAGACCTGTCGATTAAACACCCTGAGCTGTGCTCTCTACCTAACCTCAGGGCGAGTTTATCCCACCTCTCACACACACACAAACACACCCATTTCACCCATCATCCATCAATAACTCCATCAGGGTCTCTATTGATCCCCTCCATCCAGTCCCTTCCCCTCATGCAGTACAGCATTGAGGCCAAGCAACCTGCACGCAGGTTTAATTTCTGGCAGATTTACAATAAAACTCAAGTTATTATTTAACTTTTCCAGCTGCAGTGTGCTCTTTGATTTAACGCCCGGGAAGAGGATGAGTTACAGCTGACACTGGGAATCTGCCGCGGCTGGAATGGTAGGCACCCTGTTCATAACTCAGCCGTCGAATGTGTAGTTAGTCAATCACTTGATCTGTAATCACAAATGCTGCCAGAAATTACATGAGTGATGAGCTGTAATAAAAGCACTTACTTTTCCTGCTCTGTCTCTTAAGTGTTATTGGCAGACCCCTCTCTCCCAGGAGGCCATGGCTGTGAAACAAAATCCCGATATAAACTGCCTCGTTGGTCCCTGCCTCACGCTCTGTGGTGTACTACGTGTGTATATGTCTCTGTGTGTGCAAGTGTGGATTGGTGTGTAATACAAAGCTCTTTTTGAGAGTCTGTCTTCAACTCTGCCTTACTGTATATCAGGACAAACGATCAGGCGAAGGCAGCCATCCTTATCCCCATCATTTATAATTTTTATTGTCTAAAAGGTTCAATTCAGACAATGAGTGTATTTTTTGTTGGTTTGTTCACAATATACCTGGCTCTATTTATTGTTGAAAAATAAATCTAGATAGGGTTTTAAAAATGTTGCCTCCCTCGCCTGAATGTATTGCTCGCCAAGCAGTTAAGTTACAGTTTATCAAATACTCAACCTTATATATAGGTAATCAAACATCTCAGGGCCATGACACAAACCTTTCTTTGACCACGAGTGACTCCCTGCTCCATAGCCTTTAGCATGAGGTCATGCATGACAGCTTTATTGATACAGACCTCTGCAATAATTACACAGCGTCTTGCATGCACTATTGATCAAACTTATTGATAAAATCATATTTTACTGTAAAGGTCTGTTGACTTGATGCATGACAGCATAAATCTCTTCTCACAAGCAGCTGAGTTGGAACTCCTCCTGCTGAGTGATGGATGCTCACAAAGATAAACACACACACACACTCCACTATTTATATCTATTGTTTGATTAAGGTATAAGACGCAAGTTAAGAATAGACGGAGATATAGTGATACTCATATCTTTAGTCCAGCCTTATAAATAGATGATCACATGGAGACGACAAGTGAGATCTGCTATCCAGTTCAGCTCATATGATGTGATCTATAAGCGAAGGTGTTTATGGAGTCACTGCTCCATCTTATCATGATTTGTGTTGTCAGCAGGGGCTGAATCTGCATGGCGGTAATAGATTTTGATGCGGTTCAAATGTCCCATGGTGAAGGCGAATAGAGATGAATGTGACAGATTGTACAGGACTTGTCCTGTGTATAAACGGCCTTAGAAACTGCTGTTCTCACAGGGAGAGATGGACAGATGGCATAATAGCTGGTGTGTAGGGAAATGTTATCGCTGTTGTTTAAACGGTAAAAATATGATCCTCAAAGTTCACCTCTGCAGTCGAACAGTTATATACATGTGACTGAAGAGAAACACTTTATACTTTGGCTATAAAAGTTTCTTTGGAACAAAACAGGTTTTTGTCACATGTGAGGTGCAAGCAAGCTGAAATACAGACTAATGGAGAGCTAAGTAGAAAGTGTCAGGTAATAACCGCTAGTGCCCTTGGTGTCCTGCATTATCACCCTTTGATCTTGCCATGGAAAAAAGTAATATGTGTAATAAGGGAGAAGAGCAAATATATTACTGTTGAAGGAATGGGAAATAGATCTTTATGGTCCAGGTTAAAAAGCAGCTTACTAGACCGTGTTTCCGCTTTGGCCAGCAGTTCAAAAGCTTGTTTTCTTTTTGGACTTTTCTCTGGCTGGATTCTGAACCACTCGGGGGTAGTTTGCAAAGGCTGTGGTGCACCAGTGCCGGGATGGTTTTCACATTTAAGAAGCCAAAGAGACATGGAGTGCATGCTCATGTTCAAGAGGCTTGCAAACCTCTAAAAGCCAGGATATAGAGTTAATTGTTGGCTCAGTCCGAGTAAGACTGCTCCTGCAAAACACTAAACAGCCTGTCTGGCTGCAGCAGGAGGGGAGAGGAGGAAAAATTCATATTAATCAGCAGTGTTTTGTTTAATAGGTATAAAACATGCTTCGAAAACAAACTCTTGATAATGTACCGGAATCCTGATTAAAAACCATATAGAAAGTTTTCTATTTCTTCCTTCCTTTTTGTATTTATGGAAGCCAATTAGAAAAGAATAAAATGATGGCACAGTGTCTAAATGGGTCTAGAAACTAATAATAACAAGGGGGCTATATATAAAAAGAAAATGATCTTGTCACCCAATTAAAGCATACCTTTGAACACAAGCACTCATTTTGTCACACAGCTTTTTGGAATGCATATATACAGTTTTGTAAAAAAAATAAAATATCTTTAGTGTGTTCCCCAGAGCTGGAGCAGAGTGAGACAAATAGTGTTTTTGTTTGTTATTTTTGTTTTGTTTTGTTTTGTTTTTATCTGAACAGGAAGTTTACAGTTTCATTTGACTGTAACATGGTGATTGATATGAGTGAATTAAGTATTTACCGAGTCTGACAGAATAGGGGAAAGAGAGTGTTTTCTTCCCATCCTTACATTTATCTCCCTCCATAAATCACTGCCAATGGGATGCATAAATGTGGATGAGCAAACTTCATATTACTGCGGCTCAGGCAATTCCACTTTGACCTTTACGTCTGGCTTTGGTCACTGGTGCTAAATGCAAGCCATGACCTTCTGTGGCCTTGGACTATTCATATTTAATAGCCACAAAGCATGATGGCTCCATAGATAACATACAATACATGAAAAACACACAAACACCAAAAATGCTGTTACCAATGGTGGCAATAAGCATTTATTGCTTTAATTTCAGTTAACAATCAGCGTAAGTACATTTCTGTGTCCACAAAGTCATCTGATAAATGAAGAGAAGACATGTTTTAATGTATTTTCATCAGTTTGCATCTTTATTACTTTGATTCCATTTCCCCTGTAGTCGGCAGCACCTTATGATGTCCTATGTCCATTCTAACCTTTGACTCGAGCCAGTGCTTTAAAGGTTCTGCACTTTGCCCTCTCCCATTTGACCTGTCTGAAGTATACCTTTATAATTGCCCCTGTCGCTATCAAATGCACATATGAGAGGGTGCAGGGGCACGAAGCTGAAGTCTGTCCCGTAACCTTTTGGCCTCTTGTTCATCTATTCTGCTCAGAGCAAGCACAGCAGATTTCCTCCCACCGCTCACAATCACATACTGTATTAGTCTACATGTCGGAGATATTGATGGTCCTCTAGAAATATTTTATTGGTCAGTCATGACCTTTGACTGGGGCAATGCAAACACTAACCCCCCTAAAGCTTCCCATCGACATGGATATATGTATGATCAGATGGCTAATAGAAGTATAGATTTGGAGTAGCTGCAGACCAAGTCATTTGGATTTTAACACCATGAGGTCAGCATTACCTTTGCATGTGCATGTGTAAGATCAATAGGTAAAGCACATACTGAGTTTGTTCTCATGTATAACTATTCAGTAATGCTTAGAGGAGATTTTGGGGGGAAAAAAAGTATCAAAAACAAAAATAGCCATGTTAAATGGACATGAATGAAAAGAAAGGGAAAAAAATCCAGTTCAAAAGCACAAACAACCAAAAGAGAAAATAGTGAAGGCACTTGGAGATGTTAAACTCTTTCATCATCCCATCATTTTATAGCCTCCTGTATTTCACATAAGTCTCCTCATCAAAGGGAAGTATAGCTTTCACTGAAGCACCCGCAATTAAGATAAGCCTAGCCACAACTGAACAATTACCTGCCAACTAACCTTTTCTGGAGGCACTTAAGAATGTAAGGACCCCTGAGGATAGATGTGTCCTGAGCAGAACAAGCTCTTCAACAAGCTAGAGAGAGGGAGTCAGGATGTAATGTATGAGAATAGATGGGTGAGTGTCAAAGAGAGGCAGGAAATGATAGAAATAGAGAAAAAGACAGTATCATGTTGAGATTACCTAATCCTCTGTCTGAGAGGAGTATTTGAAGGGCCTGGTGGTGTCAGACATGAGGGGGCTTTGTGGAGGTTTACCCAGGAGAGGCCAGCTTAGCAGGGGAATCTAGTGGAGCACTGGGTGACCAGCGCTCTGTCCCCAAGCACAAACCTCAGCTTGTGGCTTTGTAAACACGGTTAAATTGATTGCAGGGAGCTGATGAAATTTCCTTGTATCCTGGGTCATTATCACATTGTGTAGCAGGTTTAATTCACTCCTACTGATGCCTCAAAGGATTGTCACTCTGTTTTACATTGCCATTTAAAATATAAATGACAGTGTTTTCTGTCATAGGTGTATATATCACGATGTGTGCGACCATGCAAGGATTTCAAACATACTGTGAATTTAAAAAGACTTTCCAAGTCATGGCGCAGCATTTTCAGCTCCAGCAAAAGGTGTTACGCTTGACTCTCCCGCACAACGCGATGAGTTTCAGCACTGTATGATATCTGATCCCAAAAGCCCTGCAGGGTAGCCAAAGCAAATCAACAATGGATTTATGGATGTGGTTCGGCTCATAAATCTCTGTGGAACTGGAAAGCATTCGAGGACAGTCAGTCTGTAGTGGTGTGCTTAATGTTACAAGCAGTTTGGATTTCCCATCGTTCAAAGCAGTGACATAGTAGTAAAGATGTGACACTAACTTATCTCTGCATTAAATCAGTGAATATCAGGTATGCCAGTCTGCATTGCTGAAGGTTGTACCATCACTGATTCAGTAAGTGAAGAATTGTGTAGAAATAACGAAAACAAATTAACTTTGTTTTTCCATAGCTGTCCTTCAAAGGCAAAGACAGAAAAAAGATGTGGTGTGTGGAAATGCCCTAATTCACTGCTGTAAGTACAACCCTTCAACCTCAGCTCAGTGCAGTAAGGCCTTGCCATAGATCACAGTGTTTAACAGTTAGCTGTTCCTGCAGGTGTGTAGGGAATGGCAGTAACAGCTTCCATTACTGGAGAGAATGGCCCAACTCCCACAGCCCCCTCCAGACAGTGCTGTCATTACCTATCCATTGTGAGGCCTGAGAGGGAGCTGTAAGTATGGCAGACTTACAGCTTTGTTAGAGCAACCGGATGGTCTCCTCTGGCTTAGCACAGGATAAAGAGGGAAGATGGTATGGAAGGGTAGCCAGATAGACTGATAGACTGAGATGGAGGATGAGGATGAATCGAACACCCCCTGAAGCCCCACCACCACTGCACCACCCCCTGATGTGCTTGTAAGTAGAGTGCAGGCTGTTAGGTGGGGTGGGTTATTTGCTGCTATTTTTACAAGAAACGGGTTGATTTGTCTTAGGCCATTACCGTCTATTACAGCTGTGAGTCTTGGGGAAAAGGTGGGAACCGGCAGACGCTGGCATTCTGCCTAAAGAGAAATCAATGAAACAAATTAATCCTTCGCAGGCTGCAGTGACACTGTAATCCATCATTCAGGGGGCGCTTTTACACACTGAATCAGGGAGCAAGTCTGGGAGGAGGAGAGATTGGTGGATGGGTGGGTGGATGCATGTTGGTTGTGGAAGAGGGGGGGGAAGCGGGACCAAGCCCCTTGGGGACAGGGGTAGACATCCATGGCTCAGTAACACTGGGGTAACAGTGGGTGGTGGCAGGGAATCGAGCGACTCTGAGCCTTTGCTTTACACCCTTGAGCTGCCTGTGTACATACAGAGCAGGAGGAGGAAGAAAGAGATATAAACACAATCAGCTGAACTGCACCATGGACATGGACGTAACCATGATTCCACACATATGCCTAGATGTTCTTCCCATTTTCTGTCCCCTGCTGTCTAATTAAACCATGCCAAGTTGTTTGCGGATGGTGAGAAGGATACAATAGCTTTATAATATTACTATTACAGGTAGCAAAATGGCTTTTACCAGGGCATGAAAAAAGGGACAGAGAACAAGGATAGATTCCACCCTTTTCTTACCATTAAACCTGTAGCTTATTTATTGCTCTTTTGGAGCTATTGTCCTTGTGTTGAATTGTTATTATTTTGCATTGTGAATAATAACAGATCATTGTCCAGGTGGTCCCACCCTCAGATGTGCTAGAAGCTCACTGCCCTCTTGCCTGAAAAGACAAAATTACACGAAAGCTCAGCCCACCATCTTACTATTCAAAGGAGAGCTGTATACATGCACCCAGATTCGCCATGGTGATGCCCCAGTGCACAGCCAATTAGAGCTCAGATCTAGTCGTGTGATTGAGACATGTGATTAGCTTCCCTGTGAGGAAACAGTCTTGTCCAGTCCAAGAACCAAGCAAAGCAGCTGCAGCCTCTAATGAAACACGTAACAGCCGACATCAAATGATATCACAGTTCAAGTGGGAGTGAGGAGTGAAAAAAAAACAATTACAAGTATATAGGGACTGATGTGTTTTTATTTAGATCTTTGGGATATTGCAGTGCCTTTTAGTAATCTTACATCATCATGAAAACAAGTTCAAGAGAGTGATCCTCTCTGTGTTACTGTATCAGCCAGCTTTGTTGGTTTCAAGACTCTCTTACGACGCTGTAACTGCTCTGCTGACGTTCATCAGTGGTGACTGTGTTTTTACAGCAATAGCTTGTAGTTAGGGCTTAGGCTTAAGATGCCAGATTCATTCCATTTAAAAAAAAAAAAAGAAAAGTTAATACAGAACAACCCACTTACCTTGGCCAGATTTCAGAGGAAGAGGGCCAATAGCTACCCCTCACTCGACACTGGTGGTAGTGTTCTGTAACAAGAAAATCAAAGAAAATAGTGGTGGGATGAAAAAAAGAGGAGGTGAGTGAGCATGCTGGGCGGAGAGAGAGGAAAGGAAAAGGCTGAGATTAGGCAGGGTGTGGCAGCAGAGAGAGGAAGAGTGAAGGGAACAAGAGTGGGGATAGAAAGTGAGGAGGGAGGGTGGAAAGGAAGGACTGAAAGGATGGAAAAATGTGGGGATATTGCAGCACAGCGGATAGTGTGAGGGAGGCAGAGTGAGAAATGTTGCCGGAAATGCTAGAGCCAGCAGCGTGTGTAAAAAACCACACTGCAACATTTCTCATCCTTGACATCACTGACAGGCTTTCCAAACACACACAGTGTGTTCTCAAAGTGCAGGGTTGTAATATCCAAATCTCTAGCAGATCATACACTTTTATACTTCCACCATCTGTAAACAAGGCAGATGTCAGCGATATTAAATTTAATCAGTAAGGAAGTCATTCTTAATTTGAAGAGTATATGCTTTAAGATTGTCACAGCAAACACAATTAAACGTGCTTGTGTGTAATGAGAACATTTTTTCTGCCTCTCTCCCAGTCAAAGAGGAGACATACTGAGCAGGGTGAGGAATGACGGATATGAGGAGAGGGGAGGAGGAGGAGGACAGAAGATTGTTGTGGAATGTTTGCAGCTCTGGCCAGAGCTCGGCCATCTCATTTGTCAGGGTCTGACCCCAACTCAGGGGTCAAAGGTCAAAGAGAACATCTGAGGGAAACTAGCTGGGATACCACGCACACACCGACACACAAGTAAACACACAAATGTGTGAGAGTGCTCCTCTTTAGCTCTCCTTCAGCATACCCTTACACATAACTTAAGCTCATGTGTTGCATCTATGTAAATTGTAATTAAGATCTATCCTCGACCTCTTTGTTTCATTCATGATAAGTGTTTTCCTCTTCCCATTAAAGGAGCAGCGGCTAGTTTCTCAAAAAGCACACTTTATGTGTTTGGGGTTTTTTTGTATCTTTTTATCATAAATAGACTACTGAAGAAGTGTTTAAGTTCCATGATTCCAGGCTTAATTTCTGAGTAGAATATTTTGGATTGTACTTGATGATACACGCTCCACTAATGTCAGTGATCCAGAAGAAACCCACTGAGAGATTGGCAATGGGATTCAAAGAGGGCGGCATTTTAAAATCCACCAAGAGAGTATTCTACTAGTAGTATTATATTTAGTTATATTTACAACACAGAATATATTCTTATATATGCCGAGTGATAACAATATTCAGACTAAGTAGTAATCGGACAGTATTTGCTGTAAAATACATCCCATTCCAACGTCAGTTCCTGCAGCACTTCATCACGTCCACCGTGTTTCCGAACGCCAGGCCATCACGTCACTCTCTGTCTGCTGGAATGTCAAACAACACAAAGTTGGTTACAAAGACTGAGGTTATGCCTACTGAATCACTTACACAAAAACTCTTCAAGTTTACAAATTCAAGTGCGAATAAAGCTGGCGGTGACACCATGGGTGGCCCTCTTCAGTAACCCACATAAACCTATGAGTCACTGACATTATGACGATGGCTGACAGCAGCCAAAACTTGAACGATGAAATTGATTCAGTTGAATTACAGTTCAGTTTTTAGTGAGTAGCATAAACTTACTCAATAAAACTGTTTTTGCTCCTCTCCACCCTCTGTAAGGAGACAAATCGTCCATTTTTGCTGTTTAAAATGCAGCATCCCTCTTCCTTTCCCTGCTGTAAAAAAAGACAGGTAGCACAGTTGCTGATATTTATGCCTTTGAGATGCATCTTAAATGGTACACCTTTGTCATTCTTTGGCCAGAGACATCAAACAGGTGCAATGAATAATTTATCTTAAGAGTTTCACATTGATAAGGTCACAATCTGCCAGGTCTGGACACTAAACACGGGCCATCTTCACTTCACTGTCTTTTTACACACATGTGCCCTCGCACCCAAACGCCACACACACACTCCTTTCAGATGAAAATTCACAAAATCTCAAGGGGGTCTTATGTGTGTGTGGATGGATGTGTAAGACAGTTACGGGAATCTTTAAATATTATGATTTTAGTCATTTTAATTAAAATATTTGATGTATTTTACAGGATTGCTGCATCGGCTAATGTATGCTACATTTTTTTTTTAGAATTAGTGTTTCACAGTTGTAAGAGAGAGATTGGAATTAAAGTCAAACTCAAGATTGGTGTGTTTTATCTTCATTCATTTCCAGAAAATATTTACAGTTTTGCTTCATGCAGAAATACAAACATTCCACTCAAACTGCTCAAGATAGTTCGAGGTGGAATTACTTTCTGTTTTCTCACATTTGTTGAAAACCACACTGCAGCAGTGTGCTCAGTCATTCTCAGCTCCAGCATGTTGATGGTTCAGCTACACTACGTTTCTAATTAAGCCCCCACTGTGTGTTGGTTTTGGGAATGAATGGAGGGAAATGATGCAGTGTTAATATCATGCTACTCATTAAGTTACAAACCAAAAGTTAAACAACCAGAAAGTTTAACCAAAATTTGGCAAACTAAAACCCAGTGTCAGTCAGTGTAAGAAATCAACAGTGTAAACATAATTCTGTTAAAGATGCCAAAGGTGATCGGATTTGTTTTGGTAGCAACTTCTGTCAATTTCATATTTTTGTTTGATCTGAATTTACTCAATTTTACTCACCGTTAACATTAATGTCAGCAAGAAAGTGTGAATGAACTCAATTATGCGATCTCACCTCACACTACTTTGACAGTGACAGGACACTGAACGGTGCGATCTGACATCTTTTTGAAGCCCCCCTTTCAGGCTCATAGGAAAACACTCCTCCACTGTCACCCCCCTCCTCCCCTCTCCCCCTTTTTCTCTTTCTCGCCTCCTCCGCCGTCTCTCTCTTTTCTTGTTCGCTCCTCAAATAATCGCAATACTTATTAAAAACGTTTTCTCCACTCCTCTGTGTTGGAAAGGTAATCTCGCTCTTGTGTCGCTGAACTATATTTCCACGGTGTGTTGTCGGATAATGTGAGGATGGGATGAAAGGCAATCTGCGTGCAGAATTCCTAAAGCTCGCTTATCCTTGTTGAATTTCTCAAGAATTCCACCTTTGCCCCCGGGTTTCCCTGAAATAAATTACTTTAAGGGTTAGAAGTCGTTGCACACCCTCGCTCAGCTCACTGTTTTTGCGTTGCGCTCTTTAAACGCACTCAAACAGATAAAGTCTCTTTTTTTCCGTCCACTTTATTCCTTAAAGCTGCATCGCTCCCTGGATTTTTGACGAGCACCTGGGGAATGGGACGGAATCAGTTCCAAAACTTGCCTGAAATAGTTATCACGATATAAAATTGATGTTGGTCATTTAAGATTACATTGTTGCGTGAAACTGACAAAGAATATATAAACTTTGAGCCTAACTCCACCGGCGGTCAGAAACTCTTCTGATAGTGTGTTTTCGGCTCAGCTACCGATCGATACGCTGGCTTCCCTTCTCACTGGAACCCGTGGAAGTAGCAACACACGTTGTTGAAAATCTGTTTCCCCACTTCCAGCCTCTGGTACTTAAAGTTTGGTTTTTGGGTGTACTACAAAATTACAGTGTTTGCACAGTGGAACCACAAGGGTTTCGGTGCTAATGGATTTATAATCTCCGTCTCTGGGACCATCCAAAGTAATTAGCACATAGCCTCCAAAAAAAAAAAAAAAGATGGTTAGTGAGCAGTAAAGCCATTGCCCATAGCATAAACTGACAGTGCCTCTAACTTAACTCAACCTCAAGCCTAATTGGAAAAGTCGTTGTAGTTATTGTCTTCAATTATAGTCGGGAATACAAAAACTCTGCAAAGATATTTCCATTCATCTCTTGTAATTTTGAATGAACATCTCTGGAGACGCCAGTCCATATTCAAAATAATAAGAAAAGAAATATCTATATAAGCCAGGAGGATTCACATGGTAACATTTGTAACATTTTCCAGCACTTATATGGCAGATTTAACTTTAAAAGCCCTTAACAATGTTATCATTATACACAGAAAGGGCTGTTATAGTAACGTTTATTGACTGACTGGTGTTTGCATGTTCTAAAATGAAATGTAAAATGTTTTGAAGAGACACCCTTTGAGTTCCCAGTTATAATTAATAGCCACACTATTTAGTGAGTTGTTACCTATATATTTAGCCTGCAGGCTCAGGTGAATTTTTCACTATTTCTCACGGATTTTCCATTAAGAGCAATTAGATTATGACTATTTAAGGTTGCTCATCCATGGGGGGGTCGGATAAGAGGCGATTTCAAGTGACCTTCTCGTCCCTTTCACACCAATCTGAGCCCCCAGAATAATTTGAGGATCAGATTTGGACAAAAAGAATCCCCTCTCGCCCCCCAATCCGTGCCCTTCATCCCCTCCTCCCTCCTCATCCCATAAACACTTCAAGCAACAAAGCTTGCAATTCAAACCTTAAAATGCGATAGACTTTTTTTTCTGGACGTGCACATTCATCACATCATTTGTTCTGTTTGTAACTATATGTGTGTTATTTACTCAGCACTCATAGGCTGATAAGGTGCACTGCTAAGTTTCTACCCATAAACCGTGTCAAAATGTAGTGTCAAATAGGTCAAAGGTCTTAATATAATCTAATACTTGAGTATTTAGGCTTGCAAGAGGGAATTTAGACACATTTGTCCAACTGAAACAGTGCACATCAGTGTGCTTCTGTTAGGTCACTATTCACACAAATCAAGAAAATAAATCCACCTGCAATTACTAATCATTCCAAAGATTTTGTCCCAATAAATTATTAATATGAAACCTATGATGCAAACGATATTAATTAAACTCAGCGCTTAGATTTGAGAGTACTTTTTTTTTCTTTTTAAACTAATATTAATCAGTTAGAAAATTGTGGAAACTATCATCCTTGCTAATTAACAGGTGAAGTGAAATGGTTGTATTCTCACATAAGATCCTCAGAACCTAAGTATCACTGTGAAGACTTAAGGAAAGTTTGTAGCTGCACTTTATGCTCGATTAGGCTATTAATGAGTGTGTGTTTAAAGATTCAGTCAGGACCAACATGGGAGATATTTAACGCTACCTGCGCATCCACTCATAAAGGTGTCCATCAGTTAATTCGTTTTGGTCTTTCGGTCATTTCAATTTTGCTGGGAAGTGTTAAAGTCGCACATGCCAGCTTTACCCCGACTCTTGGAAACCTAACTCTTGTCTACACAGGAGTCGTTTGGAGCAGAGGCCCCTAGAAAAGGAAATCAACCTCTAAGCCCAAACAATGTCTTATTGACTGTATGCTTTGGTTATAACCCTGATGTGATTACACACAATCAATAATAAACAGACCCTCGACCATTTATAAATCTCTACACCCGTTTGCGTCGTCTGAAACGCTCTGAAATGCGTTCTTGTTGTCATCTGTCGTTTTATTGGGGGGCCTTGCACTTGTGACCTCAGTGTTTTCCCAACTGATTGTGCTGCTTGTTGGTTTCAGCTGCATTAAAGCTGCGTTTTGCGAGCCATATATCGTCTGAAGCTGTGCACAGAGACCTTCATATTGATCCTAGATTTAGTAAAACTGCATTGTGTTTCCGATTCTTATAAATGTTTAATCAAGAGCCTTTATGCAGGGGGAAGTATACAGTCATAGGTAATCTATTATTTGGGTGTATCCAGCTTTGTTTAAAAGAGTCATCATCTTTATTCTAACAGCAATAATTATCAGCAGAAAAGCAAACCATTATATTGCTGGATATGGAAGACGGCTGCTAATGCGTAAAAGCGTCCATCAACTGAATCACATGTTTAATAATTGGATGATTGATTCCTTATATATTTTTCACTTGGATAATATTAGTTATGTATAAGTGTGTGTGTGTGTGTGTGTGTGTGTGTGTGTTCAATAAAAAAGTTAGAAACTTGAGTAATACGATATGAAAAATATATCTTAAATGGCTCGTGTAAAATTATTAATTTGCATGAACTTTGTGTATGCAAGAATTAAATTATGTTAAGTTATTTAACAAAGCTCTTTAACGTGCGCTTTGTCCTGGAATACGTTAACCTGGCCTACATTACATTGCAGTCCCTTCGCATCAATAATGCTGCTTTGATAAATCACAATGCATGTCATCTTACATTTCCTCACTGCAGTCTACTCTGACACATAACGTGCTCTTGGCGGTGCGCTGAAATTTTGCGCGGATCTACAATGTTTGCATCTCATAGTATTCTGGCTAAACTGGCACTATACTTTAAAAGATGTGCAACGTCTGCTCTCCCTGATCAGCCTTTTAATCCGGTGACACTATCTCTGAGACAAACAGACGGCTATCGATCTTTTCATTATGTGTTCAGCCAACAAATAGGCTTTCAGGTGAGGTGCACAGGACGTGAGAAAAAGGGGCTCTCACATCCCGTTGTACATCAGCAGCCTTTATTTTATTACTACTATCCGATGTACAAATTGGTTGGGACCGCTCGAAAATAGGGAAACGACCTTCGAAAATTTGCGATTATAATGAGAAAGGATGCTGATATCTACAAAGTTTAAAAAAGTTGTGACTCTGACTCAACTCGGGTGTTCTGTTTGCTCTGAAGTAAACGGTCGTGTGGCGTAACTCTGAGAATTCAACCCCTGCGTTAAGAGACACGAGTGTGCAGCGTTACAGGAGTGAAAAATAAAGTGTACTTGCCTTACTGGTGACTGGTTTCATCCAGGTCTAAAGCAGCTCCTCAACTGGTAACCGCCGCTGCCGCATGTGCTTCTTCTTTTAATATCCTGCCGTCCACTTTCTCCTTTTTCTCTCGCCGTTTCCCAGATTTCTATTAGAGCCTCTACCCAGCTCTCATTCGCTGTCCCTCTCACTCTCCTCTCTTCTTCTCCCGCGGACCCCCTTACCAATGTGCGGAGTTAAATCTTAATGATACACTTACAGAAAAAAATCTTTGTCCGATTTAATCTTATTGGTTTCACCTTTTCAAAGAGCTGGAGACATGGCCGGGGAGTTTCAGTAGAGTGTCCGAGACAAGGACGGGAGAGAGAGCTCTCTTGTTGAATACTTAAAAAACAACCCATCCCTCCTAAGCCTTTTCAAAGGGGACACTTGCATATTAACGCTCTATCTTCTTATATGTGGCGTGGTTGAAGATATGCGTAGAAAGATTTAGTTTTGTTCAAATATAATTGAAAATAATGGAAGGAGATAATCATTACCAGCACGGTATCCATATTTTTTTAGACAATTTATGCACATCGTTTTGATTTTATGGTAAATATAAATAGAAAGCTATTATGATTCCAGCATACTTTAGAGACTATCTTTAATTTAATGTTTTTCAATTCAACTGATCGATGTTCTGTAAAAGTTTCTATCTTTGCCAGGCAGCATAGACATGAAAACAGTTCTGTATTTTTCAAAAGGTTAAAAAGACGAAAGACAGCCTTGCATTTTTCGAGTTCGATAATTTGTTTTAATAGTTTTTAAAAATTCACGTTTTATGACTTGTACATGCATTAGTATGAAGTTGTAATTGTACAATGTACGCTAGATGGCAGCGCGATCCAGACATTTTTCAGCCGAAGAGGTAAAGCCTGCAGAAACGCTGATACAAAACAGCCCGAATCCCAATTCACAGAAACTTCACTTTATTCTGAATTACTGACATTATTAAGAGATAACATGACATCAGCTCAATGAGTGTTGAGAGTATGAGACCTTGATAAATGCTATAGGCTATTGCATATTTCTCCGTCTAATTTTGGAGATTTTCTGCTGTTGACAATACATTCCGTCTGTAAAACATATTCTTCCATGCATCTTTCTTCTTCGTGACGTTTTCGTGCTGTTATAAACTGATTTTGTTCTAAATTGTAAGTTTTAATGATCCAGACTGTCTCGACTACAGACGACGATGTACCGCAATGCGCATGCTAAGGACAAGACAACGTATGGACATATAAATCCACGTGAAGCTCGTGAAGACAACATTTAGTTTAATAATAAAGATAACAGTCCGAGACAAACCATGTTGAAACTTTGGGGAATTTCTCTGTCAGAATCCCCCTTTCTCCGCTGCGCACAGCTTTTGGTTTATTTGTCGTGCGTAAAAGCTTTGTCCCCCCCCCCCTTGCCTTTACCCCGCTTTTTTTCGCCATTCTATCCAGGGTTTCTTCCTCTTTTTGGTGACAATAGACGGCCCATACTAATCAGGTTTCAAAGTAAATAGCAGCGCGGGGCGAGCTCAATGTAAATTGTGCCTGTCAGAGCCCCCCCTCTCCCCCCCTCCAGTCGTAGATGGCTACACTGCAAAAAATATCCACCCGCAGACAGCAACCCGTTCAGCACTAAATCTGGAAATCTTGGATACACCAAGACGGTGGTTTGAATCTTGCATCTCGGGGAGGGATGCCTCGATTTGTCTCCTGTGCCAACCGATCCATCACTGTCAATTCACATCGCCTGTCAATGTCCCAACGGACTCTCCCTGATTCAACTCTATTCGAATGTATAGTTTTAACCAAATCTGACCAAGACTTGCAGTTCGATCGGAAACGTGTAGATTTCTGCAATCTGCTCTGTTTTACTTCATTTTAAGTGAAAAATAAGATTTTTACATTTGAACACGAGACCAAATGACTTATTGAGATGGACATTTTTTGCAGTGGATGAACGGAGGGGGACTCTAACCAATGGAGAGAAAGAGAGGGCTTGGCTATAACCTTAGCCTCCCATTTTCTCTCTCCCTCTATCCCCCCTCTCCTCCTCTCCTCCTCCTCTATGCAGGGCTCTGGCCAGTCAGTCGCCTTTGATTATCAGTCTCCAGCAGCCCCTCTCTTGGCTCCTTGACATGAGCACCATATAAGGCGCAGCGATCTCCATAGAAACGTGTCAGTTTCAATAGTAGTGTCAAAGTTCACTATATACAGACATTCGCGCAGATCCCCCGTTTCGGAAACATTGCTCTGCTGGTCCTCCCGTTTAAGCGCATTCATTTTTGGGTCTCTCCTTCTTCTTGCATATTCTATTAGTAGTTGGTGTTTTTCCTCTTCTTTTTTTATCTTTTCTCTTCGTATCTCCATTCCTCCTGCTGGAGAGAGGTGAAACTATACATGGGCACTTCATTCGGCGACGCGGTTTTCTTTCGCTGCTGGGCGAGATGATGAGGTTTATTTAAGAATATAGATGTAAAAATCCAGCTCTTCAGTTTTTTCTCTCCTCCTATACGACGAAGACGGGAGTGTAAAGGAGCAAGGGGAAGAAAGGAGAAAGGAATTTATCTCCGCAGCACTTTGGATCGCGTGTCTTTCCAGCAAAAAGGTTTTTTTTCTTTTTTTTTTTAATACTTGTTCCTGCGTCCATGTGAATCGCTCCTGCCTTTCCTTTGTGGCTATTTTATATCTAACTGCAATTTGTTACGTCTGGACTCGGGTTTTCCTACAAGATTAGAGATTCCTGAATGGCTGACTGCAATTTACCTTGGAACTGGCCTCCCGATACTTGCTTATCCTGATCGGGTGCCTTTTCAGTCGCCCTCCTGTATTTTGAATGTATTGATCGCGTTTACTCCCCTTCTTACCCCATATGAGATTGCGTGTTCCGATTTGACTTTGCACTGCCCTGTCTTTTGAGATCCCTTTTTCTCCTCTTCGCTTCATAAACGTCAGCGATCATTTCGCTTTATAGCACTTTCCGGGGCCGAGATATGGCAATGGTAGTTAGCGTCTGGCGAGATCCGCAGGAAGACGTGGCCGGAGGACCTCCGAGCGGCCCCAACCCAGCAGCTCAGCCGGCGAGGGAGCAGCAGCAAGCGGCGTCGGCGGCGCCGCACACTCCGCAGACCCCCAGCCAGCCGGGACCCCCGTCCACGCCGGGGACCGCCGGGGACAAGGGGAGTCAAAATTCTGGACAGAGTCAGCAGCATATTGAATGTGTGGTTTGCGGAGACAAATCGAGCGGCAAACACTATGGCCAGTTCACCTGCGAGGGATGCAAAAGTTTCTTCAAGAGGAGTGTACGGAGGAACTTAACATACTCATGTCGTGCCAATAGGAACTGTCCCATTGATCAGCACCACCGAAATCAGTGCCAATACTGCCGACTGAAGAAGTGTTTAAAAGTGGGAATGCGGCGGGAAGGTGAATATATATATATATTATTTTTTTTAAAGCCCATTCATGATCACACATCTTAATAGCAGGCGTACAGGGCTGCCATGTTGCATTAAGGTCACAGGCTCCATAGCTGAGCATACTGCAGACTCTATCCGTGTTTTTGAGGGATGTTTGCATGAGTGGTTCGTCTCTCTGTTTCTGTGAGAGAGGGTAAAAGGCCATTGGAGCCACAGCAGCTATACTTGTAAATGCAGGTCGCCTGAACAAAGCGGCTCGTCCAGTTTACCATTTTTTAAAATTATTCTTGTATTCTAAACTTTACCATTTGCAAGCAAATGGTTAAGGTCCAAAAATTCTATTTCATATACAGAAGAATAGCGCAGAATAGAAGTGTATATGTGTGTGCATGTACGTGTCTCTTTGAGTGTGTCCGTGCGTGTGTGTGTGTGTGTGTGTGTACAGTGTGAAAGCCTAATGGTCCCATCCCTAACAGTACCTTAAGTAAGCTTACTAATTCATAATTGTACAGTAGGATTTGTGACCCGTGTGTGTGTGAGAATGTAAAAAGAACACACTACAAAGCCACGTCTCTTTCAGGCTGCTTGTGCTGACTAGACAGCTCAGACACACAGAATAATGTCGTTGAAGTTGTCCATGGCTCATTGTTTTGCTTGCTGCATTACAGGCCGTATAACTTTCCTCTCTATCTCAGGTGTTTGATGCCAGTTTATGCAGACATCCCTCAATTCCAGTCTATTATCTGCAGTATAAACTACAAGTCGGCGTGTAATGTGCACTGACTTGCATTAATATTTTATTTTCAATACACTTGCTGAATCCCCTTTATTCCCAGCTGACCTTTTGATTTGGGCTAAATCTATAAATGATATTGGATTTAATGCTAATTGTCAATCATATTAGTTACATGTTTGGCCATAGTTAACATTTGTTTAATAACCTAAGCATCGTCTAAATATTTTTGCTAAAGTAATATGCCATTACGCCTTAAAATGTCCACAATGTTACGTTTGTTAAATTTGGAAAACTGAAAATATATGCTTTTTATTTATCAGAGACAGTGTATTTCCATCTACACACAACCCTGCTTGATAGTCTGTGTCCCTAAAGACAAATTGGTGAAGATTGGAGAACACAGCATGAATTTTTCATGTTGCCCATAGAATAATTTGCTTTGTAATATTACAGTGTTACCATCTCTATACAGTAGTCAGTGTGTTTTGAAAAGCTTGTAAAAAATTCTGTTTCAGTGCACAATGTTTGAGAATAAACACACTAGTTGTAGCTTCCTTGACGGTTGTACCACTCGTGGACAATGTTTATCAGTCCTGGATGCACATTTCCTCTTTTTCTCTTTCTTTTTGTTAGCGGTTCAGCGAGGACGAATGCCTCCAACCCAGCCCAACCCAGGCCAGTACGCGCTGACGAACGGGGACCCTCTGAATGGCCATTGCTATCTGTCCGGATACATCTCCTTATTGCTGCGGGCAGAACCTTATCCGACGTCCCGGTACGGGAGCCAGTGCATGCAGCCCAACAATATCATGGGCATCGAGAACATCTGCGAGCTGGCGGCTCGTTTGCTCTTCAGCGCCGTGGAGTGGGCGAGAAACATCCCTTTCTTTCCCGACCTGCAGATCACCGACCAGGTGTCCCTTCTCAGGCTGACGTGGAGCGAATTGTTTGTGCTTAACGCGGCCCAGTGTTCCATGCCTCTGCATGTGGCCCCTCTGCTCGCCGCGGCGGGCCTCCACGCCTCCCCGATGTCCGCGGATCGCGTCGTGGCTTTCATGGATCACATCCGGATCTTCCAGGAGCAAGTGGAGAAGCTTAAGACCCTGCACGTAGACTCGGCAGAGTATAGCTGCCTCAAGGCCATCGTGCTTTTTACATCAGGTGGGTGTCCAACATGTCTCACATGAACATGTCTATATTCATAGGAGGCCTGGTTCTGGTAGTGGGAGTGAGGCTTACGGGGCGGTGGCATCAAGAATATGGCTGTCAGATATCGACTGGTCACAGATCCGAGTGCTCGAGATGTTTGTGTTGTCGATGAAAAAGCTATTTTGTCAGCAAGCTTGCTTCATATCCACTTACATGCATTCCCATGTCAGTTGTGGCCGCTGCCTAAGACGTGTAAACACATCCAGACTGAGTGAGTGCATCACGTATTTAAGTGCATCTCTCCGTTCAAAGCCTTTTAAAATCTGAGATAATTTACAATAGCACGGTAAATAGTATGTATTCTTTGAGCTTAAAGCATTTTGAGCCTGTCTGAATATAAAACCGAGATTGTTCGTGCCCATAAATTTTGGAACAGGTGTCAAATAATTGAGCGTAAAGATGAAATAGTCTGTCAGTGGGTGATGTATGACAGCTGATGCATTTATGAGTGTCGCTGCATGCTTTTATCCTTGTTTTTCGTGCACAAACACATGTCTTCGGGGGCAGGAAATAATCCCTAACAGACTGAGATCAAAAAGGCTGATGGAAGTTGACTCGTATGTCAGTGCATCTGTAGGACAGAACAGCACTTAATAACACAGCTTATTAGTGGATTCATCTTAGCTGATCTATTAATTGTCTTAGATACTGAGGATAGTTTCTCCTATCTCAAAGCTTTGAAAGTAATCGGCAGCAGTTTTTTTAAAGTAACCTACATTGTTGATAGCTTAATTGATGGCTGACTGGGGCACGGTTCTAAATGTCCTTATTTACTCTCGCTGCGTAATGTAGATGCTATTTTGTAGTTAGTTGTGTACGCTTGGTGTCATTAGGCCTGCTATGTCAGAGGAGTCTGGTGATTCTGGAAAGGAAAGTCTGAACTCACTTACACACCCCAAAACTATTTCTTAACTTTCCTCAAAGTTTCGACCTCACTGCTCTCATATTTGGCTTATCTAAAAAATAAAAAATAAATCTGAAAACAAGGCTTACATATTCTATAATTGGACACGTTTATGATATAATAACCATATTTATGATGGTTGTCAGATGTGTTTTCAACTTGAAGTAAAGATCCATTAAAAGCGCAATAATTTGATTTTACATTAAGAGGCTACACTTGTCTTTTAGAATATTTCAGTAATAATTATTTATTGTTAATGAAACTTTACAGGGATCTACAACTACTCATGTTAATTACCTATAAAAATTCCAATATTATATTATATTATATTATATTATATTATATTATATTACATTATATTATATTATATTATATTATATTATATTATATTATATTATATTAAATTATATTATATTATATTATATTATATTATTACTTCCGTAATTGCTCATGTTATTTCAAAATCCCATAGAGAGTGTGTGTGTGCATATAGTAATAAGGTGAGTATAATCAGGGACTAAATGATACAAAATCTAAATTATTGCTCACTAAACTTGTAAATATAAAATCTGAATCTGCATTTTAATCTAAACCAACTACAACATTTAGGTTCCTTTTTTCATCACTTAAGTAATGCTACTGTTTGGTGACTTTGCAATTGTTTACATTATAAGTTTCAGAAACCATAATGATTACTGCTCAGATGGGAGGGAAGGGGGGGTGTTGGCAATTTGAAACGCCAAAGTTGACGGCATTCTGATGACATATAATTTTACGCACATGATACGTATTTTCTTATATCAATTACCGGTCTTAACTCACTTGATAGATTTTTTTATTGACTTTATTCAAAATTAGCCTTCTCATCCTGCAACTGTAACCGTGTGCTGTGACACATCTGATCATATCTTTTTATTGCACGGCGTTCCAGTAATTCACCCCAGATTACCCAGAGAAACTCCATATACACATTAACATCCCCCATGTTTTCTAATAGATCACTTAGTTTGTGTGATAGGCTACAACTGATGTCGGCTACAGCAAGTCACGTGGCACTGTGCCAAGATTAGCGGGGAATGTTTGCCTTTAATAACACTAGCCTTGTCAGTATTTGATGCATAAATAATGGTGGCCTGAGTAAACTATTTCACCACAGATCTGGATCGTTGTCTTATATTAACTCCTTACCCACACGTGCATGTCGTGATGTGTGCCTTTGTTAACTTACAGAAATACTCGTTTGGATCTGGAAGCTATCTGCTCCCAAGTCTCAGCCTTGAGGTTGTGGGGTGCAGTGGTTACAGGGAGGCCTTATGGAAAGCTGTGGGGTGTCTTTGACCATCTTTCTCTTTACGTATGCATTCACTGCATATATTCTGAAATGCTTTGGATCGTCTATATCACTGCATTGCAAAATGCATGCCAAATAGCTACCTGCTATATTTTGCGAGAAATTTCCAAATGTAATTAATTTAAACCGTATCGATTGCTGAAGATTTTAAAAGAGACACTCAGCTTTAATCCATAGGGATTTGCACACATGGGGCTTTGGCCAGCCGGACTAAGGTCACAGTAAATCACCCCGAGATCTCAGCGTTGCCCCTGGGTTCATAAGGTTATTGTGTCTAGCGATAGTGAGTTATAGCGGGGAGAAATTACGCATAAGCTTAAAAGCTTCAGTCCAAAGCTTAATGTATAGTGCTTGAAAACTAAAGCAGCCTTTCATGTGTAGTTTCCACAAAAGCACAGCTCTAAACAGTATCTTCTGAGGACAGCTAGACTTCTTATGGGACCATATATGCCAGCGGTTACGCTGCTTGCATTTACAGCACTTTAATATGTATGCTCAGTTTGGGTGAAAAAAAAAAACAGATCCTTTTAAGACAGACAAAACACGCAAGAGACTAACAAGTCTCGTATGCCTTTGTCTATCTTGAAGCGTGGCTGCAGAACCCGCCAGTGAACACCCAGCACGCTTCGCCTTGTTGCACATGCTCATTTTCTGACATTTTATGTCTCTTCTCTGTGACTATTGACTTCACCTCCTCTAATAAATTTGATTGCTTTCAGCGGACTGTCCTATAGGCTACATGGAAAAACAGGCCAAGAGTGGTCTATGGAGAGAAGAGCAGCGAAATCACTTAACAGCTTACTGCAGAGTAATTAGGTCACATTACATCCAGTGTAATTTCAGATTCATCAGTGCCGTTTATGTTGCTTTATACTTGAATCCCTAGAGTCCAGACATAAAGAGCAGCGGCATTTGGGCCTATACCTTTCGCCATAGCTTTACTGCCCCATCACTTCTCAACACACTTATACAACTCTGACATTTAGCTCTATATTCTTGTTGATTGTTGTGAGAACAGGCAGCGATACCCTCCACTGAGTTGTACATCCTCTACCCCAGCAGCAAGTCCCCTGTTTATTCTGTATGACAGTCCCACTCGCTCAGTGTGATGTAGCATGTTTGGGCAGCTTGTTTGTTCATTCTACATTGTCAATAACATGTAATGGCGGGTGCTGAATGATAACCAGAGAGCCTTTGCAGGATATATATTGGGAATGGCAAGGTGTGCGCTTGGTAAGGCTCAATAGGGACGGAAATTGACGATGTGGTTCTGTGTTCGAAAATTGTAAAGAAAATATCGGCAAATTCACCAGCACTATAATTTGAGTGTTATGTCTTGTTGAATAGTTGGAAGGGAAAAAGTGATATAGGCCCTATGTGTATGCTACGTGATATCACAAGTTCCCCTGAGATGCACTTTTCTGCAACCATGGTGACCTGACATAATTAGAAACTATATTACAGTGATATATTCTTAGCCCACAGTTTTTGCTTGACTTGTTTTACGAAATGTATATCAGAATCAGAATTCAGTGACTTTTCCTCAAAAAACTGTACTCCGGGGTTCAGATAAGTAAGGATCTTAACTGTAGTGCTTTTGGTGTGTTTCTCAGACGCTTGTGGCCTGTCGGATGCTGCTCACATCGAGTCCCTACAGGAGAAATCCCAGTGCGCCCTGGAGGAGTACGTGAGGAGCCAGTACCCGAACCAACCCAGCCGCTTTGGCAAGCTCCTGCTGCGGCTTCCCTCTCTGCGCACCGTCTCCTCTTCGGTAATCGAGCAGCTGTTCTTCGTCCGTTTGGTAGGTAAAACTCCTATTGAAACCCTCATCAGGGATATGCTATTATCCGGGAGCAGCTTCAACTGGCCTTACATGTCCATCCAATGATCCCTCATATGAAAGAGGAAATAAGAGAGGAAAAAAAGGACCAAAATTCAGCACCCCTCACCCCATCCTCCTTCAAGAAGACTATATATAGGACCTTTTCTGAGAAACTTGGAAGACATTACTTTTTTTCTGTCTTCTGGGACTGTGATGGAATACATTATGTACAGAAAAATATTGGAACTGGACTTTACACCTGTGTAAATCCACCCTCATCTTCAAGAACAATACTCTTCATTTTGTAAAATACTAGTCTTTATTTTCCTTTTTTTTTTGTAAAAAATTCAAATAAAATGAAAAACATCATATGCGCAGTAAGAAAAAAGAATCAAGACTTAGCGGGAAAATAATGTTTCCAAGCAATTATAAGAATTGTCCTGTGTCTATGTACCTCTCTGTTTTGTATTTTTTCTGGTTCTAAACCAGGGTTTCTGTGATTCTATACTAATAATTTTTTGATATAACCTTTTGCTTCTTATAATGAGTGCGATATATGTTGTCGAAGCTATGTTCTCCAAGAATTAAAATTGAAGTGAAAATTTAAAAACAGAAAAAATAAAGAAATTTAGACGAATAAGAAACAGTCTAATCGCTGTGACAATATCACCACTGATGGTTGAACTTTTTCCCAATTGATACGATGGACCTGCAACTGCAGCAAACTGACCTCGAGGACATTTTTACTGACATTTTTACTCCAGGACGTCTGGGGCGCCTTTTCTCCGGGCCATGAGTGCGTGTGGAGTCGATCATCAGTCAAAGAGGAGAGACATGAAAATCAAAAGCACTTTTAATATATCATTTCAAATACATTTTGTTTGTTTCGTCTTGAAAATTTTCATTGTTTCTTGAATTTTATTGGTTGTTGCCTTCAATTGCTTACTCCATGATGCAGCTTTTTGCAGAAAGGTCGGTTGATGAAGTTGTGTGATGGTGACTGTACTATTAAAAAAAGAAATAGGCAACAATGTCTCATTCTCAAGCATTTTCCTGGGAGCAAATGTCAATGTGGTCGGGCTTATTTTAAACCATCAGAGGGGTCTGTTGTCTCTGTGCGCTCCTGGCTTCTATATGAAAAAGCACAAGTGAAACCTGGGTTATAAACATATTATTCTGAATTCATTGTTTGCTTCTGCACCGACCTGTGAAAACGAGGTGATGCAAGGGATCAAGTATGGTAATGCCACAATAGACGTAGGCTACATATTACATTTTGAAAGAACAGCTGGCATAACTGGCATTGCGGATACAAAGAAGGGGAGACAAAACGTGAGGAACCACAGCAGTGAGCACTCTGCCAGCCTGTGAGCGCATTAATGTTTAATATTTTTCCCAGACAGCAAGGGAAGCCTGTGCACCACACAGTGCCACCTCTATCCTTCCTCCCGTGGCTTAATCAAGGTGGTTCTCCATAAACCAAACAATACCCCCCCGCCTCACCCCTATTCCTAAAAACTCTGCCTTGATAGTGCATTGCATGCTTCGGTATTGATGTGGGCGTCATTTGGCAAAAGGGTTAGGCCCCGCTGCAAAGCTGCTGTGATATGCGTGATCAATCTGGAAAATGTATTTTACAGCATGTAAGCCAGTCGATAGGAACACCGAGTGTGATGCATTGTGTGGGAATGGAGAGGAGGAAGGCGAGGGAGGGAGGAAGAGAGACCGTGGAGCCAATGCTGAGACAAATGAGAGGAGAAACGTGTTAGAAGGAAATCAAGTGTCTGCGTGTGAGTGTGTGCCTGTGTGTGAGGAGAAAGAGAAGAGAGAAAGAGAAAGATAGGTGGCCTTGGTTTACCTGATACACTCGGAGTGTAATGAGTACATCGATAAGTCCACAATGTGTTAGATGGGTTACACACAGTTTCTGTCCCTGCGTTAGTCTGTCTGAGCGTCCGATCCCTCGTTTTCCCTCCATTTCCTCCACAGATTAGAAAAGAAGCCCAGTTATTTACCTGCAGCCCTGGCTGGCATCACTGCATTAAACTAACAGTAAGAGTGCAAAAATGTGATAAAAGTGGGGAGCGTTAAAAAGAAGAAAATGGGATTTAGGATTGACATTTATCAGCTTTGCCCGTTAGTCCTCCTCATCATCAAATGTGTTGCTTGTGTGCCATTTTGCCCACAACTTCATCTGCTGACTGGCAGTGATGAGAAAGAGTTGAACAGAAGCTGCTGTAGCATGTTGCAATCTCTGAGTTAGACATTACCCATTTTGTTATCTACCTTTTAAGATGATGGGAGGGGTAATAGTTTCAGAAGTCTACTCATCTGTACTGCTTGTCTGTTCAAAGGCTTAAGAAGTGTTGAAGCATTAATTAGTTGGTTGTTATGGAGGGATGAGGTAGTTTTTGCTTCAGATGCTCTCACACATTTTTATATTTGTTTCTGATTTCTGTTCCTGCATCCTGTACCTATGGGTCCATAACGATGTGAGCTACAAGCATTATTGTGATATTTCTGCAGACTGGATAGTTGTTTCGTTGGTGTGGATATAATAGTTCTCCCCAAGCTTTAGATCAGGGGAAAAAAAAAAATCAGCTGATGGGGCCTTCCCTTTCTGCATTATATGACAGACAAGATATAATGAACACAGCAAAAAAGACAATAGATGATTTTTTTTTCAAAAACTACACACACAATATAAAAAATCACACAAAATCCTGAAACACAACCATAACAACTCATCCAAAAGCCCTAAAATTATTTGCCAGTTTTAAATTTACAACTTTTCTTTTCTTTTCATTTCTGTCATCCACATGACTCTTTCTTGGATAACTATGAGGACTATATTTCAAGAAGAGGCCAAATGTTTGTGTTTCAAAGAACAAGTTGGCTTCACCGTGACCACCACAACAGTCCAGGTCGTTTTTGTTTTATGTTGCTCCGTGTCCGGGCTAGATTGTTTACTGGGTTATTCAACGCAGCTTTCAGCTGTTTGTCTCCACACAACAAATTCAGAATCCCTCCAGAGTAACTGTCTTCTATCCTCTTGCTGAGAGCATTCTGTTCTAGTATTGTTACACTGTAGGCTATATAAAGCAGTAGTTCAAAAACAGATGAAATGGTGGCATGTGTTCCTAATTAACGTTTCAGTATAGCAACACAAGAAAAAAAAACCACACGAGGACTCAAAACAGTGATCATTTGTATTTAGGCTGTAGACCAGTCTTGACTCTCCTTTCTTTGATAGAGGCTTAAATTAGTATATTATGTAATATGTTGAATATTGGAATGCTGTGCTTTAAATAACTGCTGTATATATATATATTTTTTTTTTTTTACTTAGTCGTTTCTCGTCAGATTTACCTTGCGATCTGATTATATAATCTATTATTAGTTAAACAAAAGAAAAGGGAAAATACACAAGGAGGAGAGTGAATTTTCTGTCAGATGGCCCATAGCTGCGGTGGGTAAGGGAGATGGATATGTGGTGCACTATAGGCTCCATTTGTGTCTCTGTAATTTCGGAAACTCTGGTTAGCAAAGTGTTACTACGAAATGAGTTAAATAACCATTTACCTTTGTCTGGTTTCATTCATCAAACCACAAGTGGAGGACTCCTAACACGGGGGGCTATTTGTTTGCTTTACACAAGCAGCTGGGTGCGATTTCACGTTTGAGATATCTGTCTGAAAGCGAAACATTTATTATCCCAGGTTGTCAGCGAGCCTATTTCTCCAAAACCCTCAATGCAAACCGGCAGTGTTCTGCAGGAGTGGAAATGTCCTATTGGCGTCACACGTCACTACATTTCACTTATAGCAGCCCCGTTTTCCCGGTCACATTTGACAAATGCTGTTGTTTGAGACAATAACAATTTTCAAATAGCGGCTCTGTCTATGAATGGGGGCCGCTCTGAAGTATGACACGACTTATTTCTCATATTGTCTTGTGCGTAAAAATGATGGCAACACATGCAGGACAAGTGCTTCGTTGTGTCTGCTACGCAGCTCATCCACACAAGCTTGCAAAATGGCTGGGAACGCACAGGGAGGACTAATTTCCGAAATTAAATGGATTTCTGTGACTTGTTTGCTGTATCTCAGCATCCAGCCTGAGTTTCTTGTTGTATTGACTGCACACAGTCAATGTTGAGGAATAGCGTGTGATTACAGTGTGCTGTTCTGAGATCTGTCCGCAGACCACATAGGCAACCTTTAAGCCATGGATCAAATCCAGCCCTTCGGGATATAAAATGAGCCTAGTTGTGAATGTAACACAAGGGGACGCCTGCCTGCTTACGAGCGTACACCCCCGCGTGTGCACATACACGGTTGTCATAACTATGTGCAAGGCAGTGGTTGTAATTTTGTCTATATTTGTAAGGTATTTCTGAGTGTTTGTGTGCTGGCACGTTCCTTGCAAGCCCGTGCGTAAAAGCGTGTATCCACAAACGTACGTTAGCGTATGTGCTCTCGCTGCTGGTTGAGAGAGAGAGAGAGAGAGAGAGAGAGAGAGGTGATTGTGAGAAAGCCCGGATCGCTGTGTAAGCGGATCTCTTTGTGTTGATTTAGGAAGACGTTTGCTGTATATAACGTTCAAGGCTGATAATATCATTGCCTGGCCAGATAAATAAAGCATTGGCCAAAACCATCGGGTCAGCTATCGATCCGCTTTTTCTCCCTGAGAGAGCGAGAAGGCGGGGTGGACAGGAGGAGGGGGACTGAGAAAAAGAAGGAGAGAAAGGGAGAGAGACCTAACTCATTAGCATTCCACAGCCATGGACTAAACGCTGACAACTAACAGAGATATCCAGCTCTACACCACTGCATGCATTTTCCCCCCGTTGTCTTCCCCTGGCCCTTCATTTCCAGCGGACAGATTTCTCGTCACAGCCAGCACATTTTTATTTATGCCCTCTCCACTCCTCTTGCACGAATGGACCCCTCGCACAAGAGAGGAAAAAGCCTCTGGTAAAGCAGAGGGGAAAATGAGGGAGTGATGTTGTAAAAACTGTGCAGAAGTGACAGCGCTAAGCACACCGGCTTTGCTTGAGAGAGATACAATTGTTTGTGACGTGACAAAATGGGAGACGTTTTAAATGGAAATCCTATTTGTCATTACTTCCATATTTTATAATCTGAAAAAAGAAAATCTGTTCCCTGAAAAGATTCAAAATAGGAGGGGGGGGGGGGTAATTATGACTGTTTAAGATATGTAGTAGTGTGGCTGAATTTAGTGTCTTTTTAAGCTTTGAAACGTTTGTAAAATTGTTTTCTTTCGAGGATGTTATTCACCAGTATCCCTAAATAAATTAGGTATATACTATGAGACCAGTAACAGAAATTTAAAACATCTGAGTTTTCTTGTTTGTTTTTTCCATTGGTATTCATATAGCAAATTTCTTTTAAATAAAAGTCTGAAAACTTGAAAGATTTAAAAAAATGATATATAGAATTTTAATGACATGGTTTAGACAAGCCCTTTTTTTCCAGACGACTATATCTCAATATGGGCTCAAGTCTCGCCTAACAATGACAGCTGTTCATCTGATAGTAACTTCTTTCCAAGTTTTCTCCCCTCCCACCCCGGGGCCCCCGGTCTCTGTCTTGCTTTGTTGTTTTAAAATATGCATGTCTCTCCGGAATGCCAGTCACGGGTCCAAACTTTGTGTGTCCCAACCTCCCACATGATGAAATGATCCTTTTAAAGCGGGCTCAATATGTCTCAATCTGCACTCCTCTCCCCTCTCTAAAGCTTCTGGGTTCGGGACACAGCCCAGAAACATATTAATTAAAGCGCACTTTACTGCGGACTTTTTAGCACTGAGGAGGAAGATGCGGTTGGATCAAGTCAAACCCTGTCAGCGACGGATGGATGAAGATTCATGGCAAAAAAAAGGGAGAAAAGTAAGGCTCATTTTGACTCTCTCTCTCTCTCTCTCCCTGTCTTTCCACAGTGTGTGTGTGCGTCTTTTGCACAGTGTTCGTGTGTGTTCCTCGGACTGAAACGGATAAAGCCAGGGGGAGTGAGTGAGAAAGAGAGAGGGATGTGTGAGAGAAAGGGGAGGAGGGATACATACGTAAAAAGTGAAAGAGGATGGACGTTTGTCTGTTTATGTGGGTGTATGCGTTTATGCATGTGTGTATCAAGAAATTAATAAGCACGTGGCGTTAAACTCCAATGTGCAACTTTTCTCGTGTAGCCTACAGCTGTTTGCTTGCATGGTGGTGTTTACATGTGTGGAATAAACCACACTACCTACCAGGAAAAAGAGGAAAGGAAATGCTTGGTTTTAATGGGGAAAGAGTAAATCGGATGTTACGGAGTGTTTGCAGCTCAAGGAGAACTCCTAATTCCTTCTGTCAAGTTTGAGAGGATGTCTACACGTTTCTCAGCCAATACTAAGGACAAAACGACCAAATTATCACAGATGCGGGGGCGTGTATTAAAGATAAGTTAATTAAATCTCGGGAAAAGTTTGAGTTGGAACCTGTTGCTTCTCTCAACATAACAGTAACCAGTACTGTGAAAACATCCCCTGAGCCCTACAGCATCTCATCCCACCATAATCCACCCCACCGAAAATGTAAACACACGGGGAGTCTTTGGGAGACCAGCACAAACAAATTGAATTTAATGACTGTGTTCATTTATTAAATTCAGACACGTTTTAATAGACATCCCAACAGTCTGATTATGTCAACATATGGAAGGCCGCGCAGCAAGGCCCGGGCTGACATACCTGATAACGCCTGCTTTCCAGCAATATTTACGGCTTCTCTTTCTAATACAGTCCAGATGGTGTGTGACTGTGCCACCGCAGTCGGCGAGTTCCTCAATTTTTACTCCGCAGCATTTTGTTGCAATTACATCAACGCTGAGAGAGAGTTTATTGGTGACCCACTTTCACGGCGTTATGATGAAAAAAATAAAAAAATAAAAAAAATAAAATAGAGAAACAAATTTTGTCGAAGAAAAAAATAAGTTTGGACCGCGAGTTAAAGGTGACGATATTTGCATGTAAAGTTTACTTTTGACTCAAAGACAACTTTAAAGATTTAAAACACAATCTCATTGAAGGATGCTCTTAAAATCGCCCCCACTTCATGGTTTGATGGATTAATATGTTATGTAGACAAAACACACAGGCTGCATTCATGCCTGACCACTCTTGGTTGTTTCTTCTACGTTTTTTCAGTCAGTCACTCAAGCAGAATAATGCATGTAAAGATATAATCCACTGAGCACACACCCTCTGTAGTCATTTAGCTATTTTATCCTCTGACAATAAATTGGCAAGCTTTTTTGCAGGTATCCAACCTATCATGGCATAATAAACGCCTGTTTGTCTGCTAAAAAGATTTTTTATAAACTTATTTATCTGTTTATTTGAGTGCATTAATGCAGACACGATAAAACTATCATCTGAATATAAGAAATGTAGCTATTTTACATCCATCTGTTTGCCTACACAAAATATTTTGCATCTATCTATCTATCTATCTATCTATCTATCTATCTATCTATCTATCTATCTATTTATCTATCTATCTATCTATCTATCTATCTATCTATCTATCTATCTATCTATCTATCTATCTATCTATCTATCTATCTATCTATCTATCTATCTATCTATCTATCTATCTATCAGAGTTGCAGATCAAATTGTCGCCATCTGTGTATACCTGGATTTCTCAGGAAGGCTGTTGTAGGTCTATTATGATTAACTGAAACGAAGCATTGAAAGGTATTTTTCATCTATGCCACAGGGTACCGCTCCTGACAGTGGTAAGGTTTCTCACTGAGTCCCTTTAGTCACAATGCTTGGATCTCTCTCTCGCTTCCAGCCACCTCAGAGGACATGCGGCATGTTGATAAATACATGTCTTTTTTCCATCTTACTCAGCACCATCCATCAAATTTGTATGTCCATGTTAGACTGCTGTGCTTGAAGGAGGGAGAGGAAGCCAGCAGGCGTACAGAAACACACTAAATCTCCAACAAGGGATGTGTTGTTCTCCGTCTACAAACTGCATAATCACCTCGCACCGTGTTCTGGTCATGTTAACGTGGTGAAGTGTCTTAAATCAGGCCATACCAGGGCTATTCTGTTTGGAGATGTGGCAGTGGTATTTTGCTGCACTCGGTGGGTTAATAACCTCTTCACGCACGATAACCGCTTCGTTTTGATCCTCGTAATACGTTAGATGGGGCTTTTTTTTTTCTTCTTCTCCTTTTTCTAGCTTGCCCACGGCTTGGACCACTCTACAGAGGACCAGTCGCCCTGTGGTTGCAAACTCTTTGTGGTCTCACATACCGTCGCTGTGATTATAGAAGTGCCTCCTCTCTCTTGTTAAAGAAGCAAAGCTCTAATCTAGCTTCAGTGTACCCCCCCAAAGCCAGTGCGCTATACTGAGAATGTACGCGCGTGCGAATGTGTGAGTGCATGCATGTTTGAGGCAAGAGTGAATGGGGGTCGTTCGGAGCGAGAGAAGAGGGGAAGGGAAGGGTGGGAGAGCGAAAAAGAGGGGGGTTATAACGGAGTGGCCCTTTCCATCGTTTGAGTGACACGACCCCTCTCTTCTCTTCAAAGGCCATGCAGAAATAAACGCATCTCATTTGAATGGCGATTTTTCTTGGTGGTATTTTACAGCCAAGATTTCTGGAATAGGAATGTGTATTTTTTCTCTCTCCTTGCAATATTGAATTTGGATGGTTCTGGTGGCGGGGCATTCAATATTCCCATCTCTCCACATGCAGCATTCTGCAGGCAGTGTGGTATTTTGTCCATGACTACACAACCACCAACACCCCCCACCAACTCTGCACCCCCACCCCGTCCAAATTCATTTGCATCCGCTGATGATATCAGTAAAGAATTGCTGGCACCGTATGAGCCAAAGTGGGGGGAGAGGGCTTATTTGGATAAAACTGGACCGCAGAGTGGACACGGCCTTAAAGGTCAGTCGGCCATTCATGTCAATGTGGCAGGGGGTGTGTGTGTGTTGTGGGGGGGTCGGCATGGGGTTGCCAAAGAGGCTTATTTGAAAGCAGGCGTATATTTGAGGCAACGGAATGAAAAGACGTGAACCACAAAGCTCGTCATACTTCAAATACGCCCCGTCACATCTTCACTCTTTCCTTTCCAGGCAGGAGGCGGGTATATAAAGTGGGTTCTCAGTGCTGTGGCACGGCCCGCAGAACACGCAGCAGAAAATACAACATCTGGACCAAAGAGGGGATCACAGAGGTTTAGGTGCACAAAAGAAGTTGTTTCCAAGGTTCTCACTAAGTAGCTCCCTTTGATTTGTGAAAATAAAATTCTGGACGAATTAAAATGAGGAGGCTAGTGCGGCTGTTAGAAAGTTCCCTTCAATGCTGCTGATGTGGAGCAGTCCATGTTACCTCGCAGTTGTTTGCAGCACCATAATGTGAAGAGATAGAAAACCGTTCTGCATTTATTCTGTATAGCATCAAAATAGGACATAGCTAAGGAGCAAGCCTGTCATTTTCTGATTATTGGGCTCTGCGCTACAATTTTGGCAATAGTGCAAAAATATCAAGGATTTAGGCCTACTTCTCAGGCAAAAAAAGGGAGAAGCTGGGTCAAGAATATGACGGTATATGTGTTGTATATTTCAACCCCATGCTGTAACCCTACAAAACAGAGGAAAACTCAAGCACTATGCTTTGCTCATTTCTATGTTAGGGGTTAAGATTATCTAATATTATAGAGACCTCATGTTTGAATTCCAATGCAATAAATCATAAATAACCTAAAGTAGTTTAGAGATTAAATTCAGAACTATCCTCTCAACACAAGAGAATAAACAGAATCACACAAGTTTTAAAAAGAGAGGGGAGAAAAGAAGATAAATGCTGCTATATTTCCCTTTACATTTATAAATCAATAAATGCAGTCCCTTGCTTGTCTAAACTCCAATTTACTCTTTGGACACATACATTCCCTATCCATTGTGCCCATCCGCACACTCAGCACACAAACACATGTATCACTTCTGCATGTGTATATATAATAAAATTAGGTGAGGTATATTTCAGTAAAAGGAGTTACAATCTTATTATATTTTTTATGAAACTATATCAGTAGCTTAAGGGTATCCATGCACTCCAAACTTTGTTTCAGCACATAGGGAGGGATTAATGAAAGCTTTGATGGGCGAAAACACAAATTCCTGATTGTCCAGGAGCAAACGACAAGATTGCAAATATGAACAATTCCACCTCTGCAACACTGCAAAAAACTATTTTTGCGAAAGATGATCACTCACAAATTACATTTGAATTTATGTCGATCGTGATTTGTTGGATATTAAGGTTGCAGTTTCTATTCTCTTTAGCTGCGAATCTAACACAAAAATATGTATTGTTAGTTAATTCTGCTTCTGAGACGATCTGGGTTGTTCCACGGGTTAGAGTTTGCATCTGAACTTCTCAACCTTTCCCTTCTAACATGTACTAAGATGAATAATGACACGAAGGGTCCGCCGCTTGAATGAAGCACGCTGAAGGTTGATCATTTCAGATATACAGCCCTGCATTGATTGCTGCACTAATAGAGCTTGTGCCCCCATACTCGCGATCTGGCTTTTACCACTGCTACCATTATTACTGCCTATACTGCACGTGTCCGTAACTGCTATTGCTCCATCATTACCAACAATGATGTTTCAGTGAACAAGACTTAGTTGCATGTGTCTTTGTGTCTGAAATAAACGGCTGCGGTGAGGATGACAGATTACGAAGCGAGGATTAGACATATTACCTACCGCTTTACACACATGACTCTGTGACTTACCTTTTTACAATGGGCAAAATTAACCTCTTAACACATCTCCGTAGCATTAGAATATCTTTGTCTTTCTTTATAGACTTTATATACACCTATACATTCAGCCAAATATGCATCGTTTGTTGCACACATACAAATCTCAGATAAAATATTATGATGGAGCTCGTGAAAAATACCATCAACATATTTTTTCTTTTCCTTTTTAATTTTGGGGAGTAAGCTGCTCAGTGCCCCTCCATCGCTCACTTTTACATTACAACCTCACCTATTTTGAGCTCGAACACTGATCAGCTGGTTTGACCCCTCCAATGCGCATGCAAGTTAGACTCGATCCGAAATTAGAACCAGCAGGCTTTACACTAACACCTATCAGCCACTTTGGATTGGGTGCTGCCCGCGAAGCAGGCTTACACAGCAGAGCCGGGATCGCTCCGTGGCTTGCATTAAAGTTCTGAGTGTTTGGGAGTGCTAAACCGCGCCGTTTCTTGTGGCGTCCCTCTGCGCCCCTGTGTGCTGTGTGCGTAAAGGCAGCCTTCGTCTCCGACCCTCTGTGCTATTATTGTTTCTATCTTAGTTTGCTAGATGGCGCTCTGCGTTGTGGGACCCTCTAGAAGCGCCCTGTACCCTCTCTCCCTCTGCACTGTGCTCTCAGGCTCAGTCAACGGCGCAGCAGAGCAGTTTTTGCATGACCATTTTTTAACCAGGGGTTTCAGCAGCTACTGCCGGCTTTAAAGCGATCTTAACGTTGTCAGTGGAGGGAACCCTTCATAATGACTTCATCCTGCGTTGACTGACGTTTTGGTTTTAAACTGAGGATTCGCATGGCAAAACCAGCCATCAGTAACCCATTTCCCTGTATTGTAAACTCTATAATTGCCGCACGATATTTGAATCGTTTTAGAAATGCAATGGTGTTGAACATATATACACATTGAAATCCAAATGATGCTGAAAGATACGGAACGATGTCAAACATAATGATAACAATGGTAATAATATTATGAATAATAACAATGATAATAAAAAAACATGATGATGATTATGATGATGATAATTTGAGTAAATTCGAAAATTAAAGATGAAACAGTGAACCGATGAGTTCGCATAGAGAATACACACAGTAAAAAAAGAGCAGTTTATTTTCTTGACAGTAAGTCTGTTAACTGTAATGACGCATCATTATCCTGTAAAGTGCAGTCAAATGCAAAACAAATCAGATTTCAGCTTAGAAAATTGTAAAATTAACGAAAATCAATCTTTGTATAACGTTTTGTTTCAAATTTTTTGGGAGATCATCGGTGCAACTTTATGTTCTGTTTCGGCGTGGTTATTATCCAGGAAAGGCATCCATTGTTTTGTTTGCTGAGTGGCTCACTCTGCTCTTAGATATACTGCTGCAGTTATACTTTCACTAAATAGCGGCTTGTCGGTGTCTGACGTTGATTAATGTGTTGGAGACTCGGAGAGCCTTTTACAGCTGTCTTGAAAAGCCGCGTGGCCCCAGAGCAGCCGCGAACAGATCAGGTGCAGGAGCCTCAATGCTGCACTCCGTGACAAAGAGACGCGCACTTAGAACGTATTTGGAAGGAGCCTCTGCTGCACTGAAAAGAAAACTTCGCTAACATTTTTATTTCGAAGATCTTTTGGGGGGCACCGTTTTAGGCAAAATTTAGTCTGAATTGTGTAAAGAAAGAGGTTGTAAGATGAGATTGATTTGTTTATAGGTTGCGTATTTTAACTGTGTTTTTATTAGTAAAAAAAAAAAAAAAACAGAAAACAGCTCACCTCTCATGAAGCGAAGCATGAACCCACTCCATGTGGGCTGTGAGTGGTCGTTTTGGATTTTTTTCACCCTCACTGTGACTTCATTCGTTACTCACATAGACATGTCCAATCACAATGTGTACTGGAGTCAACTGGATTATCAAATGAGGATTATTTTTTAAGAATACGAAATCTTTTATTTAATTCATTTTCATGTCAACCTCTTTACAGACAACTTAACTGGCAAAGATGGTACTCCTTCAGTGTTTGGAAACTTAACAAAATCTTTTTTTGCAAACATATAGATGAGTAGGGACGAGCTTTAGCACAACACACAAATAACAAACTAATTGGGAAAAAGCAGAAATGGGTCTTACCCCCCTTGTTTATAGAGCAGTGTAACCGCATGCAAGGTTTCACTGTTGATTAAGCTGTAATATCAGATTGTTCTTGACTCCCCCTCCACAGTCACACTTCCTCCCCCGTTGGAACCTGGGTGGTGTGGCACAGCGGGTTCACTTGTATACTGTATGAGGGGCCTCTCCACCTGCAGCTCCCACACGACACAAACCCAGTCAGGTTTCACCTCCTTCCCTGCTAATCCACCTCGTCTCTTACTGCTTTTACAGGAATCGGTTTAAAAAGCATTATTAGGAACCGGTGGAGAGAGGGAAGCATACTCTAATTATTTATGTGTCTATTTTGGATATTGGTCCGCTACAGATACTTCAGAGTTTGAGAAAGGTACCATTTGTATTTGTTTTCTACGACTTAAACAAGCCATGATCTCACACGTGAAGTAAAATAGCTGAGAGAACCCGCAGGCAAATTGCGCGGGTTGCGAGTTTAGTTAAGATTGAATTATGCATGGGGACAAAACGGATGATGAACTCAATTGAAATTGATCAGAAATTGAAGAAAAAAGGGCGACAGAGAATAAAAATAAAGAGATACATGAATACTGTAGCCCCTTTCTTTGTTTTAGACTTCCTGTTGCCTCTTTGTATCTGAACTGAGTCCAGTCGCCTCTTTGAAATCGCAGACTTCACGATTTGGGGAATTATTCTAATGTCTGACTAAAGCTAAGAATTTAATACCACCCAACCTATATCTAGACTAATTCACTCTTTTTCTACATTCCTTTCTTTGCCTCCTTAATCGAATTTGCCACATTTAAGCTGGTTTGTGCGGATTTTAACGCATAAGCAGCCATTTGGGCTCCATCTCTTGAATGACAGAGAATACGAAGGTTTGTCATAAATTCTTAAGTAGAAAACAAGATATTTCACCGGCACAGTGGGGTTTTAACGAATTAAAATAGCTCACTGCTTGTCTGCGATAAAAACAAAAAAAAAAGGTATGGGATCGAGGCGCACGCTCGTTAAGTAACTCGCTGTCAGTATAGTTAGCAGTGCTCTGATATGGACGGTGGCTGCAGAGCCTCATCTCTTGGGGTTTTAATTAACAAGCTGTCTCAAAGCTGTAGAGCTCCATCAAACAGCCTCTCTCCCCCTCTCTCTTTCTCCAACAGCAAATCCTCCTCCAGTCACTGCCTTGGGCTCTTTCTCAAACTTTAGACGTGCTGCTTCCCAAATCAACTTGTTACCGCAGTATGTGCACCAGCTGATAGGGTGTAACTACACTGGGAAGATCTGCAAAATATAAATTGCTTGTTTGCTTAGCATCTATTAACGAGCACTGATAAGCGCGTTGAGACACCAGACGTCCACATACTGTATGCATGCCGTTGGACTTGACTTCAAGCCTGGGCGGTGCATGAAGAATTGTTGCTATCTCTGTCTTTTCTGTGATAGAGACGACTTGTATAGTCTGCGAAAGCGAAATCTTCAAATGCATCACAAATGTTCGATTATCCCCCTCTAACCTTCCAAACGTGCTCTGAGTGATGAATCAACATACTTTTTAAATTGATCCAAGTGGTGGAATGTAGCGGCACAGCCGCTGTTTGATGGCATAAGTCACTTTAAGTTGACTTTAAGAGGTAATACAGTATGTAGAATTATTAAAACGAGCTCCCCCTAAAAACACAGCAGATGAGCACGACGATAAGGATGATATACAGCCTCAGCATCTTCAGTAGTAATTTATCTGAGTTGTTATCTGAATGATTTGTTTGACATCTCACATGTACTTTATAGTAGCCTACATCTTAACACTTCAGTGACATTTCCACTTTAAGGATTTTTACTTTCATTGTTATTTTGCAGCTTCCACACAAGTTAAGAATCAGGGAATTCCCTCAAAAACTGGAGAAGAAAATAATATTTAGCTGAATATCAGTAGTTTGAAATTGAGTTAAAATAGCATGGCTTAAACTGACATTCAAACTATAGATGAATTCCTTAAAGACGCAAAACATTGAATAAAATCTCTGCGTAAGTGTAGCTGAGTGTGGTTTATAGACAGTTGGCGCAGAAGCCAATGCAAAGCGCCAACCTGCTTCTCTTGATTTACCACAGAGTTACAGAGTGTAAGCACCAGCCTCAGAGAGGATTTGTCTTTGGTGAGGGAGCTCTCCCTCCCTCAGCCTATAGCAAAGTTGCTGGGCTCCCACCGTGGCCCAGACGGGGGTAATTTGATAGCAAGGCAAGGTCAAGACAGTGCGCTGTCCATGGTACTGCGCGGGGCAGCCTGGATGTTATCATCAAATTAGACAGGACAAGTTTCAAATCGTTGCCACCCCCGGATGTCTGGAGACCAACAGCAGTCGGAGTTAAAGTCCTAACAAGTCCCCCCTGACAGGTCAACACCTCAGCACAAACACACACCTCTGATGCAGCAGCCTACAGGTCAGCAGAGCTGTGTTGGCGAGATAAGCGCCAATCCCATTGAAGGCTCTGAGTGAAATATAGCTTTAGGTCCACTGTTGCACTGCAGGCGTGGCATGGGAGTCGGGCAGTTGCTATTGAATATCTTTGAGATTTTTTACACACATTTATACACACACACACACACACACACACACACATATATATATATATATATATATATATATATATATATGAAGCACAAGAACTTAATATATACATATATATATATATATATACATATTAAGTTCTTGTGCTTCAAAATGTATATAATTCTGCTTTTGTTAAGCTGTTTGTGTGAGGAATATCCAGTCGTCCCAAAAGTCCCTCATATAACGGTTCAAATAAAAGTGAAACTTAACTCTCTATTTATAAGTTCTAACGCTAAATGATTATACTTTGGACGCCAGAAGCCAATACATAAACAAAATTGAAATAATATAAATATATTATTTGTTGAAAGTATTTCTTTCCATAAGAAGTTACTTTTATTTATAAGTTGCACATTAAACACTCTATAGTATCACATATTCGTTCTTTTTGCACGTCAGTTAAATGAACAAAGCTGAATTTATTACGAATGTTGTATAAATGGTCTCGCTTTAATTTAGTTTTAATCGGATACATGATTTGTTTTTTTATTGCAGTCAGACTGAGTTATTCAGCAGTAGATTGGACTAACTTTGGTCGAATTTTGCAACAAGGAAATTGTTTTACAACAAATGTCAAAGTAATGCAACTCTACTTTCTCTTTCAAACGTGTCAAGATTTTAAAAGCCGTATCCCATGGAATAATCAATGGTTAAAACGGTGCATCTCGACGTTCTCTGAGCCGCAAAAACTAAAACATCCAACAGTATCTCTAAGTGCATCATGGGCTATGTATTTTCCAGAAAGCAAATGCCATTAGCACGAATCTATTTGTGACAGATCAGAAATGCGTTTGAGGTGAGAAGGGATCTCAGAGAGGAGGGAAGAGGGCACTGATTAGAGATTCTGCCAATCTGTCACCCACCATGACAGCTTTTGCTGCAGGGATAAACAGCAATAAAGTAGAGTTGGCCGCTGTGTCGTTAACTCCACACACGCACACACAAAGCCTTGCCACCGGAGGAGCAGGTAAATTCACTCAACTCCTTACAGGGTCCCCCTCGCCTATCATCGCCTCTGTCTCCCTCCCTGCATGTCAAACTACCCCTTCCTCCGTCAAACTCTCTCTCCCCTTTCATCCTCCCTGCTGACTCAGGTAACACAATGAGGACCTCAGCGACAAGAAAGAAAGCCATTCAACCGGATGGAGATACTGTGGACGGCAGAGAGGGAGAGAAACGTTATATTTGAATGGCTGATAAAGAAGTGCAATAGATGGGAGGAGAGTCTAAGCCGTCGGGATAGAAAGGAGGGGTTGGGCATCACAGAGCAAGCTGCAAGGTGACTGCAGGCCCTTTAATAACACAAGAATATTAACTCGCTTTACCACGCAGATTCGAAATGAACCCGGCTTCACTTAAGGGGTCTCGCAAACCATGAAATACACATCAAAACATACACCTGCCAAATCCCACCACCTATATCCCTCCAAGCTCACTCCCTCCTTTTCTCCACCCGAGCTGTCTGTCATGGTGTGGCCCGGCTAATTTGAGTTCATTGGATGGCAATAACTTCATTTAGACCTTCATCTCTTTTTGGGGGATGTAATGAGGATGCAGGGTGCTGCCAGTGAAAGGCCGTTCCCTCAGCAATAATAACTTGGATTTCTTCTTACCCCACGCACCGCCGTGTTTATCCTCGGAGGGCTGCGTCCACATGATGAAACTCATCTATAATGTGTGATTTAATATCGCCTTGAACCACCCCCCACCCACCCCCCCATTTTAAACCCAAAAGAGAGTGCAGTGTTTGAGTGGTTCAGTGGAGGAGTTGCATCGCAAAAGTAGTTTTCGTTCGTTCTATCGAGGTTTTTATTCCTTATTGAATTCTTACCAGGTCTGTTTTTCTGAGAAAAGGCTGATACAAATCCGCTTCTAAAGAACTTTAACATTTGCAACATTTGTTGTTTGCTTTAATTACACTATTTAAGAATACAAAACGGTTATTCTAATATTACTTAGCTGGCTTAAAAATTAGCCTGAAATATTGACTGATTTGACACCTTCAGATACTTTTTTCATAAAAACAGAGAGTATAAGAAATATTGCGTGACCGAATAATGAAATAGAAAGGCATGTTTTTTTTTTTTCTTAATCAGGGCCTTTTCTCTCACCACTATTTAATCAATATCTCACCATCTGCAAATCGTTATTGATTTGGGGATAGTTGTACTTTACGGATTTGCGGAATTACTTAATTATTTCGTTGCTTTAAGTGTAAGAAAAATATTATTTCATCCACAGCCAACGTCCTTCGATTTATTATGAATGAAAACAAAAGTGTGCACCGAGCTAACATTTGCAGATCAATGAATTAAGCGTGGTGGAGTTGTTATTTATACAGTTTTAAAGGCTTTGATAGGGAAGTGATCTTTTTTTTTTAGTTTTAGATTGGACTAAGAACCACATTTTAATGTAAAAAGAAAAACAATAAACTTTTCTGACAAACATTGAATAGATAGTTTTGATCACCCTTTATTTAATTTGACGTCCTTAGGTAACGACAAAAAGGAAAAAAAAAAGATTCACAACAGTGAAGATATTTTTTAAATTGTTGTTTTAAAAGTTTCTCTCATTATCTCAACATGAGTAAATAAGTGTTTAACTCTAAATTGTGCTTTGCTTGTACAATGATCAAATCTACATAATGGATTCTAAATTGCATTTTTATTGCCTCATGCTACTTACTCATCTTACCTTAAAATCATATATTTTTCAGTGTCGTGTTTTCGTGCGGTACATCAGGTCAGTAGAACCACAAACTTAATCAGAAAAAAAAACCGTACAGTAAACAAAACGAAAAAAGAAAGAAAACAAAACACTTGAGCTCCTGTTGGTTTGAACTTTCTCCATAAGTAACTCTGCTGCAACTGTAAACGCAACGTGCGTGTTCAAATCAACACGACTGAGAACACCCAACACACTTAACTTTTTGGGGGGCGACTATGTGGTCTTCATTCACCTTTTGTGTTTGTGAATAGCATGTTCAACAAAAGGCACACATGTAAGATGGCTTCGATCAGTTTATTACATTTTTCAATAAATATGTTATCAAAAATAACACACTTGAATAATCTCATGTAGAAGATATATAGTCACCTTTAAAGCCCAAGAAAGGCGCCGATCTCAGGCCTAGCTCGAGCCCCACCATCACTCCCGCTATTCAACAAGACAAAATGACCACATTTCCCCAGTAAGTCGTCGGTGGCCTGTTAAAGTAGGCCACTGAGCTGTGTTACACTTCCTTTCCATCCCTCCATCATCGCTGCCTGCCTAACAGTATTTCCCTGGAATCATCAGAGAATTCAGCCCCAAATCTTAAAAGTCAATGCCCTTTCTTCAAATGTATTGCATTTCAGAGGGTTTTTTTTTTTTTAACTGCAGGAGTCTTTAGGCCAGCAAAGTATCAGAGGAGGTGTAATTGAAGGGGCGGTGAGGGGATAGAGTAGCGGTCTGCCTGAAAGCTCCTATTAAAGCCAAATGGAGTGAACACCGTAAAACGGCGCTGCCAACAGCTGTCCCACAATCGGAGTATTATATGCCAGGATCCTCAAGCACGCACAACGCACACACACATTGGACTCTGCTGCTGATGTTACTGGCTTCTTGGAAGTATTAGACAGCTAAGCCAAGAAAAAAAAACGAGAAAAATAAAACGAATAACCACAAGAATATCTCAATTGTGTACTTCTTATATTCAACGTAGTTGTGGTTCTTGATGATTTTGGTCTCTAAAGGTTTTTTTTCCTCTCTTGTCTGTCAGCCTTGCATTTCTTATGATAACCAGGGGAATTGGATTTTTGCTGGGCTAGCCGATTTGCGTCGCATATTTCTTCACATTATGGTTATCATGTTTTTTTTTCATGGAAACCTCAAGACAGGTGAGACCGGAGCAGGTCATTCTGTGTGTGTGTATGTGTGTGTGAGTGTGTGTGAGAGAGAGCGTTTCTCCAGTAACTCATTATATTGTTACACAAGTTTTTCACCAGATCCTTTTTTCCCCCTGGGGAATACTGTGTGTCCTCCAGTTATACTGAGAGACATATGATTTGTTATTTTGTACATTAGGTTTTTCTTAATCCAAAGGATGCAATAAGAGACAAAAAAAGTTAAGCGGGGAACTTTTGTCTTTCAACTGGAACTGATACAGCCCTTAACCTACCCAGCAACCCACTTTGGGACCCCAATGACTTTGCATCTTTCATCGATACTGCAGCAGCCTTGCCCCGCTGAATTCAAACCCAGTGAAGGTCTCTCCTAAATTTTATGTATGTGGCCCTAAGTGCTGTTTCAGTCCGGCAGTCATTATTAGACCAGACAGGCAGAGAGGCAATTGAAGAGGAGCAGTTTCCACTGGATTAAATGGCTTCTCTGCAAGTCCATGAATATGTAATGATGTCTAACGAAACCGACCAGTGAGCTCAGCCCTGTGCTCTGGTGTATAGGCCATATATTAGACCTTTTCTGCCAAGGAAAAACAGAGTCGTGCAGAGCGGGGGTGGGGGGGTTATGGGGAAGGGGAGAAGGGGAGAAGGGATACAAAGCAACTGCAATCTTAAGCCAGTCAATAGATTTAAAAAAAAAAAAAAAAGAATAAAAGTATTTGCTCACGTACTGAGAGAGAAAGTCTGAGGTTCTTTATTTTTATTTGGCCAGTGAGAATTTACATTTTTCTTTTTCTTTTTTCCAAACTGCTTTGGAAATATTGTTTCTGATAAGCAGTCATGCCAATAATGTAATTGAATTGATAAAAGGGGAGGCGAGAGGAGAGAAAGAGAGTCCCTCTTCTATGATTGTTGAAGATATTTTTTCCCTTAGTATACCCGATAAAACATTGATTGTTGCAGCTAGTTGACCCGTAAAATTCGGGGGTTAGTTTTCTCCTCTGAGCAGAGCATATAATTATGCAAATAGTGATCTGACAGTGATCCGCTGGAGAGTTGTGGAGCAGTGTGTGTGTGTGTTGGTGGGAGGGTGGAGGGGGGATTCTGTCAGAAGGGTGACATTCCAACTTTGTTTAATGCCTGGTACCTTTGGAGAGAGTTCATCTTCTGCACGGATGGTGTGTAGAAAAGAATAGGCAGGAGCAAGCAAGCGTGACAACAACTCTCTTTGAAGTAAAAATTGAAATATCAGCCTGTGGCAGCACAGGGGGTTCCCCAACTTTTTAAAAATGTCATGGTCTCCACCCCTACTCCTCCCAAAAGCTGACATTACAGCTCAAACCCCACTATTTGACACGAATTTCATCCTTTCTCCGCTGCTGCTTTTATTTTCCGTTGCAGATGGTTTTCAGTGTGGAGCTGTCTCTTACTATAATGTGTGCACCATGAACTGACGACCATAGCTGGGAAAATGAAACCTATAATCAAATCAGACATACCTATTGTACGTTCACACGCTGGGGTAACTTCAGACTTCCTTCTTCGTTTTTCCTCTTAGGAGGTCTTGGAACTTTTAGGAACCAGAGCGTGAAGTTGCTCCACGGAGACGCGAGACATTGTCACAAAGAAAAGTCCACACTTCAGTGTTTTTCTTTAAACTGTAAAGCGCCGGGTGGTACTTAATTTTTTTTTTTTTTTGGCAATCTCAGATATAACAATGCAATCTGTAAAATAACCGCACCTGACAGATTGTGAATTAGTCTTAAGGCAGACACTAATTCCTGAAAATGTAACGGTTCCCGCTGTGAAGGCTGTTAATCTCCTGGCTTTGATGAGAGCTGACTGGAGGTCGTAATTTAAGGTACCACCACATCATTGCTTTGGATGGAAGGCATGTTGTTTAATTAAACTCCGAAAGAGTTCCCCTCTCTCTGTATCACAGAGCTGCGAAGTTGCACTTATCTCCCAGAAGTTCTGAACACTTTTAAGACGGAGAGTCGAGCCCAAATCACTCACTTGTGCGCCTGTGTGTGATTGAAAGCCTCTCTTTAATCTGCGGCTTGACACCGTGCAAGGGGGACTCGTCTGGTTCCACTTGTTGTACGGGGGTTATTGGGAAAAGATTTCTTAAGATTTATTGAGGGGGCGTTTAATGACCTGATCGGTTTCACCATGTGAAAACAAATGATGCCATAAAAGCTCGCTGAGTTGGAGGGAGGGGGTCCGTTTGCCTAAATTATTTACCAAAATAGGGTACAGTTTATAGTTTGTTTTGCCTATATATTTAGTTTAATCTCTCGGAATGCTCCCCTTTAAAAACTCAAACCCTTATTTGTTTCTCGTTTTTGGTGCTCATCTTAAAAATAACAACACAAAGAAATAGAAAAATAAGTTGTTTTGCCAGTTCAGAAACTTGACAAAAGATATTTAACACCTGAGGTACCAAATGAATGTTAGGTGGTCTTCCATATGGTTAGATTCCATACTGTTGTTGTAGTTGTAGAGACAATGAAAGAGGTCATTTTACACTGCCTGCTCGACTTTCTCATCCCGCCGCGCGCACTTCACACTTTCCGGCCACATCTTTCTCACTTTACCATCGCACCTGTCTTTCTGGAGCTGTTTGTTTTTCTTCTAAATGCGTCGATAATGTGGCTCTATCCTGCGCCGGTAACCCGCAAAAAAAGTTCAGATGATTATAGAGTAAATAAACAGCTAAGCGAGAAACTAAATGAAATCGGAAAATACGTACATATAGTTGGAAAATAAAGATGCAAGGATCGATTTTATTTACTGTAGCTTTAATGGGTAAAATACAAAAATGAAATCATGTAAAAAGAGAAATTACTGTGTTGCAGAGCCGCTACAATAATTTTAGACAACCGTTTAAAATCGAAATGGATCAATCAAGACTGGGAAAATCATGTTTGAGAATACAAAACAATAGATATGTGACTTGCAGGTTAATTTCAGCTTCGGAAAACAAAAAGTTGCAGTTTGATAAAAAGGAAGCAGGAGGGCTTAATAAAACACCTGCAAAAAAATGTCTTCAAGAGCAATCAGCAAAAATTGTCCATTTTTTTGAGACTGTGCTTTGGATTTAGGCTGCTCTTACATCTTTAGTTCTGTTAACATATGGCTTGCTGGATATTAAAAACAGTGAGCAGAGTCTTGTTTATTCCTAAGGCAACAATTTACAAATTATAGTGGGAAAAAAAGAACTGATTGTAGCTGAAAAGCACAAAGGTGAGCAATGGTATCTTGAAATGAAACTCATGGAAATCAAATAATAAGCCAACTTCTTTGCTGAAACCTGGAGAGATCTGAATCAAATTAAAAGGATATTAGGCCTGGAACCATCAGGCACACTTGTCTCATTACAGCAGAAAGATAATCCACAAAAGCCTTAAACCATACACACAGAGAGAGGACAAGGCAGGGTTTCACAGTGTGCAAGTTTCACAATGCAGGAAAAAAAGAAGTAAAGTATTGAGAACGTGTCTAAGATATCATAACATTCTGGATCCAGTTTGAGTTTTTACTAATGTCATGACACATTAGACATGCATTCCATAAAGCCTTGAGTGGTTTATAAAACACACAGACTTTATGGAAAAAATTTATCATGTTTGTGTCACTCAGTCAGATTATGTGCAGCTGGGCGGGGAGCTGACTTTGTCACTTCTAAGTACACACAAAGAGTACTTTGGTGGGGGGGGGAAGAATGTTACATTTCTCCAACATCTAAGGAAATATCATTCTGGCTTAGAATAATATTGAAATCTTGGGTTTCCTGACATGTGTAAGGCGATATATTGGGATTTTATGAGTGTTGTGAGCTGACTTCTGGCTCCTGTTAAAATGAGATATCTCTCAAACCCATTTTGATGCTTGATTTTAAGTGATTTTAAATATGCTCAGTGTCTAGAGTTTTCCATTATCAGAACAGGTTGTGCTTGTTTTATTTGTTTCATCACATTCAATCCTCCTGAAAAACACTAATTTCAAGGATATCACACTTGGGTAAAAAAAATAATAAAGAACGATACATATGTGTTATAAACAAAGAAGTAAACTATTTGCACTTCTGCTAAACAAAGCCTTAGATGTACAAAAGTAAACACAATTGCTTTGAGAAGTGCAGATAATTAAATCTAGTAAGTGCTTATGAGGCACTACCTTCAAATATGGCTCAAAGTTGAGGGGGAAAAAAATGGTAAGAATAGCTATTCCAAAATTTTATGAACATAGAAAAAACCTCATTCGACACAATGCTGATTGAGGAAAGTCAACTTTGAAAGCCAAAGTGAGTGCAGGAGGGAGACGATAAAGCCACAATACTAAATTACTTTGTTAAAACAAATGGTCATCAGTGATGAGGGATCACTCTTACCAAAAATGTCCTGTGTGTTGTGGAAAAAAAAAATGGCAATGATCACTAACCAGGTTGAAATGATACATATCCTTAGTAGGACATGCCACATGAGCTAATTTCAGGGTAAGCACACCCGGCTTTAGGACTGGGAGAGGAGGGGGAGTGAAGGGGGAGAAACTGAGGATTGCAGCCTGGAGGGCAGGCGGGGCATTAGCTCAGTTCAGGCTGATGTCAGGACAATTAGAGGTGCACCACAGCGCATTGTGCACAGCGCCTGTCAGCCTTAATCTCTGCTGCTGTGGCCCGTACCCACAGCCAGGCCGCAGCCCACGGGAAGCACTAACACTCAGGCCCATTTGCTTTGACAGTTGCTCTCAACTAGAAGTAATGCAAAACGTTATTGTGATGTATACATGGTGACCCTGTACTCTTCTCTCCAACAACAAGAAGACTGTGAGAGCAAAGCCAGAGAGTGCTGGAGGGGAGTAATGATACTTAGGGAAAAGACTGAGGAAGGAAAACTGGTGAGAGGTTACAGAGGAAAAGACAGAAGGAGAGAAAAGATAGCAGAGAAGACAATTTCTGCACTTTCACATATGATCCCTCATCACCCTCCCCTCAACAACTTCCTGTTCAAAGTTACTGTTGATGGTTCTTTACAAATCTTGGTGTTTGTTTTTGAGGGAGCTGCTGCGTGTGGTGACAGTGTTGGAGGTCTCCTCTGCTTCCTCCTCTTCTTTTGCCTCCAGCACCTCACTGAAGAACCTGAAGATGGAATTGAAACTCATCCAGGAGGTCAGCTCATGCCTCTCTGTGCCTGTACATGAAGAAGAGGACACACACAAAGATAAAGATGTTTACTTACTATAATGGTACAAGCAAAGAAAGTGCATGATGGATACTCTGACACAATCAAAACTACAGCTCTGCATCCTATCCACATACCTGGACAACAAAAATGAATAAAAGAAATGAACACCAATGGATAAGATAGTAAGATTAATTTGGCTCACCACTCCCACAATGAACTGCTTTCCTCTAGGCAAAACTAAAGCTTTATGCGTGAGAGCCATGGCAGCCTATGACCTGTTAGTCCAATGGGACGGCTTTAATATGTTATCCTAGCGGATACCTGATAATCAACACCACTGCACGTCTGTGGAGATGGAGAGAGGTCTTTCCAACAGAACCAGAGATATGCACAATGGGCGCACTAAGTGAAATCAGTGGAGCGGTAGTCATTCATTCTAAAAGACCGATTGAGGAAAGGCAAGACAGAAGCTGGAGAGATGTAACTGGTGACCATATCAGATGGTCTGGCAGTGGCGGGGGAAGGCAGCAGTGCTGGGTTTCCCCTTGACCTCCTCCAGGTTAGCAAGTTCCCAAGTTGGGGTCACACTTGAAATCTGGTACATAAGCCTCAGGTTCCTTAGGTTAGGGTATCACAGGCCGGATATTTAGTTGGATAGCTTGTAAACTCAATGGCTAGTTCTACAGAACACTTTGGCTCTGCATTAGAGACATAATGATGAGACCGGATCGTGTTTTTTGCTCATGCTCACTAACTAAGCAGTGGTAGCAGATAACGGCTTGCTTCTGCTACCAGTGGCTAGTTTCTTGGCTGCTTAGTAATACAAGTATAACTGGAGGCCATATTGAGGTGCCCACTTGCTCCCCAGAGCGAGAACATGTTGGCTTTGATTGTATTATGAGTTTCATCCTCTGTTAAACAGATCTAAGACATCTGTTTGGACACAGGGAGCCCAGCGAACACGAGCTTAGCTCTAATGAGTATTTGTTATTATGATTATTATTGTTATCATCATCATGAGTATTTTTTGCAAATTTAAGACATATCTCAGCATGCTTTTGTTTTTAATCTCGGCTGGATTTAGAAAAAAATAGAAAAGAAAAGAAAATTGTATTCAAAGTTAGCTGAGCTTCATGAAACAGATGGTTAACAGAGTATGGACAACGCACAACCCTTCAAGAGGAGTCAGATTGGTAGCACATATGGACCTCTTTACCTCAGCTCCATCCTTCCTGCGTTCTCCTCTGTGTACACTGCATCCGCAATAAAAATCTAGACTCGGAGGCCAAAGGGATACAATTAGGAAGCACCTTAAAGGCTCTCTCACTACAGACAGGCCTCTGATGACCACTGCACTGACCCCATGTTTATTAGATTGACCCCTGCCTGGACGCATTAATGGAGATATCGTGTGTGCATGTGTGTGTGTGTGTGTGTGTGTTTATGTGTGTGACTATAAGACCGGGAGAAAGTGTAAGGTTCTGAACTGAGAGTGAATTTAAGTTCAGTTGCTGGAGGTGTGTTTTTTGTGTGTGTAATTTGTGTGCACAAGCATGTATGGGGGCTCTCGATCACTTTGAGACAAGGGACTGCCCTGCGCGTTATATATAGCAAGCAGATGGTTGTCAGTGCCTTGGGTCAAATTTACTGAGCTGGCAATCAGGGTAGTCAATAACCCAGCACTCTCAGTGACTCTGCTACCTGTGTAGGGCTCATCATAACACCAATCCCTGGGAACAAAGACACAGTCCTCACACACCTCTAATCTATCATTTATGTCCAATTTGAGGCAATGTGATCTTTTTTTCATCTCCTCTTTTTTCCTTCTCTCATTGGTCTCTCCTTCACTAGTGTTTTTACTTCTGTTTTGTCTTTTTTTTCCCTCTTGCAGAAACGATCAATGCCGCAGCGCTCTCTCGTTCACCCTGAACTGGCGGTGAACTCCCCCGGAACGCAGCCAGCCTCTCCAACCTATCCCAACACAGTTGAGGGTCACCATGGGGGTGTCTCTGTGCCAATATGCAGATGAGTCTGTGTCCCTCCAATGACTCTGGTGTTAAGCACCACCCATCTCTATGGGTAGAGGCTTTGATGTGAAGTCCTCTCTCCCCCAGACAAAACTCACATGCAGACATAAACCTGCTCTCATACAGACTTAAACAGGCTTTTAACAACTTACATCCACTCTCCCTTTAATAGCTGAAGTGAGCTGAAGCTAATGGATGTTGTCAAAGCTGAGATGTGCACTGATTTAGTGGAGGAAGCACAGTGACCATGCAGAGAAACAGCAAGGAATTGCGTCAGCTATGCCACAAATCAGACTGATATCTTTAAAAGATGTGAAGATCAATGAGATGTCAACTGGCAATATCTTGTGTGCAAAGTGAATCCATAAACAGCCATTTTAACCTCAATTTGAGCACATAACTTAAAGGGTTTTTCGGGGAAGTGCAATATAGTGGTGTAAAGGGATTGTAATGGCCAAAGCTTTAGATGACTTTGATGACTCGAGTTGTATCTTGTATTTTTACTCAATAAGTTTAAAAATAAAGTGAGCTGTGTGTTTTATGCTTTCTTGAACCTGTTCTGATAAAACAAGTTGTATGTACTATTTTAATCAGGTTTAAAAATAGACAATCAAATAAAATACTGTAAAAGCAACAATATCTTTAATTAGCCAAAATACATCAATGATGTAACAGTTGAGCTCCACAACAAGGGGTATTATCATCCATAAAAAAAACTTTTTACTCTCATAATGTGGAATTAGGATTGAGTAATAGGAAACTACAAAGGTTCTTAGAAAACGCTTATAATAAGAGATGACAACTGACCGGAAACGTGAAAACATTTGACTGTAAGGTACCTAAGAACTGTTTCAGAAACATGGTCTGTGGTGAGAGCTCCCTTGCTGAGGTCATGGCACAGGTTCGATGCAGGGCCTGACCAGTGGCTCGTTTGACTATTCTGTGTGTGTTGTCTGAGCCGAGTGAGGCTGCTTCATTACGTGACAGGCAGAGGAAAGTATTTGATCCTGGATATTTAGCCTTTTCCTCTCTGTCACAGCCACTGGAGCCCTCTCAAGGTAATTGACTGACTGTTTGATCTCCCTCTGACTCTGCACTGCTACAACAGGATGACACACAAACACTTTTATCGCAAGAGTGTCTACCCATAGACGGAGGGCACGCATTTTTTCACAGCCACCCACTGGAAACACACACAGTTATCATTTGCGTTCAGTGAAGTAAGGGAACAGAGGAGCAGTTCTGAGCTGGAAACAACGAAACTCCTGCATCGCTATGGGCCATGCTTTCTTCCTTCTGCAACAAACGTTGCATGCTGTTACAAATGGTAATCGGCTGTGATTGTCACAAATTTCAAAACAAACGCTCGGTGACTGAAAAGCCAAAGTGACGCCCCAAGTGATACTCCGTCAGGAACCACAAATCAAAGCATGCCGACTATAATTAGGTTCCATCTGGGCTACATTATTTAAAGCCACACCAGTTAATTGCTTGTGTACAAATGGCCTATTTTATTTGAATCAAACTCCTTTTTTTTTAAATTCGTAATTACATTGATGTGAAGGGGACCATATCTCTTTGCTTCAGTTATAAAATAAATACATATTCAAATTATCAAGAGCACTATAAGGCAAACACAATGTAAAGTGATGATTCTTTTGTTTGTGGGATTTTAATTTCTTTAAACAATTATGAGTGCTTAATCCAACATACTGACATTTTGGTTAAATATTTAATGTGCTTCAATTAAGAAAGAAGATCAACAGTGATTTAGTCACGAACCAAAAGTTACAAAAACATAGCACCTGACAGGATTATTATATGTGATATCACTGCAAACAGAGACAAACAATTTCTCATTTCCTTTAGTAAGAGTTTTCATTAAAAAGAAAAAGAAACACCACCCAAACACAGCATTATCGCATGAATTTCCTGTCAATGGTAACCTAAGCTTTTATTTTATCTCGATGTGAGGCAGAGCAGTGCATTGTGCTGCGGGCCTTGGCTGGTTGTAACCTTACCTGAGCTGCTGTTTGTGGAACCTATCTGTTGCATGCATCAGTGGTGGAGAATCGCTCTCTGTATCCTGGTTGTCATACGATCGGATTTCCGCCCCTGATGCTTACTGATATTAGATTATCTTAGATGGGGTGTGCAAGAGTATGTGCACCTACTGTGTGTTTGCATGTCTTAGTGCCTATATGTCTGACTGTCCAAATGCAATTCCCACGCACATGCAGTCAGTGATGTGTATTGTCACCAAGCTAGCAGACATGCATAAAGGTCAAGGATGTAATTTTGTCCCACATGGCTGTCTGTCAAGGGGGGCGCGACATGTTGCCACTGGAGACGAGGTCTAGGACAGCATCGGCAGGGGACAGGTGGTCAGCCACACTGCCAAAGCAACTCTGGCCTCTTCAACAAAACATGGAGATGTCGTCGTCAGTAAAACATTTAATTAATCCCTACCACCAATCTCCAATCTACACTTAGAGTAAGGACATTCGAACCAACCTCACAGCAAAACACTAATTAAATCAGACTTATTCTATGCTAAACTGTTGTATTTATTCAAAATAAAATCAACATAATACTAAGCCCTCATAGGTTTACTGGGTACTGGAGCAGGAGGGATTTACATACATACTATCAGAAAAAACAAAAAAACAGAACAGAGCACATTTCATCAAACTAGTAACATCACTGTTGCCTCTTGAATAAAATAAATTTTCAATGCTTGTTGCTAAGTGGGGTCTGCCCTCCCACATCCCCCTCATACTGCTTTTAATTACTTTGCTTATTATTGTGTGTTGTTGTTAGACAGAAACAAGGTAGAACTCATTACAGATCCATAGATGAGGAACCTAAATCAGTAGCTACAGGGGCTGTTGAAAGGTGTTTGTGTAAAATACAAACAGAGGAGAAACTAAATCGAGTGCTTGCGAAGAGAGAGTATACCATATTAACAGGTTTAAATCATCACCTTGCCTAAGCTACTTTACATTCCTTCTTTACATTCATGTCTTGGTCCGTTGAGAGTGAAACTTGTGACAAAAAGGACTGCACAAAAGACAGTACAGCACTGCTTTACTTATTTCTGTCACTGTCTCATTCAGTTAAATCCCTTCATCCATCCCTCTCTACTTGCTCCCTCCCTACCCAGACAACAAGACTGGACTGAGTGCTTTTTTATTTCAACGTGAAACAGTGGCCTTGGCCATCATAAAAGACCCCCGCTTTAATAGACTTGGAACGGAGTATTAACAAGATAACCCTGGTCCAAGGACTGCACAAGCTATTTGATACCAGCGGCAGACTCCTCTCCAGTAAAAATCAAAAGCCCAAACATGCCCTCCCCTCCACGAAACCTCTCAATGTCAGTTGTTTTACTCAGCTCTATTGAAAGGGGTTGAGATACTTGGAATAAGCAATGAAGTGTGTCACATTTAACAAAGACTGCGGTCGCACCTTTTCTGATTGGAAATGAACATTTCACAAAAGTGAATAAAAGTATTGAAATAAGAGATTGAGGTCAGCATTGTCTATTTAAAACCTGTGAAAACAATTTGCCTCTGGTCAGAAACACCCATTGAGTGAGGGGTGATTTAATATACCTGTAGTGACAATAACCTTGATATGAAATATTACATACCAATATTGTGTTAATAAAACAGAGTCTTACTGAATTTGTTTTATGGCAGTTCAACAAATTCAACTTCCAATTAAAAGAAAATCTGCATATAGAAAGATAGTCTCACAGCATTTTGAGAAACTGTCACAAAAGAAGTAATCACCAGTTATAGCAGGCGAAAAAAATCTATGTAAGAAGGGCACAGGTGTTTAGAGGTTATGCAGTAGAGTCACACACATAACTGACTTTAAGATAACCCAAGAGTGTTTTCTCCATTTGATCCCGTACAGTTCAGTTGATTTCAGCTTCTATTCATTTCGTCTTTCGCTCGCTGGTTATGTTTAGGTATCAAAAATGACCTGGATAGGGTTAACCGAACACCATAACCTGCCTTAAATTAAGTCCTCTCCTTTGTATACTGTTAAAAGAATCTCCTTTTTTTGGGGTCAACATTTTATTAACGACAGATGTTAGGTCCTTTGTTAAGCAATTTATCAGGCTGCCTTTTAATTATCGTTAAAGTGTATATGATCTTCTAGTACACTTTTATAAAGACTCCCTTTCTACCTCCAAATGCTTGTATCTTGCGTGTTAATCATTTGCCTAAATTTATTTTGTGAATAAGCTGGGCAGATTGTGTTGTGTTGTTTTTAAACTTTTGTCTAGTAAAAAATAAAAATAAATGTTGAGTTAATAACCAACCTTAGATAAAAATGTGTAAATAGATAAAAGGAAAGTCTCAAAAAATCAAACACCAAGTAACATAACTGTCAGAAAATATCTCCAGACTTGTAAAATGAATCAGTACTTCAGTCAGCAGATGCACATGCAACAACATTTCTTAAAACAATTCCTAGCTTGCTGCTGGTGACAGGACCAACGGTTCAGCATAATTCAGAACAAATGGTCACCCTGGCATGTCTAAGCTTTTTCAAAAATGTACGTGTACCTGTTTTACAGGTTACATGAGAAGAAATAGGTTAAACTGAACGTGCAACACATACATGTTTATGGAAGGGACTTGTTGGGATTACCACCCGTACACAAACACTGTAAACAATTCAGCTATCCAGGCCTTTTGTTCCATCTGGAACACCATTGATCAGGACCTAAATGACAAACACTGGGGCTGCTAGCTCGCCTGACACGGTTTTGTTTTTGGCCTATTGAGGGGCAATGGAGAGCTTTTGTTTCTATGCCCAGGCACAATGTGACTCAAAAGCAGCATAGCTGAAAAGGGAGGCCCCCACAAAGACTGTCCATTAGCAGAAGCACTGCACATATGCATATATGTGCACTTACATAGGCACAAGAACACACACTTAATGATGCCTGGGCAAGGGTCAGGATATAGACTTTGCCAAACACAAGATGGACAAGATGGAGTAGAGACAGAGCATGAACACATGTGGGACTGCCAACGTGCACGCACATATGCGCACACAAACACAGTCTATATAACCAAATCCAGGCCAAACTGCACACTTACTACACCACTTCACCACACTACAGTCACTTCTCATTCCCATAAACACACACTGTCTGCTCCACTTCAACACAATGAGATTTCACACACACACACACACACACACACACACACACACACACACACACACACACACACACACTCATGGACACACTTGTGCACCCCCTTGCACCTACACGACAATACCAAGCATCAAAACACACACACACACACACACACACACACACACACACACACACACACACACACACACACACACACACACTTGTGCAATATCAGACAGACACACATCACTTAGTCACAAAGAAGCTGGAGGATGAGAGGGGGAATGGAGGCCCCTTGCACCTGTAAGAAAGACAGGCCACATTCAAAATGAATGGTTAAAGAACCCCCACCCACACAAGGCTATGGTGACCTCTCACACCTTACACACAACAATCCTTCACAAACTATTTTGTCTAAAGGCTGAGTTATACTTCTTTTAACTGCCCTTGCGCTTGCGTCTTGCGCTTGTGTTAATGGCTCGAGACGTTTATGCTTCATTTAGCTTTGCCGGTGCTTGCGTGTGCTGCGTGGCGATTCACCGCCAGGACAGTAGGTGGAGCAGCGGGTTTTTTCAATGACAAGCCTACTACGATGAAAGGAAATTAACCGCCAGGACCTCTTCGGCAAGTCTCTCTTCGGCAAGTCTCTCTTCGAGTGGATTCATCATAGACATAATATATTATATACAGTGCACAGTGAAAATGAGTACACCCCTGTTGAAAAGTAACATTTTGAACAATATTTTAATACACACACAAGTTATTCCCAAAACGTGCATAGAGTAAGTTTAATACAACATCTGTTCAGCTTACAACAGAAAAGAAAGGTCAATAATATAACTTAAATGACATATTTGTCCATTTTTGTGAAATTATGCTGGTGCAAAAGTGAGTACACCCCTATGTTAAACTCCCTGAGAATGGGCCGTGTTGGCCCGAAATGTCATGAAATGAAAAGGCATTAAAAGGGAGGTCATCGTTGTGCGTTTCATCCTTGCCTTACATTGAAATTTTACATTTTGAGTCTGCACTAGGCTAAAAGAGACGTGTGTGAGATTTGACTGAAATCCTATGGAGAGTATCATGATCTGCTTCAGTAGTCACAGTACATGTTGACAAGCATGTTTCTTTTGGTGAAATTCAGCTTCCTACTGTTGATGGCATCCATACAGCCCCAAACCATGTCACTCCCACTACTATGCTTGACTTTAAGCATGGGGCACTTTTCTTTGTACAAATCACTTTTTACCACCACACAGGCTTGACACCATCGAAAGCAAATTTGTTCATCTTGGTGTCATCAGATCACAGGACATGAGACAAACAAACTAAGGATATGGATTGCTGGAACCATGTCCTGTGATCTGATGACACCAAGATGAACAAATTTGCTTTCGATGGTGTCAAGCCTGTGTGGTGGTAAAAAGTGATTTGTACAAAGAAAAGTGCCCCATGCTTAAAGTCAAGCATAGTAGTGGGAGTGACATGGTTTGGGGCTGTATGGATGCCATCAACAGTAGGAAGCTGAATTTCACCAAAAGAAACATGCTTGTCAACATGTACTGTGACTACTGAAGCAGATCATGATACTCTCCATAGGATTTCAGTCAAATCTCACACACGTCTCTTTTAGCCTGGTGCAGACTCAAAATGTAAAATTTCAATGTAAGGCAAGGATGAAACGCACAACGATGACCTCCCTTTTAATGCCTTTTCATTTCATGACATTTCGGGCCAACACGGCCCATTCTCAGGGAGTTTAACATAGGGGTGTACTCACTTTTGCACCAGCATAATTTCACAAAAATGGACAAATATGTCATTTAAGTTATATTATTGACCTTTCTTTTCTGTTGTAAGCTGAACAGATGTTGTATTAAACTTACTCTATGCACGTTTTGGGAATAACTTGTGTGTGTATTAAAATATTGTTCAAAATGTTACTTTTCAACAGGGGTGTACTCATTTTCACTGTGCACTGTATATTATGTCTATGGGATTCATGCTTCTTCTTCTTCGCTTTCTACCTTGGCGTTTGAAAACAGCGGTCTTTTATTAGGGGATGAAACCGGAAGATGAACATGCCGCCGGATGTGATGTAGATAGTGGCTTGTGCTCGCGTCCAGAGTGGCTACTCTATAGCTCTGCTCGCGTCTTGCGTGAAGTTTAGACAATTGAGGTGACACACGCAAGCACGCAAGGGGGGGCTTGCAACCGCGCAAGGGCTTGCGTTGCGTCTTGCGTCTTGCGTTACCGACTATAAACCAGGCTTTAGTTCTACAGGACAATCAAGCACAGCCATAAACACCATTTTACACAGGTTTTTTTTTTTTTACAATGCAAAGAAAATGTGATAGCATAATATATATTCAGCATGGTCATAAAATGTATTATAAAAGCAGACTGATAGTCCTGCTGCAACAACTTTCAAGACAAACACTTCATTCAAAGATCTCTTTAGTATTTTAAGTGAAAAAAGATATTGTCATGCTATAGAACCAAAGTTAGAATTAAAAAAAAAAGAGAGAAGGAACATCGATGGTTTCTTAGGTTAAGTGAGGTGAAAACAGGAAAGGTTTTACCCAGATCACCTGCAGCAATTTAAACAGTAGATGACTGAAACTTCAGAGGGCACATATACGTATAAACAGACAACGTAAATTCAAAGTTAAACATCTCAAACAACACAAGGAGATAAAGCAGGCAATTGTGGAACTGTGGCTACTAAGCTAAATGGTATTTACAGTGGTTCACACCTAAGAGAGTAAGCAAAGTGACCAATGAGAGAAAGGAAAAGTTAGCTCAGATGGACATTTTTTTTAAACATGAAAGAAGTTTAAATCTATCAACTGACAGTTCTCTTAAAGTATCATATGCCGGGTTTGTCTCACACAGATATACATACATAAAATTGATATTCAAGTATAGAGCTACTTGTCACATGACCTTGTGATCCAATGCGCTGTAATACACACAGAGAAGAGGAGACAGTGTGTATGTTGGGGGGGATGAAAAGACTAAACTTGAGAGGAGAGAGTTCAGGTGGAAGAGGAACAGGCCAGAGGTGGAGATAGCAGTGAGTGGGTGTCGAGGGTGGGGCAGGTCTGAAAATAGATCACTTAATGGAACAAAGTGTAATTAATGGGTCACCACAGATAAGAGAGCTCTTGCCCTATCTGGGAATGTGCTAATAGAGCTGACACACACTCAGAAAGATCAGTGGACAGCCCCTTTTTGTGAGTATCAGTTTGTACAACGTTTGTGCATGGGTGTGTGTGTCTGTGTGTTTTGAAACAAACTGGATAAATAGAGGATGGAGAAGACCATTAAGGTGACAGGTTGACATAGTTTCCTCTATGACGAAGATGTCTCTTTAGCCACACAGCCTCCCTTAAGTCACGTAGACGTCCCGCCTCACATCAAAACATGAGTGATGTTATTACACTTCGAGAGTCAGCGCGCCTTCAGTTACTGGGATGTGGTTGTTTACAGAAAGATGGAGGAGAAGGAAGCCGCTCGGTCAAGAGAGGGTCAAACCTGAAGTGCTCTGACAGAAGTTAACTGCCACAAACCTCTCCTCAAACTTCCCGTCTGAGTGTGTCCCTGCGTCAGGGGAACCCGTCTGGAGCCAAGGGGCCTCTGCCTGTGTGTGCAGGAGTGTTGGTTAAAGCTTCATTTTTGGAGCCTTGCCGGGGAGAGTGGGGGAGGATTTTGAAGTCAGCCACATGCCTTGGATAGTCAGATGGCCAGTGATGGACAAGGCAAGACTAGGAGGATTTCCCTTGTTTGTCTCAAAGAGCAGAGCTGCTGCTTTACACACACATATACAGAGACGTGTGTCTCCGGGATGGATTTCTTTGTGTGTGTGAATGCGGAGAATGAGGAGAGTAGGTGATGCATTTGGTTGATTATGTGTGTTGGTGTGTGCATGTGTGGATGTCTTTTTCATGGTCACTGACCCAGGGGCCATATACTTCAAACTGGTTAAGTCAGAAAAGGCAAGGCCACATTAACAAACTACATGACTTAGTAATAGAGACCCCAAGCTTGGTATTGCTTAGATGAGGGCATAAAAGAAAAAAAAAAGGTGAAAAAAAAGATAAAACAAAAAAGAATCCACCAAATCTTCTATATCTTTATGGAAATTAACTATTTATCGCCATTACAGTCTCCTTGACAAGTCATTAAATAGAAAACGAAGTAAATATAACAGTTCTTACACATATTGGCATGACCTCAACAATAGCAAGCTGTGCATGCAGCTCTAGGTGAATCTTAAATAGTGCCATGTGCTGTTAAATATGTCCACAGCAGCCTGATAAGTGTGCTCTGTTTGTGTGTAAGTGTGTGATGTAGCATCAGGGGGTTAAATGGAGAGGGACGCAACTCCAATCTGTTAGGACAAGGGAAAACAGCTTCAAAGACTCAACATGAGCACCCACTCAAACGCACACACACAAACACAAACTGACGGACAGTCCATTGCTCCTAGCATATCTCTACTTTGTCCTTGGACTGTCTGAATACCACTGGAGGCAAGCATGATTTGAGAGAGAAAGTGGGAACGGGGGAGACAGTGAGACAGAGAAGAGAAGTAAAAGGAAAATGATAGAGAGAAGGAGGGGGAGAGAAAAGAGGTGCACCACAATGACATCTAAAGAGATAGCTCAGTCTCCAGAGCTTCTTTTCTTTTGCTATCACTTTCCAAGGCAGTCTCCTTCCACATAAGGCTGGGAGTGCATGTCAACTGTGTGTATGTGAGAAAATGATTGAGAGACACAAGAGGGTATACGGTTTACATTAAAGTGAAAAACAGCATGAGGAGAAGGGCGCTTCCACACCAGGATAGTCCGGGGGACTTTGGTTCACTTATATACTGCACATTTGAAAGTGGACCAAACTGCCAGGACAACGTCATGCAGTTACAACAGCTGCTTGTTTGGGGCAGCATTGTCCCAAACGAGCACTGACCAGAAAGGAAAAAGCTTGAGGAAGATGAAAATTCTGCTCATCGATTGGCCATGACCGAAAACGGAAATCCATCTCCTTCAGCTAGCTTGTTCACAACAAAGACAAACAATGGAGCAAAACCAAATTTTTGCATTTCTGTTTTTACTTTGGTGTTCAAACCAAACTGCTTTTTCACAAGAAGCTGCCCAGTATAAGCAGCAAGCAAGGCAGAGAGCTATTCAGCACATTGCTCTGAGACGAATTTGGATTTCCTGCTGTAAACGAACCGCACCAGGGTTCACTTGCAGGCTAACAAAGACCCACATTTACGGGCAGACCAGAGTTCACTTGTTTGGTCCGCACCAGTTCGGATGAGCTTTCGCACCTGCCTAAGCAGAGTGGACCAACCGAGGAAACAAACTATGGTTTGTTTAAAGGAGACCAAGCAGTTCTGGTGTGAAAGCGCCCTAAATACTATCAAGTCATATGAAAACTGCAAACTGAATATATTTGCCAGAAAACATGCACCTAAGCTTACATCAGAAATGATGTATAAAACCATATTCGGCGCAACAAGAAAATTGATATGCATGTTGATGCTCAATTAGGGTTAGTTGATAATATCACTGTGCTATATAACATATATATATGTATATAAAATATTTTGCTATGAACCTGAATGGCTGCTGAAAATCAAGTACGTGACTGAAAGTTAACTAGGAAAACAGCACGGGGCCACTGATTTGCCACAGCATTTTGTTAAACCATACGAACAAAACACAAAATGATGGGATGCTGCTACCATTGCAGGAAATGGGTACTCCGACAGAGTTGCAGACACAGACAAGTATGAGTAAGAGTTAACCCTTTGATAAGCTTTTTCTAGACCCAGCTCTATGCATTTTTCATTGAAATGAGTGAGTCAGAAAGAGAATAATAATGTCCTCTTGTTCTTTATTGAGTCTTGTCTTCATAAATCAACCAAGCTTTAAATGAAGCCATGTTGATGAGCAGAGAGAGAAGTTGAACTATATTAATTCATAACCTAAAATCACATAACAGCAAGTTATTTTCTCAGTTGTTTTATTTCCCCTGCCCCTTTTGTCATAAGGTGACATATGTTATCAGTACCCTTTGTAGCAGTGACTGAATTTAAGTGACAATTGAATACCTGAAACTTTGTTACTATTAATGTTTTAATATGAGGGTTCTTAAGGGACGAGAAGCAAACTGTGACACACGTATGCAGAATAAAAAAATCTGGTAAAAAAATTGTATCTGAGAATAGGATGTTTATCAAGTAATATCTACAAATGCTTCTTCACAATAACAACGCTCTAATGAATTACTATAATAAAAGAAAAAAAAAGAAAAAGAGAAGATTCTCATATGCAACTAACTGCTGTTTCTTTGTGTTTAATATACTGGTTATTCTGGTTCATATTTCCTCTGTGCACCCATCATCCTGACCAATTAAACCAATGTTCTTTTTTTATAGCTGTTCGTCCGAAATGGTCAAAAAGTCCTTGTTTGGGAAGACTTTCCTAATCAGTACAAAAACAATTATCTATGCACAAACACAACCATTGTGCAAGGTCACTGACCCCTGGGTCAGAGTGGCCATGATCTCTAGAGGGGACAGTCTACACTGGCATAGACACACATGAACCAATGAGACATACACTGGCAAGAAGAAAAATATTTTAAAAAAAAATGAAAGAACCCACCTAACAGAGCTTAAAACCTTTATCTGACAGCATCAGCCAACACCCGATACACAAGGTCCTGTCTTGACCTTGCAGCACTTCAAGATTAATCAAAATTGTAGCTGGGATCAGAGGTGTGGGTAGAATAGACAGAGAAAGTCCATCGTTTTCAGTGTGAATGTGAATTCCATGGTACAATTGTGTGTATGTGTTGTAAAGGACGAGACCGACTCAGATTGATGGAGAGCAGGTCAGGGGAGGAACCCACTCTCGCAATCCTCCAGTATTGACCGGAGGGAAAAGAGCTGGTGCTGGGCAGTTCATGACAAATAGAATAAACTGATCAATAACTTGTCAGGAGGGATGAAGGCACCAAAAAATGAAATAAAATGAAATAAATGAATAAATAAATATAACAGTGGCACAACTTGAACTATGCAAGGGGTGAACATTGATCGAATCACATGAAGCTCTGCCAGCCTGCTTTGGTAGTTTTTTCCTCCTCCCCTGCTTCTCAAAAACATCACAAAGGGCTTAGATAGGACAGCAGTAATGGGAGGTGGACCACAGGCTATAATGAATCTATGAGTCAGCAGTGAATCATAAACTTAAAAAGAGTAGAAGCAAACCTAATTCAAAGGAAGCGATTGCATATGTTCCTTGGAAATGGTTATTGGGACAGGTGTTGTAGAAATTATAAAGAGAAGTTTAAAAAAAAAAAAATGGTCAGGTTCAGTGCATTGAGAGCAAAAAGAAGGATATCATGAGTGGCAGAAACAGCAGTACGGGCGGGAAGAAAAGCGAGGAGAAAAACTACCCTCTGTCATAATTCAAATGAGCCGTGGTCTCCCAACAGTGTTTACAATGTATAATTTATGCCTCCCTGTTCAAACACAGCTTTATCTGCACTCAGCTGCTAAGTGATATGATTTCACTTTTTATAGCAGCACCCCCCTGACCCACTCATCCAGTCCACCACCACCCCCAGTCTCTCTGTAATGCAGGCTGGTGTGATTCTGCACGCCTCTTGCGTCAACTTTCAACTCTACAGCCCCCCGTGGGCTAAAGTAGCATATTAAATCCTTCCCTAACCCCCCCTCTCTTCCCTCCCTAAAGCAAAACTCCAATCCTTGACACACATGTGTTCTTGCTTATGTACAAGAACAGCCACACACACATGCACCTTATGTGCTGCAAAAAGAGCCAAGTCCCTCATATTTTACAGCACTTAAAATTTCTTTATTTATTGCTGTGTTGGTGAGCAGGTATGTTGTGGATCACAGCAGCACACTTTGACCTGTAATCAGAGCCTTTTTGATGACCCCATAGCTTTGACTAAGTTGCACTATAACGCACCGACTCTTAGGTTACTTTGGTTTAATGACACCTTTTATGTTCATATAGGTATCCTGGTATACGTAATGCAGTTGTCAAAGGTTGAACCTCACAATAAAGAAATAATCTGTGTGTTCATTATGGGGATTGGTGCAGTGATGGGATGAAGGGCCAGGAATCCAACCAATAGGAATAAATTGTGGTGGGATGAAGAAAACAACCAAGTGTTGAGTAAGTATTCAATAATAGGATTTTTTCATGGTAACTAATAATACTTGTCATCCTTGTGAATTCTGTCATGTTATTTCAGGATCTGAGAAAACTTTAAATTATTGTACAAATAAATGATCTCAGTGATAAGGACAAAATTCACAATTTGAAATTAAATCTTTTGTAGTCACAATTGTGATGATGTGCCCCATATAAAGCTAACAAAACCAAACATCCAAATTGAATCACATTATGAATTCTACTCTATTATCATTAAAACCAAGAGCGTAGGAATGAGTTTAACATTGGGGGGGGACATATCAGAAAACCTGACAAATATAAAATAATTTTTGGGTGGGACAAATGCTCCTGTCACGTCCCCCCCGGTTCCTACGCCTACACACCTATATAAAACAGAATTTCCTGACTTCTGAAAAGTACTGCCTCTGCTCATTTACTCTGAACCCTTAACTTCCATTTTCTTCCAGCATTTCTTCTAAGGGTTTCTTTCTCCAGCATCCTTCTTCTTATGCTCTGCCATCTCCTTTCCTCTTCATTCCCAGCTATCTGACTACATTTTGTTTGCGCAAGCAGAAATCCCCATTTAACCTCTGGGGAAAAATGATTTTTTTTTAAGCTCATCTCTCATTCTTCTCTTGTATATTTTTTCATGCTGGCAAAGCTTCTTCCTTCTGCATGCAGCAAGGAGCGTGCTCCGTCTGTGGCTGTCCCATAAGGGAACCTACAGCGTGATGTTAGAATCTCCCCATCCAGGGGGAACCTCTCTCTCTGGCTGCTCTTTTCTCACTTGTTAGATGTTCATGTCCTTATTTTATTTTCATGTCTGACTACTGTTCCATTTCTTCCCTCACCTTTTTAATCTCCTTATCCAACTTTTAAACTCTGACACTTTCCATCTTGTAGGCTTTCTCCCATGATACAGACAGGCCTTTTACCTTTTTTTTTTTTTTTTTAATAAAAAAAACCTCTACTGTGTTCTTATAATTCAAAACAACAATTAAGTATGGTCCACCAGTGAAGTTTTTTAAAATCTTGGTTTCAAGCTCCATCATAGAGCTAATATTACAGAGCTTGATTGTCTTGAGGCATCTTAATGTATAGGGTTCCGCTTCCCTCAGCTGAAACTATATGGTAAGTGAGGACCTTCAAGACTCTAAACTCTGCCCTTCAGCATCCACATCAAAGGCTCAGTCTCCAGGGAGGAGGGTATTTTGCGAGTGCTTCTGTACAAGTGTGACTGACCAGCCAACAGACCAGGGACTGCCACCATACGGCTAGGGGCTGTTATTGTCCCTTGGCCCATCCCTGGGCACCATGCCCAATACACAATGGTGTAGTGGGATAACCCAAACGCACACTCAAAGAATGAGACATGCAATGCAAATGTGCATAAATGCATAAATGAGGACTCTCAATCAAAAAAAGTCGATTTGGCTTTCTCTACTTGGCATCACAAACGACACTGACATTGGTCTAAAATGGACTGCAATTGAGTTAAACAATAAGGACAATTAGCAAAGTTTAAAATAAACTTAATTTCCTCTCTTCAAGTAATTGTCAAATATTTTGCCAAGGCAAAAAAAAAAAAAAAACAGAAAATGGACCAGATACTTATAAATGGCATACTTTGCAGTGCTGTAGTGAATTACAGTCCGTAGGGAATATTGGGAAAAAAGGGGTTAACTCTAAATAGTCTAATATCAAAACTGAAATTGTTTTTACTGTTTATTTGTTTACTCGGCCCAGAGGCGCCCCTTTGACGGAAGTGATTTTGCCCAGAAGATATACAAGGAAGGGTTTGATACGAATATAAAGGGTTTAAAATTTTTTATGAAATCTTCAGTTTGTAGAAGTGCAGAATAATACCGTCAGAAAGGATGAGGTACTTTGTCGGTGAGATTCCCTTGACCTGCCATCTATGGACAAGGTCCACAGTTAATTAAGTTCCTTGTACATCCAATTGCATGGCTATTATGTTTGCAGAACTCTTTGGAGATTAACATGCAGACCTCTAAATCCATGTCACGATTTCATTTTTATTCAACTGGATTTCTTTCTCTTCTCTTTTCTAAAGGTTAATATCAGCAGTGGGATATGGGTGCACGGGGAGCTGTGTGTTTATCCACGTACATGAGCATCTGTGTGAATGAGCATTTCTGTTCTTTTCAGTGTGAACTTTTTTTCTTGCTGAGGCTAAATGAAGAAGGTCAATATTTTCGATGTGCATTCCAGTATGTCTGTGCAAAACGGAGCGGTGTTAAAATGAAACACAGACAATGCAATCTAGGTACAAGTTAATTCACCTCTCTTAACATTGTTCTTGGCTGAGGATGACACATCTTTTCATGGTATTCTCAGATAGACCGAGATGAACGGGGACACAAAATTTCAGAACTTGATGCCTGTGTGATCAAGAGCAATCTCAAGGTGAAGAGCAAACTGACAGTTTGAACAAAAGCAGACTTTGACACGTATAAGTAACACAATCCTGCAGTGTAAATGACGAGTATGAAGGGCATACAGTGTAAGTATGTTGGTTACACACATTTCTGCAAGGCATATGGAGACAATTATGCATAGACACACACACATACAATGAGCAATTGGTACATAATGTTTGTTTGGGTGGAACTTGAACCTGTCTGTGCCCCAGGGCCATAGCCGAGCAGGTGTTGGTGTACATCCACACTATCACATATAGAAACTAAGAACACCAGGACACCTGGAATGAGCTGTACAGCACTTTAAAACCCACTGAAGCTGTCACAAACTCCAGGATGAAAGTAACCTTTGAGATGAAGGGGGCACACCTGTGCCAAGAGTGGCCCCCTGTCTGTTAAGGACCCTCTCATAAAAACACTAATGGTAACAGAGTTTAATTACCGCTAAAATTCAATCGCTGCCACAAAAGGTACCAATAACAGCTCATAGACAAAAGGATAAAGGTGAGTAACTGTATAACATGGTTACCGCAATACAGATACAATAAGTAACTGTCTGGCCACTTATCTAATCTCGGCGGTCACAGCTTTGGTAACACCGTCTAAATCTGTTTTCTCGTGAGGTGATATAGCAAGCGGACTTGCATTTTATGCTGTTAAAAGCTAGACACATGTATGCTTGAGGGTGAGGTCTTTTAAGTTTCTTGCTCAGCTACCTTGCTCGGGGTAGACAAAGTGTTTCATGGGATCAGGGTATTGTGTGATCAAGTGCTGCTCAGTCCGGCCACTGAGCACTTATACCTATTTGCTAAACAATGAAGAGAGAGCACAGATACATAGAGAGAGAATGTCAGACAAAGATGAAGACATAAACAAAGCAAGTGAGATACTACAGTAAGTCTGGTACTGGTAGAAATATAAAGCAACGCAACTACATAATGGTGAAGCCCAAATGTGGTAGGAGGTAAGGGAGAAAAGAGGGGAGCTGGCCTGTGGGTCCTGTCCTGCCCTCGACCTGCAAATGCTGGCACGCCCTGTCCTGCTGGTGGCTAAATAAAGAGCCCCAGGGTGGGCCGGGCTGGGCGGCTGGAGAAACAGACACAGTCGGCATTACCCAGCTAATCTCATTAGGGAGGCAGCTCTGCCAAGCTGCCAGGGGTCAGCCAGAGTGCCACGTCACTCACTGCACCTCTGGCACTCCCTTTGACCCCCAAGCAAGTTTGAAGTGAGACTTATGGCGAGCACAGGTAAGGGGGTATGAGGAATGGGCTTGGTGGTAAAGAGGGAAATGAACACAAGCAAGGAAGTGTCTGCATGTATGTACTTTCAGACAGATAGCAGACAAGATGAAAACTTGAAAATGGACAAAAGAAAAAAAAGATAAATACAGTGAAACTGATTTTAAGCAAATGAGAAACAGAATGAGAGTTATAAAGGGATAAAGGAGTAAGAGAGATGGGAAAAGAGGCAAAAGGATTAATGATCAGCTTCCTCCTTTGCAGCTTGATTTAATGTATTTACAGAGGATTGCATCAGGGTGCTGTAGTTAAACAGGCCAGCATCATCAAGCAGTGTCATCTGTGGTTAGATGTACCTTTCACAAACTTACTTTTGTGGGCATTCAAACATAAATGCATGTCAAATCTACGGGGACTTTTTTTTTTAACATGAATTTTCTCACATTTAAAAGGTAGACATATCACATATGTCAATTTAGAATAGACTTTACATGGCTTGTCGTCCATAAAATCATTATCTAATTAAGCTGCAAATTCAAGTTTATAAGATTGTAACTGTTACACAAACACAGATTTTTAATCTGTCATTGTACACACTGTGCCTGCTACATGTAGGGGGTAATCATATTTTTTTTCTACTCAAAGCATTTGAATGTGAGAATCTCAGTTTCACTGTTCTGTTAGGAGAGCCTTTAATAACGTCTTTATTCCAACATTTAAATATGTCTAAGAGATAAGCAGAGAGAAGGTCACAGAGGTTAGAATAGCATGACCAAATGTGCATATTACTACTGTACGGTTTGAGTTGTGCAAAATCCTAATCTCATTATCATAATTCATGATACAAAGGAAATTCAAAGTAAAGTTGTGTGAAGAATGAAGTAAAACCTGAAGAAATTAAGTAGAAGGCAAAATTGAAAGCAGAGGTCATGTTTAGGCCCAAAGTGAAATTGGCTGCTTTTCCACCTCACTGCTTTCATAAATCCTTCTTGTTTGGGATGGACTTTATGTCTATTATTTTTGATCCAAACCAAAAAAAGCAGGTCTGACCATAATCCCTTCTAAACAGCCAAACTTTGGTCTGGCAAAATGTGGTGGCGCCAGTCCAGATCGAACTGTGGTTTGGTTTGTCTGTAGGGTAAAACCACTGGCTGAGTGGTTTTCACTTTCAGACCAATCACAGGAGGATACAGAAGATATCTTGTATATATACAAGATGATAGTACCACGTATTGTGCTTCAATATGGTGTTGCTGCAATCATATTATTATAGTGGTAACAAATTTAACATTCATTTGGTAAATTCATTCAAATGAAAACAGGCTAACACCGCACTGACAACAAATGAATGGCAGATGCATGCCTGACTACAAACCAATCGATGTCCAAGTAGGTGACTACAACAATATATACATGTCATGTGAAGTTGGGGTACTTGCATAAATGCAATGTACATACCACAATATGTAGTGAATATATGTGAAGTACTGCAAAGATGTGGCAACCTTACATCATAATTCAATATAAGACATGGCCATTTAACGTACTTAGTAGGACTATGAATGATGTGGAAAAGAATAATACAGAAATAAACCTGACTTCCTCTAATCTGAGAACACATTGTTAGAGCTTTCTTGGTAACCTAACTTTGCACCACTCGTGATGGCTGGCAGGTAGGCTAGGTGAATACTGTGGCTATTTGACTGACAGCATGTAGCAATATGAGTCTCTGGCTAAATTACTGACTGGTTGCATAGCTTGGTGATTGTTTGGTGTGCTGGATACTATCAGCAGAACAGCTAAGAGTTATGTTATTGTTGAACTTGACTCAACACCCTGAGTGTGTTTAGACATGCCCTGTAAACTGTGCATAAGAGCATGCATTGCATATTGAGGGTATCATCCAAAACCCTCCTAAAATAGGCAGAGATAGAGAGTGGGTAAAGGAGGGGCTAACTAGAGAGGAAAAGATGCTTGGCAAAAGGTTGAGAGTTCACAGCTGAGTTCAGGCAGGCCCTTTACTTCCATGGGCCTCTGGCCAAAGCTATGATTGGGATAAGCTCCTGATGCATCCACTGTGAAATGGGATCAAAGGAGGGACAGAGGGATGGATGGAAGGATGGATAGATAGGTGGCTGGGGGTTAACCATATGAATAGGGCAGAGCTGGCATTGAGATATGAAATTGTTTAACAAGCTGGTTTTAGAAAATGCTGGAGGGAGTGGAACAGACTAAACTGCAGCCGTAGAAAAATGATAAATGCTTGGATGTCTCTTCACTCTAAAGTGAAAAAAATGCCAGGACTTTTTTAGTTGATGACTTTCATACATGGACACAAAAAAATCTGACCCACGCTGCAGGAATTATCTTTAGAGCATGAAATAAAAAAAAAATAAAAATAAAAAAAAAGGCCAAAAATAGCAATTCTGAGAAAAATCCCATGATGTGACTATTATGTGGTTCTTTTCTGAAGTATAACTGATATAAAATAAAAAATCTGCAGTCATATATGGAATAATTGGGTAGTTTAGGTTACACCAAAGTACCTATGGGCCAATGCAGCAGGTATCAAAATTTCTGAATCAACTGTGATGATGCTGAACTTAGTTACAACCACCTACTAAAAGTGTCCTCACTCTCTGAGTAGAAAGCAAGTTTTAAAGCTGCCGTCGGCAACTTTTTTTTAGTCATATTAGCTTGAACTGTCATGGGATTCTGGAAGTAGAATATTAAATAGGCTGTTTAGGAAAAATCCCGAATTCTGTAGCTCCCTCTAAAGCTTGTAATCGTGCTTGCAAATATCGAGCGCTCCCGGGCCAGCTGTTTTTAACCAATCACGTTAGGTTTATTATTGATCTATTATCTGAGAAGAAAAGTCACCAACCACGTCTTCCATGCTGAGCGTGAGTCTGCCCCCAGCTTGTGTGCGCGCACACTGGTGTGAACTCACATGTGCAACCTCGTCCACAGAGGGGGAGGGACCTGAAAGTTGTATCAGTTCGAATTTTCCGACTTTAGACTCGGAATTTTGAAAAACCTGCCGACGGCAGCTTTAAGGAACAGACAGTGGGGTGCAGAGATTAAACAAAAGTCTTAAGATGCTGAGGGTCTCAGTGCTAATTTTGGATGGAACAGCTTTAATATGTGTACAGCTTTAATATGTGCTGATGCAGGATTTGCAATATGAATTCATGCAGCATTGTAGAAAAAGTATGTGCATCAAGGACAATATGCTTTCGCTTCTCTAACACTTTAACTTCAAAATCTCTTGGCTAAACATAGGCACATGCATACTCATGTCTTGTATCAGGATGCAACAGATTAGACCGTGCAGTATACTCTACTGTTTGTCAAATGTGAACTGTTATGTGTCTCTGTGAGATGTTCTGCACTTTGCTAAAATATGTAAATTTATGTCCAAGACATTATGTTTTACATCTAAATAAGCTTCAGATGCTGGCTTTACGACTTTATGCGACATGTATACATGAAAATGTGTGTACTATATATGTGTGTATTTCTCAAAGCCTGTCAACATTCTGGAAACTCATTATGTGAGAAATCAATGCATGACATCGGTTTACAGTGGACGGCTTTTCATCAACCTACAACCTCATTTCATCCCCTCTTTATTCCTGGTAGAGCACAGACACCAAAAATATGAACACAGAGACAAACACACAAATCAATACACTCAGTTTACACAGAGGGCACACAATCATCCTTATGAGTATGATAAAAAACAACTGAGAATGTGTGAAGGTTGTATTTGTATGGGTCTGTGAGCGTACTTGTGTGACAGAGAACAGGCTATATAAACATCCGGGAATATCTATAAACCTGTAAATGGTAGAACGTAAGCATATTTGTGTAACTGCAACTATTTTGTGCTTCTGTACGCATCTTTGTGTGCGTTTGCCACATTTGAAGGCAGATGTGTCTGATGAAGATATCACAGTTAGCTGAGGTAGGACCGGAATGGAATGTTAAGAAAACACCTGTGGGGGACAAAGAAAAGGTGGAAAAGAAGATGCTGTCCGTATGAAATGCACACACTCAGACAAACCCTTTCTCCCCCCATATGACCTCTGCTTCTACAGTAGCTGTGGCATGTATGCTTTAAAGCCAGAACTATGAGGCATTTCACTGTTTGTCTGGGGATTTCTCTACCTCTCACCACTTTTTCTTGCTTTTCACATCTTTCAGCTCATTCATCCACTTCCACACTCTTTTCCCTAATCGTGACTCCCTAGAAATCCTGAAAGAACTTCTGCTTGCCAAGCCTTCCTACAAAAGTAATTCTTCCTTGTTTCTTTCCCTCTCACAGCCAACAAGCAAAAGAGATGGAAACCCTGTGCTCAAAAGTGATCCATTTTTAATTTCTCGCCACTTTTTTAAAGTTGTTTTTCAAGTTGAAGTGCAAGCACACAAGAGCCCAGGAGAGGCTTGAAGAAGTAGGGGAAAGAGAGGTTGTAGCAAAAGAACCAAGTGAACGTGAGGAAAAAGGAAGCAGAGGAGAGGATGGGGAACAGAACATGTTTTAAACATTAATACTGCTCAAATAGATAAGAACCAACTGAATCATCTCTAGTAACAGATTTTTAAAAATGACTTCATGTACTCTCCAACACTTTCATTTCCTTCTCATTCTTAAGTTTTGGTGGGGCAGCAGCTGTTGTGTTTTCGTCACAGCAGGTTAGGCTCTCTTGCTTACTGTTTGGCTATACCTGGTAGCATGGGTGGTGAAAACGAGCAGAACATCGAACTGTTCCATATCAAGGAATATTTTTACCGCCGCTAATTGGACTTAAATACCTTGTTCCACAGCTGAGTGGGCTAGCACCTGCTGCAAGCTCAGCTAGCCTATTGCTGCTCAGTACAGAGCTGTTGCTAATTTTCTGATTCAATTAGCATGCCTCAGAGCTTTCTAGTCTAATTGCAAACTACTTCACAGTTACCTCGCTGATTAATCGCTGCCCATCTGCGAGCCACCGCACACGGGACTTGGTGGAACAAATTTGTGTGATCTCAAATGTCAGCACAAAATAGGCTTCAACCTCAATTGGTCAGTGAGAGTACCTGATTTGGGACACTTCTATTCTATATGAATACACCCTTTTTAAGACTCTCAGACCACATTCAAAACTTTTCTCAAATATTGCTGGAAGGTTTCCACAATGTTAGTTAACTTAGGTACAGTTCCAGTTGCTTGCAAACTAGAGTAGAAAGTTAGTTCAAGACTATATAAATAAATGTGTGTGTATGTAGGTGTTTGTGTTATGTGCAGACTTCAAACAGAAAGAAAAAAGCTTTAGGTCACATGTTACAGTGAATTTAGTAAAACTGCACCATATATAGATTGAATAGTGCAAGACAAACAAGTATAAGAGCAGAGGCAGCCTCACAATTTTGACTTTAGACACCAAATTGTGCGACATCTACGACCTCTCTGCCACAGGGCTTCAACTTATTTTTTTTTCCACTGTTAATTAATACTTGTGTTTTCCTTTGCAAAATGTAACGTGCATGTAATATTGTTCAACTAAGGCATATATAGCAATATGTTTAATTAGGTGGGGAAGGGGTGGACTTGGTAATCTTGTGTTACTCCATAGACTGTCACAGGAGAAACCAGTTCAACTCCCATCTAACCCATTATTGTCCAACAGCTTTTTAATTTTCTGACCTTGCTATAAGTTGCAGTTACTTAGAACTATGCATAAAATGCTTGACTAGATTTAGATATGAATAAACATACTGTATCATTAAGTTTATATATGAAAAAAAAAATCCTGAAATGTTGTCTGATATCCAAACTAATCTACGCCAATAGAGAGCTGACTAAACTAACGTCACACAAAAAGGAAATTTCTTCATATCTTTTCTGACAACACTTCGTAATCACTAATATAGTCTAGGCTGTAGGAGTACGATAACATCTATTCTAACAAGGTAAGGTCTTCCAGTTAAAAGGATGAAATCGAAAGGTTGGTTTGCAGAAGTGCCCCTTCCTAAAAAACGAGGCCTATAACGAACGCTCAATGACACACAAACTTTGCTCCTCTCAAAGAAGATAAAAAAGAATTTAATTGTGTGGTGATCACCACAACTTTCAAATGAAGAAAAGGAGAGGTGTATTAAAAAGGAGGAAACAAAAGCATTTCTGAAATCTGTGGGGCTCTTTAGTGCATATACCTGCTAAGAGTGTGTGTACAGCATGGATCATGACAACAACACAAGACACACGTCTGACACACATAATCTAATGGTAACTGACAGTAAATGTCCTCCTCAAAAAGAGGAAAAAAAAAAAGAGGAGAAATTATATCACAAAGTCTAACAGGAGAATATTAGGCAATGGTCCATGACCTGAAGCTTTAAAATGGCTGAAGTACACAAGTGAATCAACATCAAAATGGTAGAAAAGGAAGACAATTTATATTTAAGACTGGCAAAGTCACACTCCAAACCCCTAAGTCCACTGAGACAAAGTGGCATGACCTGGAGACAGCTGAGCATTCATGAAAATCACAAAAAGTACTGATGGACTTAAATTGTTTGATAGGATAGCAGGTACAACATTTTTCATTGTCATTTATGAAATTTAATAAGCTGCTGAATAAAACATCTAGTCCCGCTACTATTGACAACAATAAGTGTAGAAGGACACTGTGGCATTAATATGTAGCAATATGGACTAACACGGGCCCTGCTGAGGAACGGGTTGCAGAAATTACACACACAAAGAGTATGCCCATAGAGGGACATGGTGGAGTAAATTGTAGCAACACACTGTTACTTTTATTTTCCATAAAAGTCTACCCAAATAGCCCAAGAACACACCAGAGAAACACTGCATAGACACAAAGCTTATCTAACTGTGTAAACCTATAGAAATAATTCTCTAAATCAAAACTAACTGACTATTAGATCACTACTCCATTTTCCTAAGCTCTGCCAAAATAAAGGATCCAGTACGATGTAGTCCAGACCTTGAGGTCATAAACCTGATTGAGATCCACCAGAAAGCCCCACACATCTCCCCACCCCACCAGATCAATAGCTCTGTGCTGTCCTGGCTGTTGGCCAGTGTTTACTTGTGTTGACCTCGAGAGCTCATGACCACCAGCACCAGACATATGTCAGGAGGAACAGAGAAAAACACCATGGAAGAGACAATCAGGGCAGACACTTGAAAAGCTGCTGAGAGAATGCCAGAGATACTACTATCAAAAGATGAAAGGAATAGGGTGAGAGAAGAGAAGTACAAGGGTAGAGAGAACATGAGGGGAGGGTAATAACAAGGGCTCAAGAGGAGGCAAGTGCACTAATATCAAAAAGAAAGGAGTGGGGTAGAGGTGAGCAGAGGGCTCTGACAATGATGGTTAAAGGATTGTGTAAGTTGGGTAAGACGTAAGGCAGCGGTATCTCAGGTTATCATAACAGTCAGTCAGCAGACTTCCAGCTATCACAGCCAGGGCAAGTTGCTCCCAATCCCACACAATCCTTTTCTCTGTTCTCTAACCCAGCCCTATTGACAAATCTAAAACCAAGGTCACAGCAGTGTTTACACAGCTTTTAGCCCAAATTACATCATCCAAATGTTGGCTTGCTGGATGCTTTGCACTGTCACTGAGAGTAAATGACCTGGCTGACTGCCTTTCCCAGTGAAAACTGAAAGAGAAGAAAAAGAGGCAATGCAAGAGATAAGGAGATGGAGGGAAGGTTGGGAAGGGAGGGTATAGCGTAAATGGAGTGCAGCCTGATTAAAAAAAAAAAAAAAAAATGTTAGAAAGAAATAGTTCTACTTTTTATTTCATAAACTCATATACACAATGGTACTATTCTACCAACAGTATTTTCCACCTATAAATCTACCTAATCAACAACAAAGGACAATAATGTATATGGTCTCTGGATTCCAATAATAATGCATAACCTAGTAGCTGCAGAGGGATATAATACCAATATGTCAGGTCTCTGAATTGGCCACAATTTACATGGTCATAATAGCTTATCGACTGGCTCAAGGTTGAGCAGGGCCACAGCGCTTTACTGTAATGGCTGGCAATGGGCCTCCCGACAGTTTATTTCAAGCTTCTGTGGCTCTGCCATGAAGTTCTCTGCCTTATCAATATCCAATCTTGATCCCACTATCTCCATCCTGACAAAGTTTTCCCTAATATATTTGCCCCCTCCAACTTCACTTCCACAATCCCATTAAAAAAAACAACATCACACAAGCATTTCCCATTGAAATCAATTCATTTGGTGTCCCAAAAATCTGCTCCAAGTTTTTGCCCACTTAACAGCTATTGAAACCTTTCCAGGTTAGCCAAGTTACCTCTTTATCATAAGATGACAGTAACAAAAGCACAAAAAACTTGATGGAATAAACATTACAGATTCGTTTCAATCATAAAATAATAGCAAAACCCTAAAAAAAATTCACAAATATCACCAAATATCAATCATCAAAGCTCAATTAATCAAATATCAATCATTACACCGGTTTAACACTGTTCCTACAACTTTGTGGGATATAAGTAGTTTAGCACTTGTTGCCCACAGTTGCCCTTTTGAAAGAACAGAATTCAAACACAGCAGCAAAGGGTGGGAGATTTGTTTGTGAGCATGCCACTCTGTCCCTACTCTGTAGGTTATATGTTTTCTTAGCTAACATATATTTTGCTCTGTGACAGTGCAGCTGCTTTCATGCTAGATATTTACTGGTAAAATAACTTGATAAATCCTAGTCAATTAGTTGTTATAGTACAAAAAGCAGATTCAACTTGATATTAATGAATACAAAATTCTGTCATACTGACTGAGCTCCAATTGCTACTGTAGTGACATTTTTAAAGAAATAAATCATGAAATGATGGGATCATTTCACGGTAGCAGATGGGCGTGGTCAGAAAAAGCAATGTTTGGGGCCCAATTGACAAGACAGGAAGTGGGCATGTAGTGTCACTGTGAAATCTTATGAAGTTAGATAAATTCACTCAGACATTTTGCAGTTTTGCTAAAAGACTTCAATTCTACATTTAATTTTTGAACGAGAGAATTCATGGAAAGTGACGCACATCTTGTGCAACAGTGGGATGCAGGTTGCAGCTGCAGCTGTACATGGTCACAGCTAAAGCTAGATTCTACAACCGAGGTAAAATCCGTCAAGGACACATTGCCAATGCTTGAATTTTGGATATACTTATTGAAAAAATAAATAAAATTGCTAAAAAGCAAACTTTATTCTGGTTTCTTTTCAGTAAAATGTAAAGCGCCTAAAGTGTTAATCAAAAAAATTCCCACAGACTGAAGTGTCTATAGCCCCTTTCACACTGCGACCCGCTACCTTAGCGGGTCCAAATTGCACCTTCAACCCGCGTCGAGCCATGTGAACGCTTGGCGTGTCAGGGTGACCCGTGTCGCCTGAAGCTGAGTTCAGGGGGCGTTGCCTAGTGGCAGAGCGTCACACGAAACATATAAAATGCTGGGCGTGTACAATGACGTAGGCACAAGCCATGCGTCGGAGGTAGGGTTAAATACACCTGTCTGCATCAAATTTTTCAAACAAACGATGGCGGGACACCTTGAGATATCGTTTATGCAATTGTATATGCAGTTCATGGAGATGTTACTTTACGGTGTGTGGATGGTTACAACGTGGGATGCTGCCGATGAACATATGCGGAGAATACGGGAGCACTATAACCTCCAAATTGAGGAAATCCAGCTACAATTTGAAGCAGAAGAATGCGAACACCGTCCCCGAAATGTGGCGGAAAATAACGTCCTCTGCTCGGAATCTGAGGAGCTCGCGGACCTCCTTGTCTCCCCAGTTGGCCATATTAACAAATGTCTCGAACTTGATGTAGGCTAAAACAGAGTAAAACTTGTCCTCACCTGTCGCTGTTGTTCTGAATCAGCTGTCCATTCTGTCTTTTAAACTCCTCACGTCACGCCACGCCCACGTCCGACCCGCGTCGATTGCGTTCACACCAAACTCGGCTCGGCAAAAAGACTAGGGTCTGACGGGGGTCGAAAGGCGAGTCGAGTTGACGCGGCAGCCCGGGTCGGCAGTGTGAACGCAACAGCGGACACGCTAAATTTGCAAATTAAACGCGGGTTATTCGGCAGTGTGAAAGGGGCTTAACACTTTGTTGGACATCCCAAAGTTTTGCTTAAAGCAACAGCTTTACATAGGATTAGCTTTCAAAGTGATGCAGCTTTAAGTATTTACCAATTAATTATTTAACGATTTCAATGAGCCATATGATGGCTTTAACTACTGCTTGACTATCTTTCCTAGACATATTGATCGTCTAAAGCTATGTTGCCTGCATTAAGTCTTTCTGCAACTGCTGGCCAGAAGAGTTTTGAACCACAACAAGTTTAAAACTATTCCCCTATAATACAAACTTTTTTTTTAACATTCTGAAATGCTAAAATGGCATAAATCAATACTTTTAAAAAAAGTATACAATTGTACACAGCTTTAACACGAGAGTATTACATAGAATTCCCAAGCAATTTAAATACCAAATTTTGACATTAAGAATTACAAAGTCTAAACATCTAAAATATTTTTTTCTGAGGAAGTAAGATGAAAAATAAATGAGGAAAGCAGAAACATGCAATGGAACATTGATTATTATATCAAAAGTAAATTTAGTTAGCAGTGAAAAAGAAGTAGTATCAAGTCAGTCTTGATAGAGTACTCACTGAGTTTGTCACTGTAAGTTCTTTACCTTCATTGAGTCAAAAACACTGTCAAGTGTTGTTCCAACAACCATAAAAGACAGTACTTTGGAATACTATAGTGTATGACTTCGGCGATCAATTTGTGCGCACGCCTGTGGAACACGGAAGCTGAGAGAATTAGGTGCGCTGTTTTTGAAATCTCAAAATGTATCATGTGCTAGCTAATGGTATGGTTAGCCCCTGGGTTGAATTGTATTGCTATTGACACCATGGCCAATTTGGTCAAAAGTATTTTGATACACGTTAAGAGCCTCAGGAAAGGTTAAACGCTTGCCCGAAAGAGCCCGCTTTCATGGAAATCAGCGCAATTGGACAACTTTGCGCAGCGGGCATGAACATTTCTCGCGGTTTTCCCTTTGGCAAACTTCCCTGGGTCTCCAAGAGATGGGATATGTTTGTAAAATGGCCGGGATTCTCCTTTAACATCCTCTGTGTCAGTGTCAATGGCATTGCACCGAGAGAGATTCCTCAAGTGCAGGGGAAAGAGAATCATTTTATCCCTGCTCAGTGGGCCTTGCAAACATAAATGAAACAATATTTTCAAGTAAAACTTTAGGACATGTTTCTATTTTTGGGTTGCAATGAGTTAATGAACAGCTTTATCACACAGTATACACTCTATCTATCAAAATATATGTCTCCAGTCTTCTCAAACCCCAGCTGGTTGAGGCAGATGGCCATCCTCCCTGAGTCTGGCTCTGCCAGAGGTTTCTTTCTGTTAAAAGGGAGTTTTTTATTTCCACAGTCGCACACGCTCAGGAAGGAAGATTGGATCGAAGTAAAATTTCAGTGCAATCTGTTGGTTCCTAGGCTACTTTCTTTGAGTTGGTTCTGTATGTTCGAATTTGACTAATTTGTAATGTAATGAATTGGAGTTGATTGGATTAAAATTAATTAATTGGTTTGAATTGGATTGTATCTTTGAGGTGCCCGGAGATGACATTTGTTGTGATGTGGCACTATATAAATAAAACTGAATTGAATTGAATTGAAAAATGTTGGGTCTAAAAGTTAACCCAGCTGGAACACAGTTCACTCAAGACAACCCCAGTGATCAACAAAACACTCAGTACTCAGATTGTATTCTTACTTGCAAGGTGAGCCGGACGGAGTGACAGAACTTACTCCTTCACTCGTGCTCAAACGACTCCATCCGACTTTCCCCGTGCACTTCTTTTAATTACACAGCTTAGTAACAAACAGCATACGTAAAACAATCTTGTGAGAAAGATGCAACAAATGTTTTACTGGGACATCTAGTTCCTCACGTGTTGAGTGGTTGCACATTCTCCAACATGGGATGAGTAAAGCACCCTGTTTCTCACAGTTCCCTTTAATTACTTTGTTCACATTAAGCAAAGTTCACACAATACATGTCTGTCTATAAAATGTTGTTTACTCAAAATGAAAATCTATATACAGTTTTCCAACAAAATATATATTTTCCTAAATTTACTAAGGGCAATTAGAATCTTGCAAATCAGGCTGCCTTATATTTTATAAAAAAAAAGACATTCTCAATGCAAACCTTTTAGAGCAATTTTAGTGCAACCTGTACTTTAATCTGAACACCAGGAAAATAATAGCAAGATATTTTTTTGATCGAGAGGTAAATGACAAATTTCCCTGTATCTAAAAATCCAAGCTTTTCAGGCATCCCACTGGTTGTCTACTCACAAAACTTCTCAAATGCTATGACAAATCAATTCCAAGTTATCGATGTTGGGCACTTGCAAAGCCATTTTTGAAATATAAAGAGTAGGAGGGGGTCAGAAGGAGTAGAAAGGATTGATCAAATGGGATGGAAGAAACAGGCAAGCAGTACTTCTTGCTTGAGAGGTCAGAGTGAAGGCAGCACAGTCATGCCCACTGTGGGCACTCAGCTGGAACTAAATGTGGACACCGAGACGCCAACTACTGGACAACTGCCAAGGTCCTCTCACCCTGCTGTGCTGTCTCTCTCCTTCTGCTGGTGCCCCAGTAATGAGAGGGAACTCACTGGCTCTCACATAACCCCCAAGTCCCTATCACACCTTCCTACCCTGCTTTTTACTTATTCAGTCACAGGGACAGAGGGTTCAAATTTAGAAATTTACACCATTTACAGTAATTCTATTAACAACATTACAAAAATATATACACTTATTTGTATATATTTAAAACCTTCCTGAGGACTGCTACAATGGTTAAACTCAGATGTACAGTATGTGTTAGTGCATGACCACCATCTCTGGGATGTGTGGGAGAAACAATGGGGCCACTGAGCTCCAGACAGCTGTAAGTGAGCTGGGTGTCATACCACACACACAGAGCATCTGTGAGCACAAGCACACGACAGAGCAAATAGAATTACGGTATGGAGGAAGATGAGAAAGTTGATCCAAACATTATAATATCATTTTCGAGAAACGATGGGGAAGGGGCAAATGGGGCAGGGCATGAGTAGTGCAGATGACGGCAGGGTGGGGCCGTGGGGTTTACCAGGGGGTGGGGTGGGAGCTTAACTGGTCAGAGGTCAGGCATACGGTGAAGCGATCTAATGGCTTGTGCACCACAGCTTAACTCGTGTTTTCAAAAAACAAGATACAGAAACTGGGCCAGGATTCAAGAGATAAAGAGCAACACAAATAGCTCATCGGATGAATGAAATGCACCAAAGTTCACATAGTTCAAACCTTTTTTTTTTTTTTTTTGAGGAACCAGGAATGAATGCCGACCCCATAGGCCTCTACACAATCACATACATTAACATCAGCTTTGTCATATATGAAAGAGGTTACATTGTCATTTTCAGAATGTGGTACATAACAATTCATCTCTTTCTTATCTACTGTTTCTTCATAAATGTATTCATTTATCTGCTTATTGGTTCAAAACCTGTCTCTATGTCAAAAGAAGGGGATCCTTGGGACAGAGAAGGCCTGGAATGCCGAGCATGGATTTAAGATGTAAGGTAACATCGATGTCAAAAGCTTCATCATGTCTGAGACTAAATCTCCTGAGGTTGTTGTGCTGTTCTTAAGTAAGAACGACTAAGACAGTCCAATATGAACGCATTCAGTTTGGTCCACAGGAGCCAGCCTGACATGTGACCGGCTGCAACACCTTAAGACCAAAGGTCAACCCAGATTTCAGCAAATCTGAACAGGCACGGCTTGAGATTATACCCAGGGGGGGGGAGGGGCATGGCCTGGCCTCCAACCTTTACCTACTAAGACCCTTGAAGTTTTTTGCCATGACCTAGACTTGACTCCTTCATCTGGGATGTTAGCTATACTAATTACAACCTGATAGCTGCCTGGTGCCAAACCCAATTCGCTTCTCCTCTATTCTCCTAGAATCTGTCCCAATGGCTGGTGCCAACCTCATTTAGTGCTCATGAAGTGTTCCAGACACAAAGTGCAAGCCCTCACCTTTCCTTTGTTCTGGCAATTTATTTCCTTTGTTTGGGATCTTGTTATCTGGCTACATCCTGTGCAGAAGACAGGATAGGGGCAAAGGGGAGATGCACTGTGTGATATGCGAGGGGTCAGCTGGCATGCACTCTGAAAACAAGAAGCATTTAATAAGCCAAAAGAGGATTAAAATGGTGCCAAAGATGGATTGTGAATTGTGAATCAAAAAGTGACCCCGCACTTTGATTCAAGGAATATCAAAAAAGTCTCCTTCGTGACATAACCATAACAGAGAGTCTGTTAAAATATGTGAAACAGACAAGGTAGGGTGAGAGTAGTTAGAAGGTGGGCCACAGCGACAAAACTTTTTCTGCATGCCTGGAGGCCCTCTTGTCCAAACTTGTGGTGATCTCCTGATCTGCATGTTTACCACTTGGCTTTACATGCTTTTTTCTGACCTCTGGGGAACTTGTACATCTCACAACAAGGGCTAGTCATATCTGGAAATCCAGAAGGGACCAAGATCAATGTATGGATTGATATGTGTGATGTTTGAGTCTATGGGGCGGTATCACTAAGTGTGTCTACATGTGTAGGGCTATCGTGCAGTGTGTCCATGTGTATGTGACTCTGTGAGTATGCATGCAGTTTTAGCATGTGTGCATGCGGGAGAGAGGCCTGTCCATGTTGATTAGATAAGAGGTGTGCCCTGTAGTAGGTGGACATACTGGCTGACCAGCACATAGATGCAGAGACAGGGGGAAGACAGGAGTGGTGTTTTTCCACTTGCTCTGTAGTTTATCCCTGAGAGGCTCACACAGATGATAACCAGTGTGTCTCCAGGTCACCATGATAACATAGCTGTACACACAGCATTCTTCGTATTAGGTGGACACACACACACACATATACATGCACACACACACACACACACACACACACACACACACACACACGTAAGAGTGTTTCTATCTGTGCAGGAATGTGAGCACTCGTATCTACATCCAAGAATAAAGGCTCATGCTCAATGGACCTGTCACCAATGACACCAAAAAATAACCTTTGAGTTTTTGAGTGAAAAGACAAAAAAAGTGATAAAAAGACAAAAATCCCAGTGTTTTATGATACAACACAATATATCAAGATCCATTCAATATACAGTATGTATGATGACCATCTCCATCTGACAGACCACTTAAAACAAGTTTGGATATTAGAAAAACTAAGACAAGTGCAACCAGATGCCAATTAGATCAATCAAAAATGCAACACAATGCAGTTACACTTTGAAGCAAACATAACACACTGCACTTTATGACTCATTTATAGCTTTGGCTGAGTTGCCTGACCTCTTTCAAAGCTGAAAAGTCAGCTGACAAACAGGTCACGGGTCACCCTGTGCTACCGGAGCAGTGACAGGCCAGAAATGGTAAGAGAGGATGTTGGTGGATAAACAAGAGAAGCAGGAAAAGAGGGTTGAGAATTACGAGCCATAGCATCAGTGACAGATCAGCACAGCCTATCCCATTACTTTCTGGCACAATAAGAACAGCAACTCTCTGAGCACTTTATTGTAGCTGCTTCCTCGGCCACAAAAAGAAGTGTTTATAACCCCTTTTTACTCCTTACTTTGACTGGAAAGAAAAGAGAAAACAATCTCTAATTGTCATATTTCTCACACAGACTGGTTTTGCATGTGATTTTCCTTTTGACTTGAAGATGGTTGGTTTATACAGTTTTTATCTGTCAACATGGGGCAGAAGAAAATATTCAAGGTCATTAGCTGATCATGGAATCTACGAATAAGCTTGTTTACTTAATTATTTAAATAAGATTTAATTCCCATTTCAGCACAACAGACAACTAAACAGTGTAATTTGAGGCCTATTATGACTCAAGGACTTCCAAGGATATTTTTTTCTTAATTTTCTAATCAACTCTTTAGCAATTATGTGCATTCTAAATATATTCCAATCTCATCCATGTTTTTTCTATTTTAAATTCATAACAACCATATTGAATTTGCATCCAATTATAATCTAACTGGGAAAAGGATAAACAAAGGTCTAAAAATGAAGTCACAATATACATATACATTTTATTTTTTTTTACCTATAGTTACCTGACATTTTAAAATCAGTTTAACAAAGATTGGATATTGAAAATATTAATTTAATCTGAAATGTTTCAGAAGCTCAAGAGAGAAAGAGATGAGTAGCAGAATTAAGATCATAAAGAAATACATTAGAAGTTGATCACCTCAGTGTGACTGCCCATGCACATTTGTGCCATGGTCCACCTCAAGTAAAAGTCTCACACAAATCATTAATTTATTAATTTTCCATACCTGCTTTTATCCAATTCAGAGTAGCTGGGGAGCATAAGACTATCCCAGTTGGCATTTGGCGAGAGGCAGGGGTTCAACCTGGACTGCTAGCCAGTCTATTACAGGGACAAACAAGACAGACATCCATACACACTCACTCCTACAGTCAAATTAGAATCACAAATACGTGTTTTTGGACTGTGGGAAGAGGAAAGACTACCCAGAGAGAACCCCGTTGCACGGGGAGAACAACCAAACTCCACACAGAAAGATGAAGATTGAAATCAGGAACCTGTGATGCAAGAGTCCTAAACAACCCAATTTGCAGCCTGTCATGTATATCAATCAAACCTGGAGCAATCACATAACTTTCCTTGATGGAGGTTAAAAGACAAAAATATGAATAAACATAATAAAACTTAAAGACTTCAGGAAGCCACAGTCATAAAATCCAATTTATGGAGAGCAGCAACTAAACTGTGTTTTGCACTCAGAATTATAGCTTCATCTACATTTCTAAACTCAGTTGCAAATTGTCAGTCAATAAAGATAAAATCCCACAGACTAAACAAGACTAATTTTATTTCTTTACCATAAATACAACACAGTGAATGCTGCAGAAATAGCGCTTCATGTTTAAAGGACATACAAAATTCATGATAGAATTAAATCATTTGAGCTTTTAATTGAATAGTTTACCTGCAAAAATACAGTAGCTAAGTAAATCTATTTACGCTTATAAATAAAATGCGTTAACTAGTATTTGCATCCCTTCCTTCAGAGGCAAGTTCTAGTCATAACCAAGTTCATTAAAGAAAAGTTATTTATTTAATTTTTCTCCCGGCATACTGTACAAGTTAGCGTCTGAAAACTCTTAAGTACAATGAGTAAAGTTATAGTGCACAACTTTAAAAAAAATCTGAGTAAGTTGTAATCACATTTGTAATTGCACATTTGTCGGTTGTACAAATAACTTGATGCTATCAAGTCCATGCAAATTAAAGATAATGCTTCACGACTCTAAACTGACCTTTCTTAACTTCAACTTCAACTTTCCACTTTATTGTCCCCAAAAGGAGCATTTGAATGTGCAGCAAGACAACATAAGCACAGAGAACAACAACAGATAACACAGGACAAACATAAAGTGCAATTGGTCAGTAAAAGGTTAAAAGGACCATAAATATGTTATACAATAAGATAAAAAAAAAAAAAACATCATAAATAAATAAATAAAATAAGAAACATTATCACACCATAAAATCAACTGTGATGGCTCACAGGGATGCCTCGTACAAGCCATAAATACACGGCTGTGTTGCCATGGTTCATATGACTTGAAAAGTGCAGAAAGGAAAATTTCCCAGCTCTAACTTGAGAACAGTCACATGCAAATATCCAAGCTAACCGAAAGTTATTCAATATCATCAAACACTACACTACATGTAATCAAAATTAATGAAAAGCTCCAAATCATTGTAGCCAACAGAAACATCATTTCTTATGAGACTTTTTTATTTGGAAACATTTATAGGCATCATGTATGGGGAAAAACAGCGAGACAGGATCAGAGAAAGACAAAGCAGTGATTCAAAGCAAATTAATCAAAAGCCACATTTAAAGAGGATCAAAGTCTTAAAAATGGCAAAAAGACTTTGCTGAATGTAAATTGAAGCACGAGGAGTGTACAGTATGTTATGCCTAACCGGCTCGGGCCCAGGGAGGGATTTATCTACCCTATCTCCTTACCTTAAAGATGTTTGGCATCAATCACTTGACTGTTTTTCTTGGCCACGCTCCAAACTATTTTTGGAAACCTGGCTTTTAATTGGCCACTGTTTTTAATTCTGGAAAATATGGTGTTAGGAATAAGTCTCACAATGGGGAGCAAAGAAATGACACTATCAACTTTCCCCTTTTGTCTTGATAACAGCGGAGTTGCTAAACTGATAACATTACAGTGACAGTTGCTGGCAACTTGTTCTTATGACAGCACTGTGCACTGTGTGACTACAGGATGAAGGCGGTTGTCAAAATGCTAGCAGTAGTTGGGATTTGCTGTTCCTCTCTCGGGCTTATTGGATTAATTCTACAATAGAGAATGCAGCTAAAACCAGTTCTTAGACACAACAGCATGTTATTATGGTGATATTTTTTACTTTTAACTGTATCGCAATCCAAAAAGTATCTTAAACACTTATTAAGCTTTAAATAACTTGGAATACACTGGGAACCATTTTTTGTTCTCATATTTACACTTGACCCTATC